>NW_025335589.1:9414044-9625438 GCF_004798865.1 Varanus komodoensis
CCTGGAGATTTTTCTGCACAGCTCGTCCTTTCTCCCCCTCCTGAACGCCCTGCAGGCATTTGAACCATGCTGGGAAGCGTCGTTTTTCCAACCCTAACCCTAAGCTGGGCCTTTCCCTAACCCTAAAATAGTGCTAAAGTGTACCTCTCCCAATAGGGATTTTCAAAATGTCCACCTCCTGGAGATTTTTCTGCACAGCTCGTCCTTTCTCCCCCTTCTGAACATCCTGCAGGCATTTTAACCATGCTGGGAAGCGTCGTTTTTCCAACCCTAACCCTAAGCTGGGCCTTGCCTTAACCCTAAAATAATGCTAAAGCGTACCTCTCCCAATAGGGATTTTCAAAATGTGAACACCTGGAGATTTTTCTGCATATCTCGTCCTTTCTCCCTCTGCCATTGATTAGAACAGCGGAGAAACTCCTCTCAAGGCCAGACTGCCTAGGTGGGGAGGCATTGTCTGGGAATAACGAAGATGTACACTTGGCAGGAGCGGAGTTTTACCACGGAGTTTCTTAGACACAGATGAGACAGCCCCTCTCTGTATCGCATAATGCTTCAGAGTGGTAGCCCAGTTCGAGGATTAGTGTGTAGCAAGGAGGTGTGCCCATTTTCAGAAGGCCCGTTCTGAATGAATGGGGCCTAGGCATGCTCATAAGGAGACTTCCCGGAGATAAATACTAGATTGTGTTCAACAAAGCACTTGGTACATGCTCCGAGATTCATCCTGGGTGTTTTGTGTTTTTGGTAAATAAAGAAGGCTTTGCAAGGAAAAGACCTTTGGGTTTGAATATGCAAAGACAACGTCCAAAGAATACAGAAATGTGCCAACACTCATGGCATGTCTCCTAGCAACTAAACTGCATGGTGCTGATTTTGTTGAATGCTTCATCTGCACACGTGTGGCACTTAAATCAATAACCAGAAATAGACTTTTAGTTGAAATGAATACCTCTGTGTTGTTCACAATAGGCTACTTCTCATGGTATCTGAGGGATCCTAGGGCACTAGTGCTCTTACAGATTTCTAAGCAAGAGTACACAACCAAAGACACTGGCGTTGTTTAGGGGAATTCCCTCACTGGCCGCCAAGCAACACTGCTCATTCCACCACATAAAATGATGATGAGGGGACCATTTCTAAAACACAAAGCAAAAAGCAAAGAAAGGAAATATTGATATGACAGTTATAATGTCAGAAGAGCTATTGCATGTGGCACAATTAGGTGGTTGTCTGTGTACTGTTTTGCACTGCTTGAGCCACCCTACGCACACTGCTGATTCGTACATGAGTTAATGCATGCCTTTGACTATTTAAGCAGTCCCAGTAATATATGGTTAGTGTAAGGTTATAAAGATTGAAGAGAACAGCAATTATATTTCCTTTTATATTTATTTTCTTTTATCTATTTTTTTAAAGAAACAACCTTGTTCTTTATTAAAGTACATATTCCCAGCTACAGAAAAACTTAGTTCTCACTCAATAGCTTTTTTCCAACTGCACAAAATGTGTTCAGCTACCAATTGAAATAAATCCTTTTGTACACTTGGAAGATCTTGGGCAGTATCCAGAGCTGGCAATTGGCCAGTGCTCAACAGGCTGTGCTAGTGGGTATGCCTGCTAGTGTAATGGGAAGCCAACTGAAGCAAGCCCTTCTTGAATAGGATAGGTCAGTGGAGCCCCCTTCTGTGGTTTGCTCCATATTGGAAAGCCATTTTTGCAGGCTTTTTGCTGCTCCAGGAGGTGTTAGCTTTCTGTTGCACTAGCAGTTGTACCAATTAGCACAAGGGCATCTTTGGATATTTCTCACTGAATGTGAACATGCATAATGCTAAATAAATTCCATGTTATGAGGAACAACTTATGTGAGCATTAGGTTCATGGTCCCCTTTCCTTACAATTTATTAGCAATTGATTCCAGCTTATTTTAAACCATAATATCAGGTTCTCACATAAGGGCAAGCCAGGAATCTTCTATCATCCTGGTATAAGAGCAAAGGAGAGGATGTGGGTATATCCCTCACATGGCACATTCCTGCTTATGCATACAACACTAAGTTATGATTTAGTGGAACCTTAGCTTCTAGGATAGAATCCCTCTAAGAAAGATTTGGAATATGAATATCATCAAGATTTAATCAGTAAAAACATCCCAGACAAGATGTTCCGTGTCACATGACTTTAGATGCCAAAAATATGGCAATGCTATTTGAAATGCCATTTGATATCGTTTGTTCTCCTGCAGGCTGCCTGAGATAGATACTGCACTTCACTTCATTTCTGAAATTATACATCAGCTTACCAACCAAAAGACCAGCATTGTAGATGAAATTCATTCCACTTTTGATGAGCTCCAAAAGACTTTGAACGTCCGCAAGAGTGTGCTGCTTATGGAACTGGAAGTGAATTATGGCCTTAAACATAAAGTAAGACTCTTGTCCTTGCCAGTAAAATTGTTTTGGTTTTAACTACTGGGTACATGATGCCCCAGGGAGAAATGAGGTCTGAAATCTCATCTTCTTTGGCAGAGAAAATGTGGGCTGTGCGCCATATAAGGCTAATTTAGATCCCAGTGTTAATTAAAGTGCCCATTATCTTTTTAATTTTCATTCTTTTGGGACTAGTGACTTGTACAAATAAACATGTTCAGAGACATTGTTATAAAATGTGTTTGAAAGAAACTGAAATAAAAAACGATATTAGTGGAATACCTTTTCCTGGTCAGATTCGCAGTGCATATATTCCTATATCCTTGTAACTGCCATTTTATGAAAAGTGAACATTATAGTACTCCCACCATTCATGGTCAATATTTAATGAACTCCTTTCATTAGGTATAATGTATTTACAGCAGAAAATAAAAAGTAAATATGACTCTCACTTTATTTGATGAAGGTGATGATAATAGAACAGATACAGATACATGAATATAGGGCACCTATCAAAATATCAAGTCTGCGATTTTAACCCTGAAGGTGTATTGAAATCCAAGACCATGTAATTACTATTTACTGTTGTTAACATAGTAAAGTCTTATGTGGCCTCTTCCCTCTCTGTATAAAGAATGGGAAAATAGTTGTTTGGAAAGATGCACATTTGTGTGTATCATTTAAAAATAATTATTCCTTTGTTGAGTATCCCTAGTGGCACTTGGGATTTAGCTTATCTCAGCCATATGCAGAGCTTATGGTCAGAGTTAGAATTTTAGCTAGACACATCTGTTTAATTCAGCCTGTCCTTGAACAAACATGGAGCAGAAAAAACTGAATCCTCAATTTATTTTATCCAATAGACTTTCATTACAAAGCTGCTAAAGGAATATAAAAGACATTGAGACGTTTTAATGTTGGTGTGTGGTGATTTACCTTGCCCTGTTGTACTATAGTTATTTATTCATTGGTTGGATGTTCTTTTTTTGCATAAATTGCTATCCAAATAGTTTTAAGCTGTGTGGCAAAACTGGCAGGTCTGGCAGCAGGGTCTTAAGCAGCTGTCAGTCAAAAGGCCTCTTTTCCAAGGCAGGATCCAGAAGGAGATCCAGAGACATTACAGCCCCACTGGCAGATAGAACTGAGAGAGGGAAGTGGTACTTCAGTCTGTGCCTGTCTTAATCAGACACAGATGTAGTTGTGCTATGTATTAGATCAGGGTGCAGGAAATCAGGCCTGGGGCCAAATACAGCTCCTTGGGCTTCCCTAGAAGTCAGTGTACCCTTTTATTAAACATCAGTCATTTGGTAGACTCCTGGTTTTGTGCAGGTTAAAATGCCTTTCCTGGCAGCTTAAATTACATATCCTCCTATGCAGGGATCTTGCTTGAACCAGTACTATTCAGTATTTTAAAAACTGAATTAAACAAGTTTCTGCAACATTATTCAGTTCAAAGCAATCCTTAGACATTTTCCATAATAGGTGGAAGCTTATTTACATGCTTGCTTTATAAGTTGCTTGATCTAGCATGGCATAACATGGTATTTTCCCTCTATCCAGGTCCTGCAGAATCAGCTTGATACCCTGCTGGAAGGACAGGAAAATATTAAGAGCTGTAGCAACTTTACTGCCCAAGCGCTTAACCATGGAACTGAGACTGAAGTCTTACTTGTAAAGAAGCAAATGAGTGACAAGCTGAATGAACTGGCTGTCCGAGACTTCCCATTGCAGCCCCGAGAAAATGATCAGCTGGACTTCATAGTGGAAACAGAAGGACTGAAGAAGTCCATTCATAATCTTGGTACTATTTTAACCACAAATGCTGTTGCTTCTGAAACAGTGGCCACAGGTGAAGGACTGAAACAGACCATAATAGGACAGCCTATGTCAGTCACCATCACTACCAAGGACAAAGATGGTGAGCTGTGTAAATCTGGGAATGCTTACCTCACAGCTGAGTTGAGCACTCCTGATGGTAGTGTGGCAGATGGAGAAATACTTGACAATAAAAATGGCACTTACGAATTTTTGTACACTGTCCAGAAAGAAGGGGATTTTACTCTCTCACTGAGACTTTATGAGCAGCATATTAGGGGCAGCCCTTTCAAACTCAAGGTGATCCGGTCAGCAGATGTATCCCCCACCACTGAAGGAGTTAAGAGGCGTGTTAAGTCTCCAGGCAGTGGCCATGTGAAACAGAAGGCTGTAAAAAGGCCAGCCAGTATGTACAGCACTGGCAAAAGGAAAGAGAATCCCATTGAAGATGATTTGATCTTCAGAGTAGGTAAGGAAAGTATTCTCTTCTAAAACTTACATTTTCTTCTGAATTGACTTATTGACTTATTCTACCAAGGATGTTAACACAGAAATTACACAAGCTACGGCACTGCAGGACTTTCTGTAGTATAGAGAGGTGTTACAATTGAAGGTATTGCAACTGAGTCATATTCATTGGTCTCAGTTAAAATTTTTAAGCTTCATTTTCTCCTGGTTTTCCATGCCAAACTATTGGAGATCTGAAAATGAAAGAAGCATCACATCTATATTATGTATAGAGTTCAGAATTCTTGGAACAATATTTCTGAGAAGTACATTGATGAAAAAGACAAATGGGATAACATTCTGCTTATTCATTTCCCCTGTATATTAATTCCAAGTTGATTTTTTGTTTTATGAAGCAAATGGTAGATGATCTTTGGCATTGTTTTAAATTGAACGTATATGTGAAAACAGTTGTTGAAGTCACCCGTGGTTCAAGGACCTGGGAGACACTTCAGACCTTCATTGATGAAAGGTTTTTTGTGTTGTAAACATGCCAGTTGCGGAAGGGAGTAAGCCAATAATTAATGAAAATGATTTTAGTATGCTTACTTGGGATATCTCTCTTTGTTCAATGAATAATTCTTTCCAGAACATAAATGACCTCAGTATTTTGCTCAAATGTGCTAGGGGAATAATTTTTCACTTAAACTTTGGCTTTCTTCTGCCAGAGCAAAGGCTGTTGTCTGTCTGGTAGAGCTAGCCCAGAAATGGCATGTTTTCTAGATGCAAAGAAACATAACTTGAGTAATTTTGGATTAGTCTAAGTAGCAGAGTATGATGAAAGAAACTTGGAGAAAAACAGACAAGATCAGAACTGCTTTTCAAGAAATGAAATTTTAGTGAAAAGGTTTAAAAGCTGCAATTTATTGGTTTAAATATTAAAAGATGGCCCAGAACCAGGTAGGATAGAAAAGAGTGAGTGCTTATACAGAAAGTTACAAAAGACTAAGGTGGTCTTCGAATGATGATCTGCAGGTCTTTAAAAGAAAGGTGATTGTCTTGTTCCTATTTTACAAAGGAGGAGGCATCTAGGCTTTGGGTATGTCTTAGAGAGATCACCAATCAGTATATGGTAGTGTATCTTTGACTAAAGAGGATGAGTGAATATTTGAATATGAGAGCCAGTGTGGTGTAGCGGTTAAGAGCGTGGGACTGGGACTCAGATGACCTGGGTTCTAATCCCCACTCAGCCATGGAGCCAACTGGGTGACTTTGAGTCAGTCACAGACTCTCAGCCCAACCTACCTCACAGGGTTGTTGTTGTGGGGATAAGATGGAGGAGGAGATGTAAGCTGCCTTGAGCCCTTTGTAGGAAAAAGGCAGGATATAAATCGAAAAATAAATAAAAGAAATAAATTTAATGATCTCAGGATGTTCAATATTAGTATATAAAGCATGAGGAGACACTCCTTTTCATCTCAGTAAAGAACATTTGTCTTAGTTTTGAGGATTATTAATAGTTCATCTTTCCCAAACAAAAATCTAGCCTTTGGTACCAAGTTGCTTGTGAGAAGACACACAAAATGGCTGCAGAACAACGCTTTTCATTAGTAATTACATCAATCAATAGTAAAAAATGAATTGTTTATCTTTTGAGAAACTGTCAGTATTTTTGAATGGGTTAATAAAAATGTTCTAGATGCTCTATATTCAGTAATAATTGTCTCTGTTATAAATTGATGATTTTAGTAGCGTCACACAGAAGAAAATGGAATACTGCAAGAAGTGACTTGAAGAATCAGTGACTGTGTATAATGAAGAGGAAAGAAAATTTATATTTGGTTGCATTTGGTTAATGCAAACATCATGTTGTTATCAGATTGAACCCTTGCTTCTATTTTCAAAGCAGGGAGGAAAACATAGTCTTTTGTTTTGAAGATTGATATAATGGCACTAAAGTGGGTTCAAGAACAACATGTGTTTTTCGAGTACAAATCTCTGATTGGCCTCCAGCCCTAGCTTTTGAAATGATTATGAAACATGTCAAATAAAATGCAGTACAATATCTCCCTTGAGGACTTAAATTAAAACATTACATTTGGTGCATCTTCACAAAAGCAACAAAAATAGTCCTTTCTCAAACTGGAGCTTGATGGGTAATGAAGTACTGGCATGCAAGGGAACATGTGAGGGCACTAAACTAAAAGTTTAAAGCACTACACTTAAATTTAGCACCAAACTTATATTGCTTCAGTGCCATGTTCTGTTTCTATCTTGTTGACTGCTCACTCTTGAAAGTTAAAATCTTTCTAAGACAGAATTCCTTACCCAACTCTGTTTGTCTAACTGTTGCAAATATTATAGTCTCACTGTTTAAGCTGTGAACCCTTTTGATTGCGTTCAGTCTCCTGTTTAATACTCCTCAGGACACCATAAGCAATAAGCAATTTCATACAGATGAATCCATGTTAATTTCATACAACCAGTAGGTGGAGAAGGGATGAATCACTGTGTTACTCCTTGGCCAGTCTGCTTGGTTTCTGTGCTATCCACACAGGAAGGCAAACCTATGTTAATAAGTGGGCTAGCAGGTGACCGTTATTTCCTTACTAACCGCTAAGTGCTTAGTAACCTGCATTTTCATACAGGTGGTAAAGAAGAGGGTTCCTTTGGGACCAGTACAGAAACCTATATTACTAGACCCTTAGCAGGCTAAGAAATACCCTCTTCCCAACAAGCAAGTAACTCTTATGGACTGATTCACAAGGCTGTGTTTCCACTACTTCTTCTCCAAATTAGAAATTAAATCAGAATTTAATTCAGAAAAAAAATCTTGGGGATAGCTTAGACCAGTGGTTCTCAACCTTTCCCTCATCATCGACCCTCTTTAAATAGTTTTTGTGGCTGTGGACCACCAAGAGTAAACTCAAGATTTAAAACACTAGACTGCATCAAATATTTATTTCAATTTTCTCATGAGGGGCCTTCAAATTTGGAGAGAAGGGGAAATAAGTTAATCTGTTAATGCACACATTCCTATTATCTTTATTGCAATGATTCCATACAAATTTCAAATAATAGTATTAACACTCTTTTTGCTCAAATGGCCCATTTATGGTATTTTGATGTGCTAATTCCAAATTTAATGTCAATTCATATTTAGCTGCAAAACCCATAATATTTCTTCAAGCCTTTGCGAACCCCCTGTGACAACATTGCGGCCTCCCAGGGGTCCATGGACCACAGGTTGAGAACCACTGGCTGAGGCTTCCTTTGAGACTTCTCTGAAAACTTGGAAGGGGCTGGTCCATTTTGTTTCCATGCCAGTTCTCCACTGCATCCAGCCCTCCTTGCATCTGGTTTCCTTTCTCTGTTCACTTGCCTCCTTCTGAAAGCCCTTCTTTTCCCCCACAACTGAGCTTCCACCAGCAAGGAAGAGGGACTCAAAGATGAGGTTACACATTGGACCTAAAGGGTTGGAATGAGGAGGTTTTTTGCAGCTACTTAGTTGACTTCCTTCCCAATTTTGCTTGTGTTCTCATCTCCTTTTAGGTACCAAAGGGAGAAACAAAGGTGAGTTTACAAATCTTCAGGGAGTAGCTGCATCTACAAATGGGAAAATATTAATAGCAGACAGCAATAACCAGTGTGTGCAGGTATGCTGAATTTTCTTCTTCTTTTCAATTTATAGATTTATATCTAAAGTCACAGGACTGATCAAATGCATAGAAGAAGCATGCTATATGAAGCAGGAACTTTATAGTGGATGATACTGTGAACAGTTACTTCTGGTTAAACCTGTGAGATGATCCAAACACTATTTTGCATTTTATGTGTCTTTCCTTCTGTATACATAATATTCCCAGGCAGCTTCTCTTCCAGGTACTTTACATCAGCAAGGCAAGACTATCGGCATGTGTACAATCGTAATGATTCTGGGGCCAGTTGAATTTGGTTTAAAGCACTTCTAAGAACTTCGTAAATGATATAAAACTAAATGCTGCTTAGCC
The DNA here is from genome assembly GCF_004798865.1 of Varanus komodoensis. NCBI lineage: Eukaryota > Metazoa > Chordata > Lepidosauria > Squamata > Varanidae > Varanus > Varanus komodoensis. The sequence goes on from NW_025335589.1 coordinate 9,422,743, forward strand.
CGGGACACAATTTATTTCTGCCTAAAAATTTGATAATTTGAAGCCTATTGGTGAACTGTAATACACTCCACGCTACTTTTGACACATCATTACTATTAGCATCTTATCCCAATAATTTTGCTTTTCAAACTTGCTGGAAATGAAGGATGCTTCAGACTGTTGCTAGGATGTAACGTTTTGGGCAGCATATTGTGTTCCAGGAAATACAGGGGGCCTTTTGACTCCCACCTGCTAATAGCTTCCCTTCCTGGAAAAAAAACTTTTCCAAAGATTGGGCTCTGAAGCAGCACAGCATGAAAGAAAGTATTAGCCACCTCTCAGTGGGATCCCAGTGGTTTTTCCTGGATACATACACACAAGACATATTTTATGTCCTGTAAAAACATGTGAGAGTATTTGGCGTGGTGTGTTTGAATCCTGCACATGTCCAATCTAAATCATGAGTGTAATAGCACATAATCTGAATGTTATTTTGTGCAAATGCCTTTTCCTTCTTCTTTTAATAGATATTTTCTACTGATGGCCAGTTCAAGAGTCGGTTTGGTATCCGTGGAAGGTCTCCTGGTCAGTTACAAAGGCCTACAGGAGTGGCAGTGCATCCCTGTGGTGACATCATTATTGCTGACTATGATAATAAGTGGGTCAGCATATTCTCTTCTGATGGAAAATTTAAAGTAAGTTGAAAGTACACATACAATCTATTAGAAAAACTGCACCCTCCAGTTTCAGATTTAAAGAGTTGGTGTTGGAGAATGGATGGATGAAAAGTTTATATACTTAGTAAAATGGCTATAGGGAAATTTAATCCTGTTTATTAAATTTAATTTAATAAATTTAATTTAATTGATTGGAAGAACTGGTGGTGATGAGGGAAAGAATGGCTGTATGGATACTGATGAAACTATTTTGTTTATTTCAAAACTGATGCAAGGAAAATTTATGATATTGATAGACACAGCCTTGACAGTGACTGAAAAACATAGAGGTTATGACCTACCTTTTCTCTTCCAAAATCCTCCACTATAACTTACAACAGAATGTTTCCACAAACGAACAAACAAAATATCACAAAATATCACAAGGATGACTTTTGGAGTTTATGGTTTTACCCATTAGGGTTTAATACTTAATGGGTAATGAGGAGAGCAGTGGGTAGAGTGTGGTCATGGTTTGCACATGTCCCTTGAAGTAAGCAGGTTGTCTTCGACAAGAGCTTGAAAATGTTCCATTTGGGCCGCAATTCTAAACACATTTACAAGGGGAAATGCTCTGCTGAACACAGTGGAACTTGTTTCTGAGTAAACATGTGTAGTATTACATAGTTAAAGGCTTTCTTCCTTTCTCCATGGTTCATGGATGGTTCAAGCACCATGTAAAAACAAAATTTATTTATTTATTAAAACATTTCTATGCTGCCCCTTGCCAAGGCCTCGGGGCGGCTTACAACATCGAATACAAAATACATTAAAACAATGACAATTAAAATATATACAGTAAAATAAAATAAGCCGTCCTGGCCGAATAAAATTCAATAATATTAACATTTAAAATGCTGCATAAATAAAAAGGTCTTCGCCTGGCGCCGAAAAACAAATAACGACGGCGCCAGGCGGACCTCTCTGGGGAGCGCATTCCATAACTTAGGCGCCACCGCTGAAAAAGCCCTCCTCCGAGTAGCCACCCTCCTAATTTCCTTCACTGAGGGCTCCCGGAGGAGGGCCTCTCCTGCTGATCTCAAGGGGCGGCTGGGCATATATGGACATAAGCGCTCCTTCAGGTACTTATAAAATGGGGTACTTATTCCTGGCAAAGAGCAGTTTATGATTGAATGCCCTGAATTTAAATGGGCAGGACTTTCTGATCCAAGCTGTGTTACTTTCTTGTGGAGGGTGGAGGCAACCCAGAGGCAGTCATTCGGAAGAAGAAATATGGTTAAAAGCTGGCCATTCCTGAATCACCCTCCAGTGTTTGAGAGCTCTCCACTCCCTTGTTCATTTCCACAAAACAGTATAGTTCTCAAGTATATGATGTATTTTAATAGAAATTTTAGAAATAGAATTTACCATACTTTGGAAGGATGGGAGACAAGCAAAATGAGCTTCCCTTGGGAGGAAGTACTAGGTGGAGGCCCTATCCCTGTTCCCCAGAATGCTCTGGGCTTGAGGAGCACAACTCAGTGGTTGAGCACTTGTTTTACCTGTGGAAGAACCCAGGTTAAATCTTCATTATATCCAAGTAGGGCTGGGCAAATCTTGACAGCACTGAGTTACATGGTCCTGTGGCATGACTCTGTAGGACTGCTCGAGTTGGTATAACACATCAGAGGGCCTCCACTTAATCAAGAGGGCAGGTTTGTATGGGAAAAAGCAGTCCATCCTACTTCCTGATTCCAAACCATGAAGGCTTTTGAAGTCATCACTAGAACTCTGAACTGGGCCCAGAAATAATCTGAAACCAGTGCAGCTGTTTCAGCAAGGGAGTTACATGCTTCCCGTAGGCAGCTCCTGTTACTTACAGACACTCTGGACTAACTGATGTTTCCAAACCCTTTTCAAATGGATTACAATACAGTAATTCAAATTTAATGCTAGTATTTATGCTACCAATACTACAGCCAGATATTTGTGTGTTAAAAGAAAACTTAAATCCCTTCCTTTGCTCCTATAGGCAAAGATTGGATCTGGAAAACTTATGGGACCAAAAGGCGTCTCCGTGGATCGCAATGGGCACATCATTGTAGTGGACAACAAAGCATGTTGCGTTTTTATCTTCCAGCCCAATGGGAAAATAGTGGCCAGGTTTGGAAGTCGAGGCAATGGAGATAAACAGTTTGCAGGTATTTCTTCCAAGTTAATATGTATCCCTTTTTGTCTTCTACTCACTAATGAGTGATAATTCAATAATCTGGAAAAGCTGTTGCTATCCTTACCTATGTGCCATGGTCTACAAGTTTGGTCTGGCCAAGCCAAAAGTTGTAGTCTACAGACTTCTGTGCGGCTTTCCCAAAGGAAAAGCAGATGGAAAGAGGAGGGAACCAGATTGGGCATAGCTGCTTGAAGGTGCCCTGCTTATCATCAGGTGGCAGGATTAGTCCCACGTGCCAAGGCTTTCCATCTGCCTTTGCCACGTCACTTGTAAAAAGCGCTCAGCCCTTCTCCTCTCCTTTTGCCTCCTAAGTAGGAAAGTGGCTGGGATGATTCTTCTTTATCTCAGCAGTTTCAAGTTTCCAGCAGGGCAGCTCCTTCGTCACATTCGCCTGAGGAGAGTGCCACGCTTCCCATGACAAACTGAATCGACAAAGCCTGTTTAATGTGTTGCAACTTACCCTAAAATGGGAGACATACGACTGTGAAAGTTATGACAGATTTTCACTAACATGTGATCCAGAAAACAGCATTATGTTTTAATATGGCTAGATTCTTGTATGCAGAATGAATATCATTATTCATACAAGAGGAATTCAAGATATACAAGTTAATCTGAGGCAGTGTTCCCAAATACTGCATTTGTTTGCATTTAATACTAAAAGCAGTCTTTGTTGTTCATGTTACAGTTAATGTTTAATCTGTTGGAGCAATTAGTGCCTTACTTCTCTGCCAGACCTTGCGTAGGTTTTGATTAGATACCAGCCTGTGCCTGAAAATGCTTCAGGTAACTGCCCATTAATGTCCCAGACTTCATTTTATCCTCAAAGACTGTGGAGATACTAATCATTACTTAATAGGCTGTTATAAGTATGCAGACTTCTTTTTGCACAAGAGAAAAGTCTACAAACAATAGAATTTATTTGCTTTGCAAAATGAAGCATACAGTTTCATAGGAAATTGTAATCCAAAGTGGCTAGTTAGCAGAAATCATGTGATTTACCACCTATATTATTGTATCTATGTCTCTGGGTACGATTACATGTTATGCAGAGTACATGTTTAGTTCTGTTGAATTATTTTAAAAAGCCAAAATGAATCCAAGCAGGTTCCAAGTAGGGGCAGATGGACAGAAACTGTTTCAAGGTACAATGTTTAGGCAGAGAACAGTCCTAAAATTTCTGGAGTTCCCCAGCGAACATAGGATCAAACCCTAATTCTTTCCTCCCCACCCCCCATAATATTTTAACTGAAAATTACCCTTCCTCATGCTAGAGGACCCTAAGAGCTTTTCTCCTGGAGTTGAAAAGCAGCTGCTGGTAGTACAAGAGAGCCCTTGGGCTAAGGTAGAACATAGACGCAGCTTCTTTCATCTGCCCTGACTCTCCATCTTCCTAGACTCATTTCAGATAAAATGTGTGTGCAGGTATGGATGGGACATGTAGTATGAACCTCTGTTCGCACATCAATTTTATTCATGCAGTTCAGCATGTGCAAAGATTTTGGTTTCAGGTTGAGTTGACCTTTGACAAACTGCTGAAATGTATCATTGGTATAGCTCAGTGCAGGTGGAGACTTGTCTAAGAAACAGCGTCCCCACCATGGCCTGCCTGGCAACATCTTTTTGTAGTTAGGTTAAGGCAGACCTTCAGAGATTGATTTGGCTACCCAGGGGCCTGAGGAAATTACCTGTCCCAGGCACAGGAACACCACCATGCTCTGACTCTTTACCTGCCATTTCATTTCTTACAATGCCATTCAGTGAACGCTGTGATGCACCTTTTAATTTTTACAGTTGAAAATCTCATCTGTGCAAAAAGAATTCCTATCCATTTGCATTTATTAAATGTGTTTTCAATGGTTTATTGCTTAACACACAATTTATTCTAAAAATTAAAATCTAATGGAGAAGGGGCTGGTCAGCCTATTTGAATATGGTCAAGTAGCAAATTTAATGCTACTTGACCATTTAATAGTGGTAATATTATACCACTTCCCACTTCCATATATTTGTTGAGTTAGCAGTTGATTATCACCTGCTTAGTCTGTTGGCTGGGTTGGAAGTACAGTAGGGGGAAGAGAACATGCCAATCTGGCACCTGTTTGGGAGTCCCCCAACTCCAGAGCAAATACCAACTTTTGAATAGGGGTTGTTGTTTTTTTTTTTAATGACCAGCCACAGCAGGGGAGGATAAGCTCTGCCTCTCTGCTGCTCTGGTATCAACCCTTCCTCTCCAGGCACACACATATGCCAGTGTAATTTGCATTTTCAAAAACCTGTATCTTGAATGCAAAGACTAACTTCTGACCAATGTGTGTATTGGCCAGACCTGGGTGATATTTATAGGCTAGCCTGAGTTTGACCATTGGTAGTGTGATGATAACTGAAATGGGGCAGGAGAAATTTCAGTCATCTGAGGGATGGAGCAGGATGGCATAGCTTATTCTACAGACCAAGGGTCTGAAGAAATTTTAGGATTTGTTTTACCATTCCAAAGAAGTTTGCCAGCCAGGCTTCAAGCTCTGCAGCTTGATGCATAGTTTTTAGCCATGTTCTTCCTATGCCAGTTCCCCATGGAAATAGCATTGCAAAGAGGAGCAAGTTTTCTTTTAAAGGGAAAAAGTGGGGGACCTTAAGCACCTCAACTGTGTATAATAATGCAAGACAACTGCCTGCCTCAAAACCTTGCCTAGAAATTTTTGTCCACCCATTACAAAAAGAGCATGGATTCCTTATCCATTTTCATGGAGTATGAAATTTGGTCCAGATAGGGACATTTCGAAACTCAAATACTTTGGCCACCTAATGAGAAGGAAGGACTCCCTGGAGAAGAGCCTAATGCTGGGAATAATAGATGGCAAAAGAAGAAAGGGATGGCAGAGAATGAGGTGGCTAGGTGAAATCACTGAAGCAGTTGGTGTGAGCTTAACTGGTCTCCAGGGAATGGTGGAGGACAGAAAGGCCTGGAGGAATGTTGTCCATGGGGTCGGGAAGGGTGGGACACGACTTCACAACTAACAACAACAAGGGACATTTGGTCTATCACTGGGGACTTTCAGCTTCTATTTATGCCCTTGCAGAGTATGTTCATTGTTAATAGTGTGTGTGAACTGTTAATTCACAACAACATCAACAAAGAAACTTTTCTTATCTTGACTTTTATTTCTTCTCTGTGTTGCAGGCCCTCATTTTGCAGCTGTCAACCATAATAATGAAATAATTATTACTGATTTCCACAATCACTCTGTTAAGGTATGATGATATTCTGGAAATGCAAAATATATAATACTATATAATACTTGCAAAGGTCATGTATAAGCACTCCATACTACGTTATATGACCCTCTGTGATAAGCATTTGATTTCACTATGCAATCACATGAGTTGCAGTTACTACACATGATGGGTCTGACATAAAATGGATTTAGGCTTGCCTTTTATTTGTCTTCTATTTAGAAAGGTAGACAGGATAACAACTCTTGATATAATTAGATTTTCTTTATGCTTTCATAAATCCTGTAATAGATGGTGATTGCAACATGCTGGAGAAAATGCTGTATTCAAAAAGAGTATGTTAGTCTCGCTTAAATTTCCAAAACACTGGGGCAGGTATCAGCAACTATGGTGCTGTCTGATAAGTATGTTCTGGTATTAATAACTTGGGGTTATATAAAAATGGAATTTATCTTTAATGAAATATTTTGTTTAAACCACACACACACACAGCGTTTTTCCTGTCTTAAAGAAAAAGGTGTGTTTTACAGCATGGTCCATTAATTAATGTATGAGTACCAAATGGTACTAAATGGCCAGTTTCAACTAGGCTTCTGGAATTAGACAGGAAATAACTTTTCCTGTGATTTGGATTACAATGAAGAAAACAGGACCACATGAGAGTCCATAAAGCACATTGTTGGCATAGTTTAGCAACAGGGGAGCTGCTGTTTTGATAAATCTACATCCTTAGAAGTAGCAATTGAAGGATTTCCTAATAATGAAAGATTTCCTAAGAAGGTTACGAGGTCTATGGCCAAGTTGCAACAAACAAGAAGCAAGCTGGAAGTCTGCTTGAAAATGGAAAAGAATGTATTCCTGTTTTACTAAAAAAATTGAAATATGCTTAGTATCTGTCTGAATTAAATTCCAAGCAGCTCAGCGTAAGAGTTTCACAACACATTGAACTGCATTCTGGATAATGTCTGGCCCGAGTACATTGCAACAATAGTGCTAGAATGGGGAACTTCTTACCCTTTCTCTGTAACTGTGGTTTTATTGTGCTATATACACCCTTATATGCCAGCAGTTTTTCATATTTTTTAGCTCCAGGAAATATTTTCTGCATCAGTTTGTGATAAAATGGTGTTAACATTGGAATAAACTAGAGAAAAAAGTTACCATGCTTAGTTTACGTAGGACAGTGTATGTACATATATTTACCTGAGTGCCTACATGATGTAGCGGTTAGTGTTTGACAGAACTATGCTCTAATTGCCTCTCAGTAGTGAAGGTCACTGGCTGTCTTAGATCAAGTCACTCAGTCTACCTGCCTCATAGGGTTGCTGTGAGGATAAAATGGAGAGGAGGAGGATAATGTATGCTGACACAAATGTAAAAAATCTCCCACGTGTGAAGCTTTTTACACCCACTTCATTTTGTGTGTGTGTTTATGTATACACACACATGCACATGTGTGCATGTGAGTGTAGTTTTTGTTTATTTTTATTTTGTAAACTGTCTTAGGATTCCTTTCAAGTGAGAAGTGGTATATAAGTATTGCCAATAAATAAAGTTTAGGTAATTGAAGCAAGGAAAAAGTACAATTTATAAATGATAATAAAAACATGAATTGCATAGTAAATATCTGATAAAGCCAAACTTACATCAAATTACATCAGAAAGAAGCAACAGAAGTAGTAATAATACATTTATTATTTTATTTGGTCTTTGCTGCTTAAATTTCATCATCAGTTACTATCTACTGTGACATTTAACATTGTTTTATTTAACATTGTTTTCATACAGGTGTTTAACCAGGAAGGTGAATTCATGTTGAAGTTTGGATCAAATGGAGAAGGGAATGGGCAGTTCAATGCTCCAACAGGAGTAGCTGTGGATTCTAATGGAAACATCATTGTAGCAGACTGGGGAAACAGTCGAATACAGGTAGCAAAGCCTTATTTTTCACGTCAGTAGCCTTTGTATGATGTGTTGGTTGATTCCCACCTACATGTCTCCAGCCACCTTCAGGACTTAAGACACAGTTTCCTAACTCTATCTCCTAAATGCCTTCTGGGACAAGCCTATCCATGGTTACATAAAAATTCTACTGATTTCAGTGGTGCTGCCTTCCTCCTAAGGATTACAAGTTAGCATTTTCTGAAGGGAACACAGATATAACTATCTGTGTCACCCATGAATTCTTCTAAAACTTCCAAGAGCCAGGCGAAACAAGATAATTATTTAATTCTACTGGATTGATGACATGGCACAAACTTTAAGGAAGTACAGTTTGGTATAGATATGTCTGTTTGCCAACAATAGCGTATCCATTTTAGTAAAAAAATAAATGGTTTTGCACCTCTCTTGCTGAAAAACAATCCTAGCAGCTTTATGTTGACTTGGAAGTAAATTCCAGTGAGTTCAGTGTGGTTTACTCTTGAGTAAGACTAGTTCTGCATCCGATGTTATGGTCCAATTTGTACCTTTTCCTTTCTGTTTCATGGTATGAGCTCAGATGCTCCAGTGTAGTAGGGCTGTATGACTCTTTTACTTGTCCTTGCCATAAAAAGTCAAGTGGAGCCTTTGGTATATCAACTATTCAAGACAGTATACAGATGTCATCTTTGGGTTTTTTGTTTTATTTTGGAGACATTAGTGTATTTACTTTCTACCTCAGTAGGCTCAAGACGGTTTACAACACAGGATAAATTAACCACTGTAAATCTTAAAGAAGGTTTCTAATCAATACAAATTTAAACATCAATAAAACACTAGAAGAGTTCTAAAATAGGAGCCATTGCTGAAAAGGCCCTGGTACCAACCATTCTGACCGATCTTAACAGTTCTTAAGGTCTAGACAGGTTTGTATGGATGCAGGCCTGATACCAGACCATTTGGAACTTCAGTATTAGGTATTATAAATCCAGCCTGGAAAGGTATAGGCAGCCAGTGCAACTGGCATAATATCAGTGGTACATATTTTGAACACCTGGTCTCTGCAAGCATCCTAAGGGCTGCAGATGAGATTTATGACTTGTCTTTAAAAGCAGTCTCACATATAGCACATTACAGTGCTCTATTCTGGATACAGCTAGTGAGGCACGTGTCTGTTTCTCTAGAAATGGTTCCAGATGGCAAACTGGCTTTGACTGGCACAGACCAGAGAAGGGTAGCTTGCCAGCTGCAACACTTTTCAGCTGGCAAACCAGCCTTGACTTGCATCACTCTTGGGCCTTGGCCAATGATGCCACTTGTAAAATGAGTACAAAAGGACAGTGGTATTTTCCACTGGGTAATTATTTTCCCAGGCAAAGTACAACATTGATATGGAGGCTTTCTATATTTAACATAGACATTTGTGAAGTTTCTCTGATCCACCTGCATTCTTTGAGCACTAGGCAAGAACCTGTACAGGCTTGTCTACTTAGACATGTTTTCTGTACTTCATGCATACCAGCCCGCTGCTTATACACATAAGCTGCAACATGTACACATTGTGGCTTGCTTTCTTTGCTTCATGCATGTTCTTATTACCTCTCTTCACAGGTGTTTGATGGCAGTGGGTCCTTTTTATCGTATATAAATACATCTGCGGATCCACTGTATGGTCCTCAAGGTTTGGCCCTTACTTCAGATGGTCACGTTGTAGTTGCAGACTCTGGCAATCACTGCTTCAAAGTTTATCGATACTTACAGTAACCACTGGAGCTGGATCATGCTGAAGAAGTTACTAGCATTGGAGGGCCAATGTAGCTCTTTTTGTGTAGGATGTCTACTCTTAAATATTTCAATTTTAATACCGAAGGAATCTCCAGGTTTTATTTTTGTTTTATTTCCAAACCTACTTTGTTTACATAGGACTTGCACCTCATATGTTCCGCACTGAAGGATTAATAAATAAGACCCTGTTCTTCCTCTGCTCCCCCCACCGCTCCAAATTCACAAAGACAGTGGAATACTAGAAATGTGAACTCTGTGGCTTGTAGATCAGGCACTTATATAACTGACTGACTAATTTTTGTGAAGGCGGAGAAGAATTTAAAAAGCTACTTTATTTAAAGGGGTTTATTCAACATGTGAATGGGAGCACTTGTTTGCTTCCACATTTGAAAGTTGTTAATTTTAAGCATTATTTAACCCAGCAAGAAGTCTGGGAATCTTCTGGATCACATTGTTATATTAGATATTACACTTGTAACCTTCAGTCTTAGTAACTGTACTACGTAGTTTCTTTTAGTAATAAAGCGATATGGTTAACCCTTCCTGTACTAGCTATCAGACCTAAAACATCGTAATTTTTAGCACTACAAGAATCAATGCAAAACTTCCTGTCCTGTGTAAGATTGATGTACATGTTTATCAATTTTCTTACTGCTCAATGTGTTGTAAGAATTTTCCAGGAAACTGAAACTTCTAAAGCTCTGGAAATATACTCTTATAGGGATATATTACTGCTAACAACTTTGTAGAATCAAGTTCTTAATTCAGACAAATTCATTAGTAAATTAGGTTACACATCAGTTTAGCTAACATTACATATTCATATAGTTATTTGCTATAGTTATGAAAATAATTCACTTTGTTCAGTTACTTGTTTTCACACTGGGTAGCAAAACACATGTGCATCTCATCAGAGGTCCTATCTTGTACAACCAAAAGAAGTTTGGTATTTTAGAGTTTTAAAGGGTTTAGCAAAGTAGGCTTTAAAAAGTCCAAAACAATTGAGCATAAAATATATAAATTGGGGGGAAATTCTTGCAAGTCTATATGTGTGCAAGATACCTAAAGAGGGATTTCAAATAGTTTGGTTGTTTTCCCCACCATATGGGTATATAGTATGAGGATAAAGAATGAGAAACATAAATAAAGGTGATCTGATAAGTCAAAATTACCTAAAATCCTTCTACGTGAAAGCATATGCTAAAAGGATCTCTCCTTTCCTACTCTCCCCTTCCAAATGTAAGCCATGTTGCTTAAGATTACCAGTTTCACACCAGTATTTTCAACATGTTTCCTGTTTGTTTTATTTCCATCAACATGAAAGAGCATAGATGTGGAATTCGTTTGCATCAGCTGACAAGAAAAACAAGTTTGATAGGAAGCAATGTGAGGTCATGTACTGCCACCAGTCTTAGGCAAGATGACACAGAGGATAGTGCGGTTCCAGTGTATGAGATAATCTCGTTTTTGTGCAGTCAGGGTGGCAACTTATTATCTGCCAGCCTGAGCTTATGTGGAGGGTAGAGCCCAATATCTTGTTTAAAACATTTACATGATATATCCAATGAGAAAACTTGCAAAACCAACACAGTTATGTAGCCAGCCCATGATAGAGTAGCTAGAGAAAAAAAGCTAAGATGTTGATTAGCAATGTTTGAATGCTTTTTTAAATATGTTAAAGCAACAGAATAACTTCACACCCTGTTGAAAATAATCCTCTTAAAATGAGTATCACCAAGCATCTAATTGTATGGAATCTGGAGAAACATAGATGTTTCTGGAATGGCAATAGATATTATTAGTCTTGGACATTAAAATAATTTTGAATATTTAAATTCTGTGGGGAAAGGAATGTCCTATTTATCATTTTATGTGTATTTATTAATCATGTAAAACACAAACCTTAAGCTGTCTCAGAATTGCTACTGAGCTTCTACTGTAAAGGAACTCAAAAACTGTTGAGTATGTTATTATAATAGACTTGATTCGAGGGACATTGTCAAACTCATCCAGCATAAAATTTTAGATGTCTATGCTTCTATAAAAATGTTCTTGTGATGAAACAAGATTTTCACTTGAATTTTAAAAAGGTACTGAGCCAAAACCTTCAATGATCTGAATAGGGATTAGGAATACTGTCCTGTAGGTCTTCTCATGTTTCTGGTGAAGACCTCTGATCTTCTATACTCTTGCTTATTTTAATGGAACTTGTGTAGGAGCAGGTCCCAATGAATTGTATAAGGGAAGCATTAAAATCTACATTGTTAACCTGTCACACAGAGATCATTTCATGCATGCAGACATGACCATGCATTCCTTAAAATGCTTTCCTAAAAAGTTTCTTAATTATATTAATAATAACTTGGTAATGCTGTATATACTACCTTGCCTCAGATTTGGATTATTGCTTCTTTCCTTTTCAGTAAAGCAAACATGTTGACTGGGTTTAAACCACACAATAACCAACACTTGAGAGTTAAGTGTGGGTTGTTCTTGAACTGGGGATTATCATCTTGTCTGAACCCAGCTGTGCTAACAAATCATGATTTGTTAACCACAAGTAACAGTTCATAAGCCAACAAACACCATGGGTACTCTTCATGGGTTCTTTGTGGTTAATAAAGTGTAGTTTGTTTCAACAACAACTCATATTTTAGTAACAACCCACTCTAAATCCACACTAAACCTTCAAGTACTGTTTATGGTGTTTTCTGAATGCGCCCTTCCCCTCAATACCTTATTGGAACCTGGTTCTTCCTTGATGAATTGCTGACTTCGTAACATCTCTTGGTGATGGATACTATTATAAACTGGTACTAGTCTGGAGCCCTGTTAAAGTATAGATCTTTGCCAGATGCCATTGAAAACCCAGCAGCCTTGGTCAGCTGAGTATAGGACAAAAGCAAGTTTTCTGTAGCAATGAGTATTTGAAAAGTAGCTAGCAATATTCAGTATGCTTCTTGCTCACCAGTTTTCAGATATTCACTTCTAAAAAACATTTCTGCCCTATATCCAGTTAACTGATCAAGGATTGCCAGAAGAACCACCATTGTAGACATGTAACATTTTTTTTAAAAAATGTTACATTTCTTTGAAAGATTGGTCCAGATGAGTCATAAGTATGTTGTTTGCACCCCTAAATTAATATCTAAAGATGGGTCATGCATGTCCAACTCAGCCTTGCTACTCTGCCACATCCACAGTTACAACCTAAGGCACACCTTGCTTGCAAATGTAAGCTAGATTATCAGTCACGAGTTGTCCCAAGGATTTTTATCAAGTCAAGTTTAGGTTTGTATGATAGACATCCCTCTTGCATCAGGTGATGCTCAAAGGTGAAGTAATGAGTGGAAATAACATCATAAGCAGTTTAAGTGCACATGTGTTTATTCAAAGCAAGCACTTACTAGAAGTTTAAAAATACTGTCAATTCATTTTTGGATAAACTCAGCAACTGTATATTGAAGGGGTTTTTTAATTGTAAAAAGAAAACTTAAAATACTAGGGAAGTTTTTACACTGATTTAAAGTTTCAGCAATGTAGCAAAAATATATTGTCTACTGTTGTTGACCTCTGTAAACATTACAGGGCTTTCAATTTTACAGTTAATTTTTCTTTTATGATTAAGGATCTAGTGTTGCCATAATTAAAACAAGTGCCCATTAAGTTATGCTTGTTGTGTGAGGAAATGGTGATGGTGGCTTTTTATGAATGACAGCAAGGAACAAAATGAAAATGTCTGCTGAAAATGCTGTTACAGAGAAGCTGTGATCATTGATTTAAAAGGTTTGTGTTTTGGTGAATGGATGGACGAAGTTTGTACTGTAGAATAGGATAATTCCAAAATAGTGGTAGTTTCTGATGAATGTACAACACTTAAATGGATGTTTGTGAGCAACACGGCCTTAACCCTACTTTCTCCTGCCCCCCCCCCTTTCTTTTTGACATGGGAATGTTCCATAATGTGCATTGTGTTGTGTAATATCCCTGGGCTAGAAATGTTTTGTATGTTGTACTCTTCCAGACTTCGGAATGAATGATTGTTTTGTTTTGTACATTCCAGCTTTATAAGCCAGTTTCATACATTGTGTAAAGAATGCTATAAAGTCTTGCACTTTCTGCAAATGATGCTGAAGGATCTTAGTCATTGCTTTTTTAAAATTTCCCATCACAGTCATGCACCCTCTCCTGTTTAGAAGAAATATAAACTTGTCTAGTTAAGGCTGAGGATGAAAGCTGTCCATTGAAGACTGTATGTAGGTTTAGCTTCATGTGTGCCATGGTATTTTTTATGCTTTATCCTTCAAAAGAAAGCTTAAAAAACTTACCTTGTGTTGGAACAACAGGAAAAATCTAGAGTCAAATGTGTATCTTTTATCATGCACAACTCCCCAAAATAAAATTAATGAATAAAAGTGGTTTCCTTTTCTTTTTAGATTGCAAAATGTTTTGTTGTTATACTGTGCCCCCTCCCCAAAAAGCCACCTTTGTTGCTCAGCTGTCTTGTTGCTAGAGGCCTTAAGAAGGAGATTATGTAGAGCATAGTCATAAATTTCTAACATGTATACACAGAAGTTAAAGAAGCCTTTCTGAGCCATTTTGGGACACAGAAGGAAAAGTGTACTATTCATCTTGGTCAATAACTATATGAGCACAATATGCCCCACATATACATCCAGTTAGTCTGCTACGAGTACTCTAGACTCTAGAGGTTTATAAACATTGGGTTTAAAGTAAGTAATAAGTGTGATATGCTGCCCACATCCCAAAATGTGAGGCATCTGGAATTCAGTTCCCTTTGAAATAACAGGTAAAGAAAAGACTTGGACTTTGTTTAGTAAGCAGCGTCTTAGGGAAGCAGACTTCTGCAGCAAGTAGCATAACCGCTCATCCTCAATCAGATGTGCCCCCAAAGCTGCAATTGTATCTGTTTTAGCACAGTCTAGCTTAAGTCTAGCTCCTTATGTCTACTGTCCCACACTGTTATTTCAATGGCACTCCACAAGGGTGCACAACTGGCGTTGCTGCTGAATTTGGGCTCCAGTCTCACCAACCAGCTCTGAACAGATTCCCTCATACCAGAAAAAGTCTTGTGGCAACACAGTACAGATACCGGCCAGGCAGCACATAATAGCGATGGGGTAGGATCTGCTAACCAAGCCTGTAGGCCAGCCTAAAACCATTTCACATGGTGATGCTGAAAGCTGGCACAGCCGGAGACTCTCCTCTTTTGCCTTGCTATTTCCTGCTCCTCACAGCCTCTAGCTCTGCTCCTTCTCACCCACGGCTTGAGCTCACTTTCCACTAGCCACACCTCTACTCTGTGACTAGTGATGGGACATCTCAATAGCAGCCGTGAGAATGAACAGAATCAGTGGACAAGACCTCTTTTACCTTGGATCTTAGTAGTTTATTGAAAGATCAGGCATCTTCTGTAGAGAAACCCATACTTACAATAGTGCTGTCAGGTAGAGGCCAAACCAACTACAAGCTTCCAGAACATACGCAGAGTGTTTTATAGGTTCTGAGTCACATGTCACAGCAGCAGGGTAGATGATGTCCAAACAAGGAGAACAATGAAAAGAATGAGAGAGCACTGCAGAAGGAGCTCAGTACAATACCATGGATTAAAGCAGACCTGGGCATTGTCCGGCCCATGGGTCACATCCAGCCCAATGGCTGACCCTGACTGGCCAGCATGAGGTTCATTTACTGTTTTTATAGAGATATATATTGAGCAGAGCTGTAAGTGTATTGGTCCGGCCATTAACAACTGTCAAAGTTTCTCATGTGGCCCCATAGGAAAATTAATTGCCCACCCCTGTATTAAAGGAAAGTGATATAACAATGAGAAGGTATGACAAGTCTTCACTGTGAGTTTGATCATGCTAATTAGGGTGATTGCAATGCTGCTAAAAAAAACCCTTCTCTGGCTGCTTAACAGTTTTGTTGCTGTTGCATAACAATAGTGCTAGTTAGGAGTTCCAACCTCTTAAAGTAACAGCAGTACTAAAAAGGAACCTGGCTTGGAATTCTGCTACTTTCTGAGATGGGCGCAAGTTTGATTTTATAACACAAAGGCATATGTAAGCAACCTTTTTCTTACCAGGACTTATCTGAATTTCCCAACATTAGCCACATCCACCATGGGATCCATTTTGTGGTAGCGCCCACATAATGTCTCCAGTTCCCAAATGTGCCCACAACACTTCCCCTTTCCTAAAACCAGGCCCAGCCAAATGCAGGCTTTCGCACTCTGCACCTTTTGGAAAGAACCCTTAGCGGAGAGTTCCCAAATGAAAAGGGAAGCGAAAGGGCATTTACTGCTTCTTTTTTGAAGGTTGGGACGATTTTAGGAAAGAGTGTGTCAGTGGGACCGAGATCCCTGTGCAGTGAACCGAGGCAGGGGGAAGGCAGGATTATTTCCTTTGCATAAAATTCCAACTCTCTTTAAATAAAATATTCATACCAAAGACAAGGATCAAGATGAAGCAAGAACGAACAACATAAACAGAAAACAACGTTAGGACACCACAGAAATGGAACAGTTTCGTGGGGCATTCGCACTGTTACATCCCTTTTGATTTTATTTGCCCACGCTCTTAATTTGAGCGAAACTGTGTCGTCGTTACTGGTTGGGAATTTGCAGCCGTGAGTGTTTGAAACCATAAACAAGATGCAAAAGTAAAAGACAGCAAGTCCTGGAACACTATCAATTGAGAGAAATCATATCCAGTATTGCTTGTTTCCATGTGCTGCTTTCCAGAGAACAGCCATGTTACTGGGTTGCAAGAAATACAATCTTGTAGCCCCTTAATTTTGTAACCCGCGTGCGCGTTTAACCTTGCTGGGAGCACGTGTTATTGATTGCAAGAGAACTGCTTCCAACGTGTATTGCATAGGCAAGCACAGCAAACAAAGGTCCAGAACTATCATCGCAGTCGGTAACACCCTTAGTTTCCTGTGCGAATCATGGAGAAGCCGAGTTTTAGAGCGACAACATTAAGAGGGGAGAAAAACTCCCACAGTCGCTTCTGATAATCAAATGAAGTGTACCGTTTATTCCTCTTTCCATTTCCTATCTCTATGGCGCTGTGCCGTAGAAGAAGGGCGGGGGCGCCTAACCACCGTCCTGCGGAGCTTGCGATTTAGCCGAGCGGCGGTAGATGGCGCCACGCATCCGGGCGAGGAGGGGCGGCTTCGTTTTGTCGCCCTTTCGTCTCGCGGCCCCTCCTCGCGCACTTAAACAGTTCCCGCCGTTCGGCGCGGGAAGGAGGCGACATGGTAAGCTGTGTCCGTTTGGGCCGCCCAGTTGCTCGCAGGGGTGTTCAGCAAGGGCGCCAAGTGGCTTCGGCGTGGGGGGGAAAGAGGCTTGAGGACGGTGCGGTCGTGAAACGGACCGGGGACTGCCGCCTCAGCGGGCTCATCTTGCGCAGTCGACCCGGTGGGGGTCGGGGCTGCAACCCTAGATACGCTTCGAGGAGTTAGTCTCGTTGCACTCGGTGGGACTTGCCTCCGAGTTGGAGTAACTCCCAAGAGATCCACCGCGCGTGAGCTCCAGGATTGTTCCTTTGGGAATAGCAACTTGCCCTCACCTGGGCCTCTCCTGCTTGTTAAAACGACTGGATCAGCAAAAGCCCACCTTTGTCTGTCTGGCTGTCTGTTTCTTAAATTTATATCTTTTCAAAAAATTCAAAGGTTAGTATAGGAAGGTCGTTCCTCACTACCTATATTATTTGCTCAACAACCCCGTTAGGTTGGTCAGACTAAGAAAGAATGACTAGTTCAATATCTCCAAGCAAGTTTCTTAGCTTAGATGTGGTCCTATGTCTAACTAGGCATGCTTTCATCTTCTATAATTGCATCACAGTGTTTTTCCAATATCTGCCTTACCACAGTTGTCATTCCATTACAATTATACCCTGCCTAACTTCTGGAACTGAGTTCTTTGTATGGAACCCAAGGCAGCTTACAAGGTGGTTCTTTCCATTTTATTCTCACAATTTTATTCTTTCCATTTTATTCTCACAATAACAACCCTGTAAGATAGACTGAGAGTATAAATCGACCCAAAATTATCTAGTGAGTTTTGTGGTTGAGCAGGAACTAGAGTTCAGAGTTCCCAGAGGCCTAGTCCAGCACACATACCACTTTGCCACACTAGCGCTTGTCAGAATCCTGGAATCTCAATTTGAGAAGAGGAAATAGAACTCTGGTTCGTGGGAAAGATCAAGTGTCCAGACCATCTAGGCTTTATTGTATTACCCAGGTTCCCCGCAGGTCCAACTCATGATAATGCATTACCGGGCAGGCAGAGGTAAACTCTGCTGCAAGGCTTCAACAAAACTACAGGGTTTTTATACCCTCCCAGGTACAGGGAAATTGATGACAGAATGCAGAGATTACAATAAGATTCTGAGGTCATCACATACAGAACAGATAAAGGAATGTCAGTCAATCACACTGTAACAATGAGATTACAATATTTCTAATTGCCTGTATTGACACTTTAGTTCAGTAGCTTGAACCCATGTCCAGGTCTGCTTAGACATGTAAATTCAAGCTACTGAGAAACTAGGCATGAACTCAAGACTCTTATCTAGAGTCTAGACATTCTGAATTGACATTCTGATAGCCTCTGGGCTATCAAAAGATACTTCCTTGTAAACTGAATTCCAACAATGACTATTTACAATGTATATTTGGACTAAATGGCCTGTGTACTGTAGCTTACAGCTAAAGGTGAGAGAAAGGAGCAGGGGAATGCCATTTTAAACAGTGACAGCTTGGTTTTGAGAAGGAGTACAGGATTTGATTCCCACAATTCAAATGCACACAGAAGTAATGTTTTCCTGACAGGATTTATCCAAATTTGCCCAACCCGCTCAGTTGTAAACCAGATGCTTTGAGGACTTGAACCCATATATCCTCAAGCTAAGGCAAGTACTCCAACCATGATACTACACTGACTCTGTCATATATTATTTATTTCATTTCAAATAGCAGCCCAGAGTAGAAACTTTCTGGGCAGTTTACAAAAATTAATGAAAAGCAGACAAAATACAAATACTTTGAACATGTTTTCAGAGAAGCATTCAGAAATGTAAAACAGGTAGAACATACAATAAAGAATGACTCTGTGAAAGAAAAACATCTGGGATGGGTAATCCTCTCAAGCCAAGTGCATTTACAAAACTTCACCATGGAGGGGTCTATTAACCAAGTGCTGAAAAGATGATGGTTGGCACCAGGCAGATCACAGTTGGGAAGTGGTTCCGTAGATGGGAGGCTATCATAGAGAAAGCCCTCCCTCTTGTTCCAACCCTCTGATCATTTTTTTAGAATTGGCTTGAAAGGGAGCTTACTGATGGCAATGCACTCCAAAATTTCAGATGCCTCCAATCAGTAGTTTCATGTAGGTGCTAAATAGCATGGGGGACAGAACAGAAGAACTCTGCCAAGGAACTTCCTTCTGGAGAATCCATAAGGCTGAACAGTCTTCCTGAACACCACCTTCTGGAAATTGCTGCTTGGAGCAGAACCACTGCAACACAGTTCTCCCAACTCAGAGAGTTGTCCTAGAAGGTTGTTGGTAGTGAAAGCTGCTGAGTGGTCCAGGGTTATCAGTAGGCACACTCCCACATCTCTGCTGGCATAGGCCATCATACAGGGTGACTGAGGCTGTTTTATTGCCAAAACCAGACCTGAACCCCAACTGAAATGAATCCACCCACATCCTGGTACTGTGCAGCTGCATCCTCATGCAGAGTTACCCAAAGAAATAAGCCCCATTGAACATAGTGGTGGATTGCATCTGAGTAAGCATGCTTTAAGTTTGAGCTTGTTAATCATCTAGAACTGCCTTGCTTATTGGTACATTTAACTGAAAACTTCTGGGGCTTTTCTACATGAGACATTAGCTGTGTGCTCATGATCTCAGTCACCTAGGTTTGAAAGTCCTTTTTATGATGATGTCATCCTCCTAGGCCTCTGCTGTGTTTCAGGCCATGTTCTACCTTTACTTTTAAAAAGTAGGGAAAGTCAGTTATTACATTTCAAATGTGGAACAAACAAATAATTCTGTACAATGTAATTCTGCAGTATTGCTGCTATACCTCCTTACCACCTTGTAGTTGGATAGTGGAATATACTGACAGGTGGGGAAAGACTAACCTGGGGAAAACCCATGGGTAAAGGAAACACTCTTCCTCCTGCAAGGAAAATGGAAGAAGCATCAGGAAATAAACAGACTAAACATCTTATGTACAAAGGGCTGATACTGAACCTTGGCTAAACACATGCCAATGAGGGGACTATAATGGTAATGTCTATTCCATTTTGTTGGGGCAGTTATTTCTGCTTGTAACTCAGAGTGGTCCAACATATGGCCCCCAAGTTCTTTTTCAGAGGCTCTCTTGTCGCTTGGAGCCTCCTGTTCCCTGGACCCTCTGGATCTGCACGGGCAGGATTGCAGCAAGTTCTTGTGAAGCTGTGGGCCCATCCTGCTCTCTTCATGAGACTTAGGAAGAGAGTGGGTTGGGCTGGCGGCCTTGCAGGAGCTCACCCCAGTATGCCCTGTGCTGCTCTAGCTGACAAGTGCAAAGGCACTCAGCAGCAGGAGCTTTACCAGGGCATGTCTGGTAAAGTAAAAGAGGCTCAACTTGCCAATTCCAAGATGGAAGGAGGGGCGGGGGGGTGGTCACATTAAAGCACTTTGGGAGGAGAAACAGGGAAGAAAGAGATGGGCCTTCCCAGACTAACAGTCATTGTGTTTGGCTGTGGTTGGAGAAGGAACTGCCTGTGATGTCTGCAGGGATCACAGGCTCACAATTCTTTTTCATTCAGTTAGTCCTAAAATCATCTTAAATGGTGTATATTAAATTTTATTGTGAACACTTTAACAATATGGAAATTTAATTCATTGTGACCACCAAGTACTGTGTTGAAGTCCTCATGTGGCCCTCAAGGTATGAAAAGTTGAACTGCCCTGTTAAAACTGGTAGTTGTAGAAAGACGTATGCTCTGTGAAACACTGAATCTTATAAAAAGCTAAGTCATGTTAAGTAGTTTTAACTTCAGTTCTTCTTTGTGGGCTCTGCATTACACAGATGGGCTCTGCACCTGCACAGGGTCTGTTGTCTGGAGGATTTTCTTAGCTAAAAACTTAATGCAGTGGGAGCCCCTCCTCCCTCTCCCTGGTTTATATAGGAGGGATTCCCACTATTTTCCTCAGATCTTTTTTTTACTACAGTTGTGAGTGCCTCTGGTCTTTCCTAGAACTTCTACTGTTTGTATCACCTTTTTGATTTTTCTCTGAACCCCTACTGATCTTTTTCTCATTCCGCTTGCTTCAGTTTCTGGACTTTTTTTCTTTTCAAAAACCCTGCTTTTTTGCAGGAAATTAGTCCTGATCATTCTTGCATGGAATGGATGTCCATTTTGCTTCTTGCGTAACACAGTCTCTCTAACTTAGGTTGATGCATGCTAAGAACTTTGCTTTTATATACACAGCCAGTAGACATGCATATCTTATCCAAACCATAATACCATGGGCCTGCAGAACATATCGTACCATTGCTACAGAAGTGAGGGACTAAAAGCCGTAATTCAAAGGGGTTGCTTACAACTTCCTATGTTTAGTCCTGCTGTGAGTTCAGCTAGATTTGTTATGCTCTTGAGTTCTTGGAACTTAACACCTGTTACTTCACATACATTTTGATAGCCACAACTAAACCTATGAAAAGTTAATGGGTATGAAGATGTCAGCATTACTTGGCAAGCAAAATCGAACTGCTCTATGGTGGGAAGCTTGCAGGGGAGCCTACTTCCATGAATATGGAGGCCAACCTGATAACAGGTTGTGAGCCGAGGTTCCTCCTTCGTGCATTTAAAAGCCACAGACTGCTTTCCTTGCAAAGCATTCTTTATTTACCCAAAAGCACAAATCACTCAGAATGAATTCCTGAACATGCACACAGTGGTTTGAAGAACCCAATCTAGTATTCCCCTCCAGGGATTCTTCTAATGAAAATGCCTGGGCCCCATCTTACCCCCCCCCCCCTTCAAAGCACTAAATCTCAATAGATGAAACAGGTAGGTGAACATTGCATCCACCACTTCTCCTGCTCCTCAGAAACCTTCAAGTTTGGATGCTTATGAGTATCAATGGTGAAACACCTTGGGTTGTTCTCTAAGGCTACTGTACTGTGCATAATTTGAAATAGTGGCTGTATAAATAACTAGTAACATCAGTTCATTAATATCATGCTTTTCACTGGAAGCACTGTTAGAAATAAACTTACTGGTATTAACTAAAGTCTCAGAAGTTCCAGGTGGGATCGTGGCAAAGCATATCCAAGAGGGAAAAGGAGAGACAGACATAGTGCAGACAGTCTTTTCCTTGGTAGGATTTTCTTTTCTTTTTTTGCTTTTATGTGGGTACTGTGATTCAAGTAAAGTATTGTTACTCTTCTTTATTTTACTGCTAGCCAGGTTCTCAATGAGATCCTGATGAACTCTGTATAAGCGAGCAAATAAAGGCTGCAATACTATAGTCACTTTTTAGTCTATAGTGCATTCCATTGAATTGAATTGCATTGGATAAGTGATATACTCGTATACCTGTGTGATAGGTGAATATTTGGATTGTACTGGAATGTAATTGTAAGTAGACGTTTACACACTTTGATGTGCTAGACTAGCTTGGTAAGGTCCAAATTTGTAGGGAAATTAATTGTTGTGAGAGATGCATGAGCACACTTAGAAACTTTTTCTTTTTTTCCTGCAATAGGTACTGGCATCCAGTGGGCAAGCTGTAACATTTAAGTGCCAGCAGCAGCTGTAGACTTAAGTGTAGGAAATAGCCTTGAATGTATGGCCCACTCATCTTTGTTGGACTGTGCTCAGTTTTTACCAGAGTGAGTCATCATAGCATGTTTTTCTTATGAAGAGTTGTACATAGAGAGTATGACTGAGCAGATCAGGTACCCTACCTCATGTTCCAGAGATTTCTTCCCCTGTCCTCCCCATTCCACTTAAGGAAATCAGCCCTATTTCTGCTATGGGAAAAAGAAGCAGTATGTTCTCCCTTGTAGTACAACTGGGTCAACCTTCAGTTTCAATGGGTAGACTCCAGCATTAGTGGTGGCTGGAAGTTGACTGCATTATTATTAGTACTACTTTACTTTACTTTTCCACCCTTTTTCCCTGTAAGGAACCCAAGGTGGCTTACATAGTTCAATTTTAACTTCACAACAATTCTGTGAGGTAGCATAGACTGAGAGTCCCTGGCTGGCCACGAGCTTCATGGACAAATGGGAAGTAGAACCCAAATCTCCCAGGTTCCCCATCCTGTAATCTAATCAACGCACCACACTGATATTTTGTTTCCGGGCATGAGCCCTTTGCACAACATGGACTCTGCAATACAGCAAGCTGAACTTGGCTCACAGTTGCAGCTGTCAGAGAAGAGACCTATTCTTCCCTGGGATAGCTCCGGAAGGAATGAGTGGGAGGGAGTAGTGAAATACCCACAGTGACCCTGATCAGGCTCATTGTGGGTGCTTTGGAAAACAACCAACCCACTGTTACTTATTACCAGGGTGAATTTTTGCATCATTCAGCCTGTGTACCAGCAAAGTCCACCTATCGTGTTTGAGGGTTTCGAAAGCAAGAGATGTCACTTTAGATGCTTATTACACCATCTGGTGGACCAGATTAGAAGATGTAAGGCAGGGACCCTCCTCCTCCTCCTCCTTGTCTTTTGGTGCAGTATTTCACCTACTGATTCCTGAATCTTCTTCAGCAGAAACTGAAGTAATTCATTCAGCTCTTGGGTTGAGCCCAAGATTGAGTGAAGGTTCTGAAAGTATGTTTAGCAGATTAATCTGCAAAGCATGGTTAACTTGCTACATTACCCACTATGGTTTACTGAAGGGAATCCTAGTCTAGATGAGAAAAGTGTATACTGAACAAAGTTCTTTACAAAAAGACATACGATATAGCTAAGCATTAATGTATAATATAAAGATACGAATTGCTTCTCTAGTGTCTACACACTGTTTAAGTTTTTTCATTTTTTCGAAATGTGTTTTCCAAAGGCAGGCTCTGTGGTGCTTAAATGCATGATCAACCAAGTGACAACCAAGTGTCCAGTTACGTGTTGATATTTTGTACTATATAGAAGACTAGAAACTGTGGATCAATACAGCTGGCACAATTCACAGAGATGAAGATGCATCAGACTTGAGAATTTTAGGGGAATGGAATCAGGTGTCTTGCTCCTGTACTATACTTTTTACATATGAATCACCAAATATTTTGTTCCCACATGGCGATGTCTCTAGACATACCTGAAAATATTAATTTCAGACATGCTATTAACCATGTTGCATGTTTTTTCCTGTTCAGTCAAAGAAAAGAGGGCTCAGTGTTGAAGAGAAGAGAACTCGGATGATGGAAATTTTTTTTGAAACGGTAAGCGATATTTGTTTGCTATTGGAGAGTGTATTGTGAATAGTTTCTCTATGAGCACATAGTGAGGCTGAACTGAAAACTTGCAGTTGCCAAGCAGGCTTGTCTTCCGTGGCTAGATCAGAGGCATTTTCTACAAATTTAATGTTCATCCCAGAAGCCTCCAGGATGTCAGAGAGGATCTTGGAATGCAATCAGGTTGCACAAAGAACTGGCCTTGCCCAAAAAAAACCCCAACAACCCCAAAGCCGCCATGCATGAGAGCTTTTGACTTCTGTATTTTTTCAGGTACAAGAAATTGCCTGAAAATTTTGGGTCTTAAATTGGGCTTATTGCATGATAAACAATTATGATAGTATAATTTGGCACTTTAGTCAGCTTTTCAAAATGTTTTTGAAATCTGTAAGTGGATCCATACAATCATATCTTGTCTTGATAAACTGATATAGGAAAGAGTCTTTTCCTTGCACATGCAGCACCTTCCAGTGAGATGTGATTAAACCAGAAGTTTTCCAATTATCCAGTTTTTTAGTTTTGATAAAATGGCAATAGTATAGCTAATCGATTATTTATTGGAGTTGCTTGTGCTATGAAGGAAGGAACAGAAAAGCTAAATGCTTAGGTTAAAAGATTTATTCCTTCCTTGACTTTTTTATAGTTAATATTTTAGTTGTAGAAAGGGTGGCATAGAAATGAAAATAATAGTCGTATTTTATTTTTCATTTATTGCATGTATTCCATTGTATTGTTCAGTTGCTGCTAGAGGGTGTGTTGGAAACAGCACTGAGTAGTTTGGACTTTGCTATATTTTTAGCCTAACCTGGGTCAACCCATTTCTTGATCACTGTGTGCTGAGCAAAAAAAAGGTTAAATATTTAATTCAGTACTGAAAACAATTAATATGAGGAAATAACAAATTTGTCTTCCTGGTTTCCATAATGCTTTGTGATGTTTGTCAGGGAATTGAAATCCACCTTCTTTGATTGAAAGTTGCATCCTTTTCAAGGATATTCTTGGTGGATTAAAATCCTATAAAATTTATGAAACAACTGTAAGAAAGGAATAGGTGTGGAGTAATTCAAAGAGCTGACCAGCTCCTTCCACCTTGTGTATGAGAAAGTGGTGATGTGGTGTAATGTTTTATGTAAGTTGTAAGAACTGTTGAGTCATGAGCTTGAAACCACAAAAGCCTCTTTGCTGAGGAAGTAATTTCAGAGTGCATCCGATGCTTTTCCTTTCACTGTGATGATGGTGTGTTGTTTCTTTCCCTTGCTCTCCTTCCTTCTCTTTGTTAACAGAAAGATGTATTCCAGTTAAAAGACATTGAGAAAATTGCTCCCAAAGAGAAAGGAATCAGTGAGTACCTAAACTCATTTCTCATCTATTCTTCACTGTACGAGCAAACTGTTTTGCAATATCTTCAGATCTGTCAAACTTTTCTAGGGTTCATCTAGCTGGAAAATATCTAACACCGATAATCTTAAGGCTTTTCCCTCTTTCTTAATGGATTTTTTTCTGGTAAGAAAAAAGGCAGAAGCAGGAAAAAAACACATGAGGTATATAAATCTTGTCTGATACCCCAGTGTGAATTCTCATTCTGTGAATGAGGTAGTGCTCACTCTCTCTCGCTTGCTCGCTCTCTCTCTCTCTCTCACACACACACACACACCCCAAACAAAAAAAGCCCCAAACACAGCCCTCTTCTGGAAGTTCCTTCATTCTTGACAGAGGCTTTGGAGGTGTGCACTTCATAGCAATTGTTTAAGGAACTCTGTGAATGCTGGGATACTCATCTTGCTGTAAGACTGGTAGAGAATAAAAAAGAAGTAAATCTTTTGACCTTGCTGCTATTGTGGATTTCCCAACATGATATTGAATCCCTTATAAACTGTTTTAGTACCCCATTCTTCCAGGTTGTGAACTTTCCTTGCAGTCAGTCAGCCATTGATAATTGACATCTTCTTATGCAATGCTGAACATTTTTCATAAAGGGGGTAGAGAGGATTCCCTTCCTACCACCTTTTATCCAGACATGCTGTTTCTGGCAAAATAGATAACTCTGCAATAGGTAATAGCTTATAAAAAACATAACCTCTGTAACCTATTTTACCAAGGTAAAGTATGTTGCATATAATTGTTTGGGAATTATCTGCTGAAGAGACTGACCCTGCCCACTCCACACCCCTTCACAATATATTAATGTTTTCTTTGGTTATGGAATCTGTGCCGCTGGTATAGACAGCAGGGGTGAATAGGGAGGCATTCTCTGTAGATTCTCAAGAATGTGGTAATTTTTGTATGTCCAAATTCACTATGGAGTTTTAGAATAATCTATATTTTAAAAAAATGACTTACTTTGGACTGACTTTGAAGACCACAGTTAAGTTTTCAGTGTGTGAGGCTGTTACGTAGATTTCTTTTGGACTGTCATATTTTAAACATTGTCATAAACTATGATTGTAAGAAGTGGGAAGGACTAACTACCCAAATAAATAAAACTTGTTCAGGGTATCACAATGGTATTTGATAGACATATAGATAAGGTGTCATTTAAAAATAGAGTTCTATCATATGTCATCTGACGTATGGTAGTAAGAATTGTAGCATTACTGTAGCATTAAGCTATTGGCATTACTGCAGCATTACTGTAGCATTAAGCTATTGGCCTCTCTTGTTTTCTTAATCCTTTCTTAAAAATTCTCAGCATGAAATTTGCCTTCTTATTCCTTTCCTTATTCCAGCATGAAATGTTTTATGGCTGTTGGGCACTTATGTCAGCCTCTTAGGAATACTTCACACAACAGCTTTCATCCTGCATGGTGACTTTCATGCTGTCAGCTCTCTACTGTAGTAGAGAGCCACATGCAGCTATCTACAGCCTTCCTGCTAATCTCTACTAATTTAGAACCTGCTATGTTGTATTGACAGGCAGAACTTTGCAGGAATTCTGAAAATGTTTCCAAAGTGTGTGTGTGTGCGTGTGCACACACACATTTTGTAAACCTTTTTGAGAGCTAATTTCAAAAATCATGTCCTTGTTATGTGCTCATATGTTCTAATAAGTAGTCAACTCTTCCCATATATGTTAAAAAACAAAACAGTGCTGTGTTTGTTTTTTCCACAGCTGCTATGTCAGTAAAGGAAATCTTACAGAGCTTAGTTGATGACGGTATGGTAGATACTGATAGGATTGGGACTTCCAATTATTTTTGGGCGTTTCCAAGTAAAGCTCTTCATACCAGAAAACGTAAACTGGAGGATCTGCAGATTCAGGTAACTCTGAATTAATATTTTACTTGCCAAATATCAGAAGATCAGCCTACTCTTAAAATAACATTTTCACACCATTTTCACTCTTACTTCAGTCAAATATATTTATTTACCTTTATTAACCTGTGATCTTCTAGTCTTTTGTCTCAGATATTCTTTATGTGTCACAAATATTTGTAAAGCATTCTTTAATGTAAAGTCTTTCAAAGTGGTTCTGAATCATGCATGTAACCTAGCGGTTAAGTCCTAGACATCCATTTCAAGCTGTTAATTAAAGAGTTAGGGGCCTATTTTCACATAATAGTTCACTAACTCCTTCCAAGATGAGAAATATTCTATTGTTAAACATTCTGAATTGAAATATTGAATATCCCATGCCATCTCATATTCTTAAGCAGTTTTCATGTAAGCTGAACTGCTAGAGATCAGATGCTCCCCATGGATTTCTGATTCTCTGAGTTGATCTAAATAGGCAAAAGGAGTATACACTGTCATGGACTGCATCACATGAGAGGGTGTATAGGAGATAGCATATTGGAAATAAATGTTCCTCCATGCTACAGTAAGTTAGCCTGAGGGTTCTGTCTTAGATTCTGCTTGATGTGCATGCTTTTCATATTGAAGGAGGATTGGGAGGGCGTTGCATGAGATTTCAAACATTTGATCCCCAATCTGCAAAAGTGGTACACTTGAAATAACCTTAATATACTTCTAGCATATAACGTCTCCTTCCTTATATGCCCTCATGCCCCTTAAGATCTATGGGAGAAGCCCTGCTCCGGGAACCCTCTCCAAGAGAGGTAAAAAGGTCATCAACTCGGAGTAGGGCCTTCTCTGCTGTGGCACCCAGACTCTGGAATGTACTCCCCAGAGAGGTACCCCTGGTGCCAAGTTTATACTCTTTTCAGTGCAAGGCCAAAACCTTTTTATTTAAACAATTTTTTAAAACTTAATAGTTTTTAAATGTTGCTCTGTTTGTTTTGTGATTTATTGTTTTGTTCTGTTTTCTTATTTATTGAAATTGTTGTTTTAATTGTCTTTTTAAATATTGTAAGCCATCTTGAGATCTTGTATAATAGGACAGCATACAAAAGCTTTTAATAAATAAAATAAATAAATAGCATACAAACACATTTCAAGTGTAATAATTGATGTTTTACATATGTTATGTTTCTTATGCAAATACAACTGAATTCCTGAACTCCAAAACCTTCTGAGACAATGGTAAAAGGCACCAGTTCAGCTCAGAAGTTGTTAAAACCTTTATACTTGGTTCAGCCTTTGAGGAATTGCTGAGCCACACCCAGAACAATTGGGACTAGCAATGCTGTCTGACTCATCTGAACCCAGCCAAGAAAACAAGCCTCTTTGTGCTTGGAAGTTTTAGTGGTGTGTCTAGAGTGACTAAAACTGTTTGCATGCTGACTTTGCAAGTGAAATGGCCTGCTATGACCTTGAAGATGTGTAATATTGCTATGTCCCATACCAAGCTATATGTGATATAGAGTATAATGGAGTGCTTGTTTCTTTTTGGAAATTCGTAGTGTTCAGTGGAGACTTAAGCAATCCTATAATGATTAATTTACATAAGACTTTTGCAGAAAGGAGCTTTCTAAAATATTATATATTCCACATCAGTATTGAAAAATATGCAGCTGCTTTCATTTGCAGGAACTGAGGCTGAATGTGACTTGCTTCAGGTAATCTCCACTGAAGCTGTGGCAGATCACATATTTAAATTACTTCCATCTAAGTCAAGCATGGTCCAAAATTCAACAATAATCTTTTATTGGTGTAGATGGCTAAGAGCCAAATTAAGCTGCTATAAACAACTGCCTGCTCAGATCTTGTATGGTTTACATAGACCTCTCTAACCACCTGCCTGTAAATCAGAGGCTTGGAAAGAACTGTCCCCTCACAAATCAAGTCAGCAAATGAAGCAATAACAGATAGAGGAAGACGTGTACTTGGAACAATAGCTTCATACGACTCTAGCTACATCAGATAAAGAAAGGCAGGATACCACAGTAACAGTCAGTCAGTGGGGGGATTCCTTTGTGATTTCAAATATGGCAATCAGATCTTGGCCATAGCCAAAAATCTCCACAGGATGCTCCTAGCTCAAATAAATAAGCATACATATTTGAATGCAGGCATGTGTGTATGTACATCTGTGGGCTGCTGACGTTGTCTAGTGTAACATTCAGAGCCAAACAGATTGTGTCCCTCCTGTCCATGTTTGGGTGTGATTTCATTGTTTCAGTCTGTGTTATCTGGACTGTGGTTTCAGTCAATGTGGGGTGGTTGACCAGAGTATCGTGTGCACTTGGGTTCAACTTTTCAATATCTAGCAAGTTCACAGGTCACCAATGCCTTACCTGCCACACAGGCTCATGCAAATAAAAAGGAACAGTTCTATAAAAGCTGCCCTGAGCTTCCTGGAAATGTGATTTCTGTCTAAAATATGACAAGAATATATGTATGACAAGTTGCTAGAATGTGTTGTCCTAAGTGAAAATTAGTCTGTGAGCTCATCATAACACAGTTGCCAAAAACCTGCCTACGGTGAGTTTGCTGTACAAGAATTTGAGCATTGTGAATAAGTAACTAAGTGAAGAAGGAAGCTTTCAACTTCTCAGCTGTTTCCAAGAATGTTCTCATTTTGGAAAGAGAAAAGGGTGGACTTCCAAACTACTCACATGGATGCAGCTTGGATAATCTGAGCAGAAACTAACACGTTTATCCTTGTTGCTTTCTTGCTTTGTCCTCTTGCTGTGCTTTCCCCAGTGTAATATAAGATGACTTTTTCCCCCAGTTTCCATTTCCCTAAATATTTTTTATTTTGGTGATTAACATTTCTTGTTCTGTTGCTGGTGGTGATTCTAAAGTAGCACTTATAAAGAAATAATTATTAGAGATTATTGTTAATTGCAAACAGCTGAATATGCCAACTACTTATATGGACTTGTTGCTTTTCTTTCAGTGTCAGAGCTCCTGTACCTTTTAATATACATGTAACAAGTATATAGTTTCAATATAAAGTTTACCCCATTCTTGAATCTCCACGCTGGGAACAGGTTCAAATGTAGTGTGGTATTTCTACTTGCATTGCCTTTATCAGAAATGCAGGAGCTCTGCCATAAAAAGAGTGTTGGCAAACCTATTGGCTCCTCCAGGGAAAAAGGACGGCCTAGGGTTCTGGAGTTAGCAACAGGCTACTTGAGGCAGGCCAGGACATGAACAGATCTGTGTGAGATGATCAACTTTTGTTTAAAAGGTTAAAATGTCTGCAGGGTGTTCAGGAGGGGGAGAAAGGATGAGCTGTGCAGAAAAATCTCCAGGAGGTGGACATTTTGAAAATCCCTATAGGGAGAGGTACGCTTTAGCACTATTTTAGGCTTAGGGAAAGGCCCAGCTTAGGGTTAGGGTTGCAAAAACAACGTTTCCCAGCATGGTTAAAATGCCTGCAGGGTGTTCCGGAGGGGGAGAAAGGACGAGCTGTGCAGAAAAATCTCCAGGAGGTGGACATTTTGAAAATCCGTATTGGGAGAGGTACACTTTAGCACTATTTTAGGCTTAGGGAAAGGCCCAGCTTAGGGTTAGGGTTGGAAAAAAAATGCTTCCCAGCATGGTTAAAATGCCTGCAGGGTGTTCAGGAGGGCGAGAAAGGACGAGCTGTGCAGAAAAATCTCCAGGAGGTGGACATTTTGAATATCCCTACTGGGAGAGGTGCCCTTTAGCACTCTTTTAGGGTTAGAGAAAGGCCCAGCTTAGGGTTAGGGTTGGAAAAACGATGTTACTGGTGGTGGGGTAGGTGGAGTGGGGTAGAAAGCAAATCTTAGTGAAAGCTTAAGACAAAGAAGGAACCTTGAAATAACCATATAGAATGGAAACACTGAAAGAAATGGAAAAGACAATGCACATAACTTACGGGGAAAGAGAAGGATGTGTTCAGGGCAGCCTCATTAACATTTATATTTGATATGTTTGCATATAAGTTGGGGTAATCTTGTTCCGGAAGGGAGTTTGAACAACTAACTTGAACTTAAGGAAAGGTGGAAATATCTAAGGCAGCAGTGCAAGGAGTACAGAGAACCTTTGTTAGTAGTGTTTACATTGTAAACATGCATTTTTAGTTAGGATTTACAGTTTGCCATCAAGTTTCAAGATGTTACTAGTTTGCACTTACAGCAATAGCTAGAAAAAATGGCTTCATTATTCATGGTCCTTAATTTCAGGTTGTTCATTTTGCTAGGTGTCTACTGTTGAGAAGGAGAATTCCAATCAAAGCTTCCTCTAACATATTTGTAACATGATATGAAGAGTTATTTTTCTTCAGGGTACAGAATCATTACTGCATTGATGACACAGAAGGTTTCTCCAAAAATATGACAGCTGGTGTCTTTCCAAATATTACATATTCTGGCTGCCAGGCCATTTCCTTGATTTTATCCCTGTTTTGTTTCTGTTAGAGGTTCTGTATCTGTTTATACTTCTGTTAAGCAGGAAGCCTGAGCAGTCCCTTCAGAATTAAATACTACTAGGCAATTGTCCTGCTTTGCTCATAGTGGCTCATTCAAATCTTCATTCAATTTCAAACACTAAATTTCTAAGTCCTGTATATAGTTTGAAAAAGGGCCTCTCTTTCTAAAAGGATGTAATTTTTCCTTAAGAGACTGAAGGAAGGCATGCTATCTGGATGTTGACAGAAGTTGAAATGGAGAGGGGGTTGTTGGGCAGACAAGGCTGTTGATAAATGGCTTGGTAACTTCTTAAGAACTTTTTTGACTTAAAATTGGTGCATAGTTACAAGAACTAGGATGCAGTCCTCAAAATTTATATATAGGAAGTATGTTCACTTAGAACACATTTGAATTTATTTCTCATTAGGCGTAGTTAGAATTGGACTATAAATGTTGCATCATTTCAAGCCATTATTCAAGACGTGTGTGTGTGAGGGGGAGTGTTCACATAACTGGTGAATATGAAATTACACTATTTTGCAAATAATGCCCTATTAAAAGGATAACCAGGATTTGGTGCCAAGTGGAACAGATAGAGATAGAGGATTATGGAGATTTTAGTTAGATTTTAACTCTCACTTCTGCCTTGCTCCTTTTAAAGTCAAACTGGTATAAATAGAATAGTCAGTGATCTGCCTTTCAGGCTAAGCCAGCAAATTTAGTTGTGGAGCCACTGAAATTTCATTCATTCTTTTAAACACATGTGAATGTTCCCTTTATATTTTTGTCTTACTATAAAGGAAATACTTTGTCTGAATTAATTATTCTCTGTTTGCTAGCTGTAAGGCTTTCCAGCTGGCCAAAAACGCCACAAAAACTTTTAGTTTTCTGCAATTACATATATAGTGGCATAAACATAATTAATTGAATAAGAAAATATGAGTTAAACATACTGTTCTAATAAAAATAGATTCTCTGAAACAGAGTATCGTTATGTTGTTCATCAAAGTCTTAATGACAATGTTATCCACAAAAAGAGCAAAGAGGAATTGGTGAAACAAAACTTGTATTTTTGGAACCATGAGAGTGCAACAGAGTAGCTAAATTCTCTGCTTGGAGATAAAATGTATGAACCGCTTGCCAGATCACAGTGTATCAATCTGGGTGCTGTGCTTAATGTGTTGCAAGTAGAGGACAGACCTTTTGTAAGACCTGACTGAGAAAATAATATCAGCAAGCAGTTTCTTGTAGCCCAAATTATGTTGCCAACTGAAGCAAACTTTAGTGTTGTGCAAAGCTATTCTGGAAAAGATGGACAACATAAATGTTGCTTTTCTTGTAGTTTATCCAATCACTCTTACATCTCTTTCAGGTAGAACTAGATATTTCAGCGGAAAAACTAAGTATGAACTTGTGTCTCTTTGTGGATAGGGATTGGGACTAAACTTTTGCAGACCCTGTCAAAATAATAACAGATTGGTATGACTTTGCATAAATCTCATTTGATGATATAAAATAGTTTTTTGGATTTGACTAGTAAAATTGCAAGGTGACTTGTTTTAGTTTTGTTGGTTTCTGTCCATTTTTTAGACTCCCTGGGTAGGAAAAAAAGATAGCTACCCATTTGCTGATTTTTTTAAAAAATCACCTATTAATTAATCTCACTTCAGCAGGAAACTAGCATTGATTGCATATAGGGTCATTTTTGACCCCAGAGAAAAGTGCTGCATATGAAAACCCTTTGTTCTAGCTGAATTTTTCCTCCAGGAAGTTTCATTTAGATAAGAATGGCTTTCAGTCAGTACAGGTTGTTTCAGGTTTAATTCTTTCTGAGGCTATGCAAAGCAAGATAATCTGCTTTTGGCCAGCTGACTTTTTCTGTGCATAGCAATAGTTGGACCTACTAATTTTTAAAAAAATCATAGCAAATGTTTTCCCTCAGTGGATTTTTATTCTGCGTGATGTTTTAGCAAATCATCCCAGCTTTAAAAGAAGACCTAGATGGTTTGTATTAAACCTTCTTTTGTTTCTTGCTTGGGGCCTATTTTGGGGAGTATAAAAGTACCTCAGACTCTTCCTGTAGAAATTCTCCAGTGCTTTTTTGCCCAGCAGCTTACAGAATGTGAGCTAGGGTAATGCTAACC
This sequence comes from Varanus komodoensis, assembly GCF_004798865.1. Classification (NCBI taxonomy): domain Eukaryota; kingdom Metazoa; phylum Chordata; class Lepidosauria; order Squamata; family Varanidae; genus Varanus; species Varanus komodoensis. The sequence continues at coordinate 9,456,896 of NW_025335589.1, forward strand.
CCACTATGTGCAATGAGTGCTACATGTGCTCTTCTTTTTTAATAGTTGTGATGGAACAATCCCAGCTTCATAAACCATGAAGCCAAGAATAAACACTTCCCCTATCATTTTCTTTCTGTGCCAGTTTCAGTGTTTCAAACCAGGTCAAAGTAAACTACAACTACCCATTAACTCAGTTGGGAAGTCATGACCACTCAAGTTTTAAATAGACCCTTGGTAACCAAGAGAGAACAAGTGTTTTGGCTTCTAGCTGCCCGGCTGTTCTTGCTGTGCTAAACAACCCAGAGTGCTCTGTCTCTGAGTTGTTTTCTGTGGCACATGAACTGGGAATTCTGGGGTGCTAGGGGACAAACAAGCTAGACTTGTAACCCTGGTTTGTTCTTGGGTGACAAATCTGTGTTATTCCTCCCCAGTGACCCAGAATTCCCAGTTCACATGGCCCAAAATGTCTCTGAGCTGTTTAGTGCTTACAGAAGCAAGTAGAAGGCAGCATGCTCCTGCATGTTCATGAGGGATCATTTAAACCCTGGGTGGCTGTGATGTACAAACTGAGCTTTGCACAATAGGAAATTAAGGCTTAATATCACTTTGCAAAGCTGGATTAGAAATCACATTTTGATCCTGGTTAGTAGATCTACTTTAAGACATGGTTTCCTATTTCAGACTTTTTTTAAGATTTCAAATACAGCAAAAACAAGAGTGGAAACTACAAAATAAAGGGAAAGAAGAAAAATAACATAAAGCATATCTATGCACAGTAATAATTTATATTACCTTTAATATAAAAGCTGTAGGAAACACATTTGAAAGTAGTAAAAGCAGAAAAATCTTCTGTTCATTGAATAATGGGTGATTTTGCCCCAGACATAGGAGAATGTTTTGGTTTATTTTTAATAAGGAACAAAGCTCTGAAGCTAGCATGTAGGAAGGTTTTTGAAGATGCAATTATTGTATCTGATCTGACTTACAAGGTACATTCACATATAATACTAACTGACCCTAAACTATGGTGGGTTTGTTCATACAACCCAAAGATCTGATAGATGATTGGGAGCACTCTGGGTTGGGGGCCCCATCCTGCCCCTTTGAGGAATGAGTCTATTCCTTATTCCCTCCTACTGCAAGCCATTTCAGTCTCTCCATGACTTCTTCCACCTTTTAAGCATTATTTTTTCCTTTAGAGATTCTGGAAGGTGGCTGTCAAATCAGCTTTCACCAACCCCAATTTGACAGCTACAGGGAGTTCCAACTTCCCCAGCAGTACCTTGGAGGAGTTGCCAAGTATTTATTTTTAAATTTTGAAGACAGTTGCTTCACTCTGCTGAATGGTAAAGCTGACCCTATTTGCAGAATGCAACAAGACTCATGGCACTGTGCAGTCATTCTTTTAGTATGTGCACATTTATTTCTGATGTATGATTATAATTCCAAAAAGTCTTATTTCTATCACATTGCTCACAAGGGATTAAACTGGCCAATGTATGAATAACTGAGATGTTTAGTTTATATGAGGGTTAGGAATCAGCAGTACGGCTAAGTTATACTTTAATATGTCCTTATATTTTGATAGGCTTCCTTGCTGAAAAAACATTAAGAATGTAATACCTTTAAAAGGCCACTTTAACAGGGGATACTTTGGGTAACCCGTCTTATGAGACATGGGCTTGATTTTTAGCCAGTGCATACATTACAGCTTATATTTTCATAGCCAGCACTATGATCATAAACATGCTTATATGAGGTAAGTCCCTTTGATTTGATTAAATGTGTTGCCAAGTATGTGTCCTTAGCATTGCAGTGGGGTTTGTAAAATCTTTTCCAGTATACTACAGCAGGGTTTCCGATTAGAGCACTTAAGCTACTATGAACTGGAAGCCTAGGATACTAGACTGATTTTCTGTATTTGACTGAAAAAAATAGGAGAATGGCTTTGTAAAGATACACTTCTAGAAGGGCACCTTTTGAAAGGCTTCACCATAAAAGGAGATATGGACAGAGTGGGAGCTGTAAGTACTTGTCAGTGACTCAACAGAACAGATACTTAGCAATGTAGCTTGCATGTGTTTGGTGAACCAGTTTTGAATTGAAAGACTAAATATGAAGGAGTGCTATGTAAGCAGACATTTCAAAGTGTTAGGGTAAAGCTTGTGACCAAGTGCTCCATGACATTTTGATAAACAAACTAGCTAAAAGTGGGCTATATGGAACAACTATCAGGTGAATCCACAGCTGGCTACAAAATTGGACTCCAAGAGTGCTTCTTAGTGCCATCTTTTCATACTGGGAAAAGGTAACAAGCAGGGTACTGAAGGGCTCAGTCTGGGACCAGTGCTCTTCAGCTTGCTTACTAATGATTTGTATGGGGAGGTGCAGGGAATGAAGATGGCACAAAACTGATTGAGATGGTTCCTACCCTAGAAAACAAAGTTCAGAATGATCTTGATAGGCTGGAGCACTGGGCTGAAAGCAGCAACATGTAATTCAGTAGGGACAAATGCAAGGTGTAGGACAAAAGTCCTACACCTAGGAAATGGGAACCAAATGCACAGTTACAGATGTGGGGGATACTTGGCTCAACAGTACTTCAAGCAGAATTGGTATTGTAGATCCGAAGCTGAATATAAGAACAAAACGTGATACGGCTGCAAAAACAGCAAATGTTATCTTAGGCTGCATGAACTGAAATATAGCTGCCAAACTGCATGAGGTGCAGAAAGTAACTAGTGCCCTCTGTGGGCACTGGGTAGACCTAAGGTTGGAATGAACTCTACAACCTTTTCCTCCAACATCTGTGGACTTTCTCTTATTGGCTTGATCCTGCAAAATGAGCCAAGCCAAGAGAAAGTCTGCAAACACTTGTGAACCTCCAGTTGCACAACCATCAACCTTCACTGGGGTGGCCACAGGGTGCAAAAGAGGGGAACTGTGGTTAGGGGCTCCAGCTGCCATTCCTGGTGAGTATATGTCTTCCCCACCCATTACTGCTGGCAGTGGCACACTGGGAAAAGGTGTGAGCCTATGGCAAAGTGGATAGATATCTGAGAATCTGAGCCCAGAGAATCTGATTGATTTCTACCCCCCCAGACAGATTCCTCCAACATTCCTAGTTAGGCCCCTTCTTGGGTATTGCATTCAGTTCTGGGCACTGCACTTCAGAAAGGATGTACACAAACTGGAGTGGCTTCAGAGGAGAGTGATGAGGATGATCAGGGGTCTGGAAGCAAAGCCTTATGAGGCAGGATCATAAGAACTGAGCATAGCAAGAACTGCAAAGAGAAGACTGAGGGCAGATATGAGAGCATTCTTCAAATACTTGATAGACTGTCTCATAGAGGAGGGTCATGATCTCTTTTCAATCTTCCCAGAGGGCAAGACACAGAATAACAGGCTCAAGTTACAGGAAGCTGGATTTTGGCTGGACATCATGAATAACGTCCAGACTGTTAGAACAGTACAGCAATGAAACCAACTACCTAGGGAGGCATTAATGAGGCATTTGGACAGCTGTCTGTCAGGGATGATTTAACTGGCAATCCTGCACTGAGCAGGAGTGGCCTTATAGACCCCTTCCAACTTTACTCTTCCATGATAATTTGTGCTGTCTTACCATTTAAAAAAACTGATTTGGGTCTCTAGCTACGCCAGGAAGGGGAGATATTACTCCACTCATTTTTCATAGCTTCTTTTTTGAGTGCTAACTGCTGCAATTACCACAGGATTGCAAATTCCCCTCCCATTTAATTTCCAGACATTGTGTATATTTCTGTGGGGAGTTTTAAACCACAGTAACCACAATAAGTTGTCATGCTCCAAAAAAAGAGTTGCCAAAAGAGGTGGGGGAAGTTATAATATTGTAAATATGTTAGCATGTAGTTAGCCTATGCAACATAATGTTAGTCTCGTCACTTTTCTTGTCTATTATTTCACTTCACAGTTCACCTTGATAGCTGAAACAGACAAGAGAAATGACCATACAAGGCTGCAGGTACCTGGCAGCCATAAGAATGCACCTGCAAATGACCAACAAAACAAATACTTAGACATTTCAGGTGTCAAGAAATCCAAGAATCCCAATTGTGTTTTTCTGAAGCTCTGAAAAAAAACACCCAAAGCTACCCCAAAGTTCCTGCAGCAAATGAAAAGGAAACGTGCTAGGAGTGGGGAGGAGAAAACAAGAGGGGTTCTGCCATGGAGTACACAGGAATACATCCCAAGCCAGCTGGAGGGCCAAGGGGGAAGGAGTGGCAGAACAAGTAATAGTAAGCCTGTTTGTCTGTCAGGAATTCCATGATTGTTCCGAGAACAATCAAACCACCATGGCTTATTTGCAGGGTATCTTAGCTTGATGTGCAGACCTGCCAACTCCATTGATGCTGCTTTATGGATGATGGTACCTGCTGATAAAACCATGAAAAGGCATTAGAATTTTCCAGTCATTCTTATTGGAATGCTATCCACAAGTGTGCACACTTAGACATGGTTTTCACATTATGCTAAGCCATGCTTCATTTAACCCATGGTTAGCTGTCCTACCCACAGTTTGTCAGAATGACAAACTGGATTCTTTTCTCAATCCTTAGGTTGTTTTTCCCATTTCCTTTACTCCCTTCCTTCCTTCCTGTATTCCAAATGGCCTTGCAACACAGAGATAAAACCATAACATCACACTTAGGGCATATGGGGAGTATGGAAAGGGGTAACTATATGAAGGAACAGATCCCACATCAAAGAACCTGCCAAAACAAGGGCCTGATTGAGATGGAGTCTTCAAGCAGGGTAAGGTTCCAGAGGAGGTCTCTTTTAAATAGTTGCCATTATCATTTCTACTGCCATGGCTTAGTAGTGCACATGCTTGGCATATGAAAGACTCCGGGTTCAACAGCTGGTTTCTCCAGGTTGGGTTGTGAAAACTTGTATCTGAAACCCTCAACAGTTGCTGTCAGCCATTGTAAAAAGCTTCAATGTCAGATGGTCTAGTGGTCTGACTTAGTGGAAAAACTCATCTAAAATTTGTGAAGATTACACAACTGGAGGTGGGGGGGGGGAGAATGCTCAATCCACATTCTGTGCTGCGAGTTTTCATGGGAAGATTCTAATTACATAACTCATCTTCTAATTCACTACCTCAGTCGGATCCCATAATGCACGGTGGTATGATACAGTATTCTGCCATCATCATTGGAAGAAATCTAATTTTGTACCTGTCAGATTTTAATGGCAGAGCACCTACAATCAGAAATTGGTACAGTCCAGAAGCAGACTTGTTGTTTCCTTTCTGCGAGAACTAGTTACAAATGTCAGCAGCATCAAGCTTTTAATAATATTTTATGAAGAGATGCAAGCATGTAGATGTGTGGGCAAATACCTAAGGGCTTTACTTATAATTTACTTATTTATTTAAAGTTTTTATATGCCATCCCCTTGCTATATAGCCTCGGGACGACTCACAGAAGTAAATAAATACAATATAAATAACAATAACATGTAAAACCTGGAAACTCCCTGGCTACACAATTAAAACCTATAAACATTAAACAGTGTTAAAATATTGTTTGAATAAAAAGGTCTTGGCCTGGCGCCGAAAAACAAATAACAACGGCGCCAGGCAGACCTCTCTGGGGAGCACATTCCACAGATGGGGCGCCACCGCAGAGAAAGCCCTCCTCCGAGTTCTTTGCTTCCTGATATCTCTCACGGAAGGCTCCCCGAGGAGAGCCTCTGCTGCCGATCTCAAGGGGCCAGAGGGCAAATATGGATGCAGGCGTTCCTTTAGATATCCAGGTCCCAAGCCGTTAAGGGCTTTATAGGTGATTACCAACACCTTGAACTGAGCCCGGACTTCGATGGGAAGCCAGTGAAGCTGGTAGAGGACTGGGGTTATATGAGAATAACACCCAGTCCCTGTCAGCAACCTGGCTGCTCTATTTTGCACCATCTGAAGTATCCGGACTGTCTTCAAGGGCTGCCCCATGTAGAGCGCATTACAGAAATCCAACCGGGATATATTTAGGTCTCCAATTTAAATGTACCTGTAGGACTTGAGGGGCCTTTAAACTAGAGAGGTAGGGGTGTGTGTGTGTGTGTGTGTGTGTGTGAGAGAGAGAGAGAGAGAGAGAGAGAGAGAGAGAGAGAGAGTTTATGTGCACATCAGTCTAATCAGTTTAGGGCACAATTCTTTTGCATGTTTAAACAACAAGAAGTCCTACAACTCCCAGCATGCTCCTGCCAGGATTGCAATCATATAAACTTGTGGAAGCCTTGTGTCTTGTGGCACCTTGGACACTGTAGCATAATTGATTTATTCTTGCCACTTAATATCAATGGCTTTTTGCTCTGGACAGTTGTAAAAAGGAGTTACTGAAGATCTCATTACTTTACCTTGCTATTAAAAGGCTTTAAAATTGAAGTGTTTATGAAACAGTAATATCTTGGCTAGATCCTTGATTTATTACCCAAGACTAAGCCTGCTTAAAGATGACTATATGTTATTTCTAAAGATGACAAAAAATGTTTGGAATCAAATACAAAAATGAAGTAGTTAATGTTGTTTGGGTTCTGGTTCTTCTCTTCCTTCAGTTCTCAGAGTATAGTCAGAAGAAAAGAAGCTTAGAGGAAAGCATTGAAAAATCAAAAGTTGGACGTCAAGATACTGTAAGTTTTACCGAGTCAGAAAGATCCACAAGGAGTTTTGATCTGGAAACTTTAGGGAATTAGGTGAAAGTGGTTTCTTAAGTGTGGCTAGAAGAAGGAACAGGACTACATTCTGTGTTCATTCTCTTTCTAGAATGACAGCACTGCCCTGGGACTGATAACTATTAGGTTGAGTGAAATGAGGGACAGAAGATACAAAAATGTGTCTATAGTTTGGTTTGCTTTTTAAAAAAGTGTTCCTCTTCTGTAAGTTGCTGCACATTGCTGTACTTGCCAATCAAGTTAAAAATTCTGAATATTCTCCCAAACCTGATGTTGCAGGGATGCTGTTATAATGTTGCTTGCAGTTGTGCCATAGCAATACTGAAACAACCTACATGAACTAACTTGATACGGTTTCTCCACTCAGCCATGGAGCCAAGTGGATGACTTTGGGCCAGTCACATACTCAGACAACCTGGGTTCTAGTCCCTGCTTAGCCATGGAGCCAACTGGGTGATTTGGGCCCAACCTACCTCACAGGGCTGTTGTTGTGCAGATAAGATTGAGAGCAGGAGAAGAATGATGTAAGCTGCTTTGAGCTCTTAAAGGGCAGCTGGGTGGTAGATCTAAATGTAATACTGTAGGCAAGAGCAATTGCATCCTATTCTCAGAGCCCATAGTGGTACATATTGGTATAAAACTGGTCAGTGGATCTGGTACTTGCTTTTTAAAGGAAAATTAGGGTTGAGTAAAAGAATTGTTTTGCATTGTAATTGCCACCTTTAAAGTTTAATATTTTGACCAATTCTTCCAAAATAAAATGAGCCCAGGCAGAACGTGCTGCACTAACAAAGGAACTTACTGCCCTTCGACAGAAGAAGGACCAATTAAAGGGAGAAATAGATAAATATAAAGAATGTGATCCAGATATCATTGAAGAAATCCGTAAGTAGTGTCTAAAATTGCTATCACTCAATGTGTGTTTTACAGACTATAACTGAAATTTAGTAGCATAGCAGTGGTATATAAACACAGTTGCTCTTCACATAAAATGGTAGTATTTCAATTTATTTTTTAAAAATTATTACTTTTTTGTAGTTGCTGTTCATTTGGGTTTTGGTTTGGATTTTGAATTTCATAAAAACAAAATAAGTAAAAAATACAATTAATTTAGCACTGACAGAGTAATACCTGATGTCTAGCGAAAAAGCCTTCATGTAGTTGGGTAAGGATATACTTATAGGCATATTAATAATGGGTTATGACACGTGATGTTTCTCCTAGGCAAGAGCATCCCTGCTGGATCATACCAAATGTTAATCTAGGATTAAATCCTATGGTCCTGGGAGACTATCCCAGGGACTATAGAATTTTTCAACACCTGACCATAGCCACTGTTATGACCTTGGTGGCGGAGGAGGACTCTGGTTTGATTCCTCCCCACCTGTCTAGTGGACATAATTTAACAGGAGACTGGAAAGGAGTCTAGCCACAGTCATCAATGCACTGCTAACCTCTCACCTTGATTATTGTAATGCACTCTAAAATGGCCCATGCACTTCATCTAATTCAAAACAGAACAGCAAAACTGCTAATAAGGACGTTTTCATAGTTAGCAAATACTGAATAAATTTTTCATTTAGCTATCCATCTCAGCTCCACTATCTTCTTCCTGGTTATTTACTGCCAACTAGACTCCTTACACACACACACACACACACACACACACACACACACGTGTACATATATAAGTTAGATTGTTTTGCTTGGATCTTCATATGAGCCAATATAGTCCAGTGGATAGAATATTAGATTTGGATACTGGATATTTTCACCTGTAAAAATCACTAGGTGTTTTGGGCAAGTCACTATCTTTCAGTATTTCTTATGTCAGGGTTGCTGGGGCACCCATATAGAATAGTGGTGTTCATTATGTGATACATGTTTGTTTCATATTTAGTTTGGTCAAGTACATTCCCAGAGCCCAATGTGCTCTTGATTACACTTCCTCATGACATATTTTGGTGGATGTCTATGTACAGTCATTTTTCTTTGCTTGTTCTCATCCTCATTTTATATTCATTTTGTCTGTATTTTTCCCATAATAGGATAGTAATAACTATTACTCTGAAGCCCTATTGAGGCCTGATTAAAGTGTACTTCCAAAGTGGCAGTGTGGGACCTTTCCCTTCCATCCCTGCACATTTCAGCTTCACACCTGATCTTTCTGAGCTGATTAGGAAGTTCTAAACATTATTTGCCTGATTATACTTTGAATTCATGTGAAAAAGACCTTTGATGGTTCGGGATTCTCAATCATGGGGAAGTTTCTAAGTGTCCTTAAAGTACCCTACCCATGCTTGAGAAAATAAGTGCATATGGAGATAGTGGGCAAGACCTGCATATGCAGTGTGTTCACTTCCTTTCCATTGGTACTGTTTAATCATGGCTGAATAAGACTACAGAAGTTCTTGAATTTGGGTAAATGGAGCCCTGCAACAAGCATGATTGTGTTTGTACCTTTCAAAAGCTTTCCTTTCTCAGGTAGGAGGCTAGCCAACACTGTTCAGCCTCCTCACTGTGTTAGGCAGCTCTTTGCTTGAGAGGCAGCTGATGGACCTTGAAAGTACAGATCATGTCAGCTACCCCAATCTGCATCTTCAAAACGCCTACTTTGTAGGTGTCAAGGCTAGTAGGAGAGTCTTTTTTCCTAAGAAGATTGCATTCTCCTGTTTGTTCCTGACTCAATACATACCTGCCAGTTTTCCCGTAATGCCCCTTTCAGTTTAAAAGCAAATTATTTTTGTATTTCTGCAAACTTCTGTTTCTACCTAAGCATATTAATAAATTCCCATGCATAAATAGTACTATTTTGTCTACACAAGCTCACTCAAGCCTGAATGTCAGAAATAGATAAAACATATTGCTCATTGTTGAGGTATGTTATTGGTAGTCAAAGTACCTATGATGCATCTTTTGGAGAAACACAAAGACTATAAATTGGCCTTTCGAAGTTGATCCAGAGTGTGAATAAATCTACTTTTCTTTTGTGCATGAGAGGTGCTTCTTAACTATTGACTGATGTGCCAAAAACTTTATGCAAATTGAATTTTGGAAGATCTCTGTGACTCTATCTTCAAGTTAAATCTATGAAAGAATTCCTCATTTGCATTAATTTTTCATCGTCTTTGACCCAACATCTGTAGAGTCCTGCTACACAGGAAATTTGCATAAAACAATGTTGCATCTGCCTTTACAGTCAAGTAGTGCATATTAAAGGCAACTGTATAGCTGTGCCTTTGTAGAGCTGCATTGTTAAAATACTTGGATCTTGAACTTTTTTTAATGAACTCTGTCAAGTCCCATCAGTGCAGGCTTCCCATGTCCCTTATGGAAAGGTCAGACTGTCAAATCTCATCTGTCTATAAGCACTGTCTCTCCAAAAAGTGTCTGATAGGGTTTGTCAGGACTAAATAACAAAAGATTTCTGTCAGCTCTACACAAATACATTGTCTACAACCATATGCTAGGCTTAGTTGTACTCTGCCCACATGCCATTGACCTATTTGGGTTTTCTTTCTGTCTCTCTTTTAAAAGAGGTTTTGCTTACAACTTAGCTCCACAGTCAGCGGTAGAAGGTGAACTGAAAATGTGTTTGCATTCTGAACCCCTACCACACACACATGCACAGAGAGCTCCCATTGCTCTCCCTGTGGCCCCATCTGGAACTATTCTATTAAGGACAATGGAACAACATGGACAGAGTTTCTCTTGAATATCTTGTATTGGGGGCATGTGCATAACAAGTAGCAGGTGCTTTTACCTCCTTTGGAAGGAGCAAGAGGAAAGTTGTTCGGCTCAGCAAATGCTAGTGTGGCTGCTGATCTAGACACTGCTTGTTCTACTTGGTATTGTTAGAGAATTCATCCTAAGAATATTGGCTTTTCTTTTTGTTATTAGAAGCTGCTGTTTCTCGACATTCTAACTTGTTCTGGCAACATTTTAAGAAATGGGAGTTCCACTGATGAGTCCCATACACTTAATTTTTACAAAATTGAGTAAGAAACCTCCTCTCTGAGCCAATCTAGTCCATATTGAAAACAAACAGTATTTTAAGCACACATTCAGATAGTCCATAGGATTTTGTGATCTATAGTGCACGTTCCTGAGGAATATTTCATAATTAATTGTGCTTTGCATGAAAGTTGATGTGCATCTTCCATTATACCTTGCACTTAGTTACATTATTCAGGTATAATGAGCAGGGACACACAATGATAAGCCACTCTGAACATAATCTGGTTTGTATCACATGGGCATTTGCAGCACAAATTTAGCAGCTCACTACACTAATAGGGGGACTGCAGGTGGCACAGTGGTTTAAACCACTGTGCTGCTGGGCTGGTTGATCAAAAGGTCACCAGTTTGAATCTGCATAATGGGATGAGTTCCCGTTGCTCTGTCCCAGCTCCTGCCAACCTTGCAGTTCGAAAGCATGCAAATGCAAGTAGATAAAAAGGTACCACTTCGGTGTTTAGTCATGCTGGCCACATGGCCACGGAGACTGTCTGTGGACAAACACTGACTCCCTCGGCTAGGAAACAGAGATGAGCACCGCCCCCTAGAGTCAAGCATGACTGGACTTAATGTCAAGGGGAAACCTTTACCTTTACACTAATAGGCACAATAGCACTCATTAGCAGGAGATTTGTATGCATTTGCTAATTTGTGCAAACATTCTAAATGGGTTTCTTTTTTTTCTTTTTTTTTTTGAAAAAATCAATTTGTGCACATCTTTCCAAAGTCTGGGACAAGATAACATTAAATATGCACAAATCTGCCAAAGCTGAAAAAATAATATGCAATTTTTGCAATTCTTCCTGAAGCTAGGAAAAATAAAGGTGTTACGAACTGCAGAGGTGCCAGAAAAGCAGGTTGCTTACCTGTAACTGATGTTCTTCAAGTGGCCATCTGTGCAGTCACACATATGGGTGCTGCGCCTGTGCAGTGCCTTTGGCCGGAAGATTACAAGCTAATGGTTTATTTTGGCGGGAAAAAGCTCCCCTCCCCCTCCCCCACAGCCTATAAAGAGCAGAGTGTCCACCATTTTGTTTAGTCTTTGACGACTGAACGGACGTCCTCTTGTGGAAAAAATGACTTGTAAATGAGTTCTACCGTGAACAGTATCGGTACCGAGAGAACAATGAATATCAGTACCAAGAAACAATGATAACATTCAGTAACGAGAGAGGTCCACTCACTGACACCGAGCAGGGCCAGCGGGTGGGTTGTGTGACTGCACAGATGGCCACTCAAAGAACATCAGTTACAGGTAAGCAACCTGCTTTTCTTCATCGTGGCCTCTGTGCATCACACATATGGGTAGATTAACAAGCTTACCATAACGGAGGAGGGAAGGTGTCCTCAACAAAGAACAGATGAAAGAATGGCTCTGCCGAAGGAACAGTCTTGTCAAGCACGGACGTCTAAGCGGTAATGTTTGGCGAAAGTGCAAGGATTCGCCCAAGTAGCAGCTCTACATACATCGTCCATCGGTATTCCCGATGTGAAGGCCGATGAGGTAGCCACAGCCCTAGTCGAATGGCCTCAAGGGGTAGTGGGCAAGTCGATATTGGCCAGTTGGTAAGACAGGGTGATGGTATGAACTATCCACTTAGAAAGTCTCTGCGGAGTGACAGGGGTACCTTGGCCCCTGGTAGCATATTTAATGAAAAGTCTATGTGAACATCGGATAGACTAAGTCCTGGATTTGTAGAATGCTAAACAGCGTCGAACGTCAAGTGAATGTAATGTCCTTTCTAACAGAGTATACGGAGCTGGAAAAAAGGCAGGTAAAATAATATCTTGCCCCATGTGAAAGGGTGTGGATACCTTAGACAGAAAAGATGGATCGAGCCACAGGACAACCTTTTCTCTATTAAAGTTGAGATAAGGTGGGTCTACGTGCGAAGCGCAGAGTTCGCTGGCCCTCCGGGCTGAGGTAACTGCAACTAGGAATGCTGTCTTCCATGAGACAAGACGTAAATCGACTGTGGCCAACGGTTCGAAAGGAGCTCTCATAAGCACTTGCAGAACCACAGAGAGACTCCAGGTGGGCATTACTGGTCTTGATCGACGGATTCAGATTATAAAGTCCCTTCAAAAACCTTTTAATAGTAGGTTGGGAGAAAATGGACGAACTGTCCACCATACCCCGATGATAGGCGATGGCCACCGTATATACTTTAATCGAAGATGGTTTCAGTCCAGAGTGGTGTAATTCCAGGAGGAACTGAAGAATTTGAGGAATTGACGATGTAAATGGAGAGAATGAACGAGAGTCAGCAAAGGCAGAGAAACGCTTCCATTTAGCTTCGTAAGACCTCCGTGTAGAAGGCTTTAAAGCGGAGTCCAATATGTATTGAATGTCCGGATGAAAGGCTGTCGGATTTGATGGCACAGTAGTCAAATCCGACAGTGCTGGTGCAGTGCTGCCCCAGCGGATTCGGAGGTTGCAACTGTATTGGGTTCGAAAGTAGAGTTCGAACCTTTTGAAGTAGTTGTCGGTGTAGATGTAACGAGGACAGTAGTGGATTCAAAGGTCAGATTTGAACCCCTTGGAGTAGTGACTGGTAGAGACGTAGTGAAGTCAGCTATCGGATTCGCCATGCTGTTAGTTTTAATGATAATATATCTGGGTGACGAAGTGCGCCGTCTTTCTAGGTTATCAAGAACGGGAGCGGTGGAAGATGTAGGTATCCCCCGTGAGAAATGTCCAGCATTGTGGGAAACCAAGGTTAGCATGGCCACCAAGGAGTGATTAGTATCCCTGTGGCCCGATCGCAAACAATCTTTGCCATGACGCTCATCACCAGCGGAATTGGTGGGAAGGCGTAGAAATTCAGATTGTTCCATGGAATCATGAAGGCGTCCCCTAGGGATTCGTGTCCGATTCCCGCTCTCGAGCAGAAAGTCGCACACACCTTGTTCTGTTGTGTGGCGAACAAGTCCACGTCGGGGAACCCCCAGCGATGGAAAAGGTCGTTGTGTGTCTGGGGGTCCAGTTCCCATTCGTGAGAGATGAGCATGCGCCTGCTGAGAAGATCTGCTTCCACGTTGTCCGTACCGGCCAGATGGACTGCTATTATCGTAATAGCTCTCGAAATGCACCAGTTCCAGATCTGCCTAGAAAGTCTGGCTAGGGTTGGAGACTTTGTCCCGCCTTGCTTGTTCAGATAAAAAACGGATTCGATGAACATGGCAAGTGAGAGTCAGTTGTCTGTCCTGAGGGAGGAACACCTTTTCCAACGTTGAATCCAAGTGGGCTCCGATGAACGTAAGCTTCTGTACCGGAAGGAGAGAAGATTTCTCAGTATTAATGCAAAGGCCCAGGTCGTCCTATAAGGCGCAGGTTATACGGATAGAAGTGAGGAGCGCTTCCCGGACCTGGAGACTAGGAGCCAGTCGTCAAGGTAAGGATAAACTTGTATGCCCTGGAGGCGTAGATAAGCACAGACAAGGGCCATGCATTTAGTAAACACCCTTGGAGCAGTAGCCAAACCGAAAGGTAGAACCATGAATTCGTAGAAATTGGGGGCAACAGCAAAACGAAGGAAACGTCTATATTTGGGATGGATTGCAATATGAAAATAGGCGTCCTTCAAGTCCAATGAGGTGAACCAGTCCTCTTTCCTAAGCAGCGGCAAAATATTTTGGAGGGTGGTCATTCGAAACTTCCTCGTCACGATGAATCGATTCAGACCATGTAAGTCCAAAATCGGACGTAGGCCACCGTCCCGTTTGGGAACGGTAAAGTATCTAGAATAGAATCCATGATGCCCGTCATATTGAGTTACTTGACAAATTGCTCCTTTACGAAGAAGTTGTTGTATTTCATCGAGCAGTACTGGTGTGCAAGATGTAAACCGAATTGGACTCGATGGAGGAACGGTGTCGAATTCTGTCCTATAGCCGTGCTGTATGATAGATAATACCCATCCATCAGATGTGATGGACTCCCAAATGGGGAGTCGGCTTCCCAGCCGGTCCCCAGATGAGAGGGGGGTGGGTATAGGATAGGGTAGAGGAATGGTTCGCCAGTCCCGTCAACGCTGCCTCCTGTCATCATATTGGCGACAGCCCTGCTGGTAGCGTTGCTGGGGCTGTTGTCGACGGCGCTGTTGCTGTTGCCTGTGCTGAGGCCGTTGCCTGGGATGATGTGGCTGTCTGTAGGGTGGACGGTTCCATGGCCACTTACGCCTCGGAAGCGACTGGAGCTCCATTCGTTGGGCTGTCATGTGGGACTCATGAAGTTTTTTAAGTTTATGGTCCGTCTTTGAATGGAAAAGCCCGGACCCGTCGAAGGGCATTTCCTCGATGTGCCGCTTGGTCTCTTTGGGGAAGTTGGCGCTCCTCAGCCACGCATGCCGGCGAAGAGAAACGGCACCAACCAATACCCTCGAGTTAGTGTCCACATGGTGCCTGGCTGTGGACAACTGTTGCACCACGACGTGCATCGCCTCCTTAATCAAGACTTTGGCCAATTCGCCTTGTTGGTCTGGGAGGGCCGAGACGACGTTGTGGAGGCGTTGCATTATAAAATACTGGTATCTCGCCAACATCACCTCGTAGTTTGAGATACGCAGCCCCAAGCCTGAAGCTGCGTAGACCCTCCTGGCCAGGGAGTCGATCTTGCGGCCTTTCTTATCTCACGGCGCGGTGTGACCCCTTGCCTCTCTTCCCTGGGAGGACTCCACCACGACCGAGTTCGGTTTGGGGTGTCGGAGGAGGAATGGTATGTCCTCCTCCTGAACCCGGTACATGGTTTCGTACCTCCGTGATGTTGGTTGAGGGTGAGAGGGCAAGTCCCAGGGCTGGGTCATCGCCTGCCATAGGGTGGTGATCAAGGGCAGGACGATGGAGGTGGACTGCTCCCCGCGGATGACATCATAGATTTTATCTGTAGACGGTCCTGGCTGCTGGATGGCGTCGATGTCCAGGGATTGGACGAACCTGGACATCAGCTCCGCAAAAGAAACGTGCGACTCGTCCAGTGATGTGGGGCCCTGGGAGGTCACTGCGACGTCGGGAGAGGTAGAATCGACGTCCGAGTCATTGGAGTCCGTGCCGTAGTACGGAGGGGCCAAGGAAGAAGACTCCACTGGCGAAGCGGACCGGCTACTTTCATCCCGGGGTACCGGAGACGTGCGCCTTGGATCCAGAAGCAGCGGGTGATCATGAGAGCATGGTGGGGACCAATCCCTTGGCGCGGGATAGTACCCAGTCGAGTATGGCTCGCCCCAAGATGGGTAGTAGAAGCGATGCCAGTCCTTGAATCGCTCGGATCGCTGCTCCCTGGAGTGGCTCCAGCGGGCCCTGGGCGGGGATTCGACGACATCCGCCTCCAGTGTGGCCATGGGCATAGGCGTTGGTGACCTAGCCCTGGGGGGAGAGTCCTTAATCTCTCCGTCGGAGATCGAGCCCCACTGGAGAGATGGAAGCGGTTTGGTCGGGGTGTCAGCCACACGACGGGGAGACCCTTGAGGGGTAACCCTCATGGCTGCCTGGAGCGCTGGCTCGGGTGGGGTCGGTACGGTGGTTGGCACCAGTACCGACGCTGCCGTCGAACCCGAGACACGGTGTCGGGGTCGGTCCGGATCCTTCGCCTTTCGGGCCGGCTTAGAGGGCTTCTCTGGCCTTTTTGGCCGATTTGTCGACATTGGTGTGCTTGTGCTTCTCGCTTTTCTTTTTGGGAGAAGCTGGTGGCACCCTCAAAGTAGAGGCACCTTCGTCCGATGGGCAGGAGGGTGGGACCACCGCAGCCGGGCCAGGCTTTGGAGCGGCGACCAGTGGGTCGGACTGCATAAGAGCCCGATCCCACAGGAGCCTCCGGAGGCGGTTCTCCCGATTTTTTCTGGCCTGCTTGGAGAAGGCCAGACAGTGGGAGCACCTGTCGGTCCTATGCCCCTCCCCCAAGCCGAGGAGGCATAGGTCGTGTGGGTCAGATGGTGACATCTTCGACCCGCACTCTGCACATTTGTGGAAGGCCGCTCGCTGCACCATCGCAAGAAGAAGAAGAAAAAGGGAGACAGTGCAGAGGGTAAGAATATATTTTTGTTTTTTTGTTTTTTTTAAAGAAGAAAATAGAATGGTAGAATGATAGAAATGCACAATAACTAGAGCTAAGAAGAACTGTAGAAATAACTAGAGCTAACAAGAACTATCAGGGATATAAAACTGGGAGTAAAAGGAGAAAAAACAGGCTACGAGTAACGATCAAAGCGATAGTCGAAAGCGGCACGAGGCACAGCAAACGGCAGTCGCAAAGACTGAACGAAATGGCGGACGCGCCGCTCTTTATAGGCTGTGGGGGAGGGGGAGCGGAGCTTTTTCCGGCCAAAATAAACTGTTAGCTTGTAATCTTCCGGCCAAAGGCACTGTGCAGGCACAGCACCCATATGTGTGATGCACAGAGGCCACAACGAAGAACAGATGAGTAAATTGTCTAGTTTAATTTCATAGTGTAATACTACTCAGTTTGTGAAGAGTGACTTGGTTTTTCACCATTCTTGATCTGTAACCCTTTCCAGTAAATCTCTAACAATTCATTGTGACAAGTTTGCAAATTATGACAGTGGCTCTGGAAACAAGTGAACCTAAACAACCCAAGAATAAGCCATGGATTCCAAGAATGGGTTATGTGTAATTAACAAACTAATGGAACTGTGCCAGGTTTTGACCTCATGACAAGCCACCTGAAGGAAACAAGACTGACAGCTGTCCATGGGTGGTCATGATGTGTGAACCTGGTCACTGTGAGAGGGAACATTATATCTAGCACCCTTGAGGTAGCTGAGTTAAGTACTAGAATTTTAGTTCGATAGTTAGCTCCCAGCTTTTTCTAACCTGCAGCAATCCCTAGATCCCAGCAGGCAACATGGGAATGTTGCATCTGTATACAGAAAAGTGTAGGGGTTGAGGGTAGGAGGAGTGTCAGTCATGTGGAGCATATGAGGGACAGTGTGCTGTGTATGAATACAGGGTAGAACAGTGAGTAGGAGAGAAACTGTGTGTCTTTGTATACATGTACATTCATGGCCCCCACCCTCCCCATCTAATAACAGATAGGGCTCTAGGGCAAAAATGGTTATGCATGCAAATGTACTTCATTTTCATAATTGTGGAATGCATGGATCTGTGTATAACATTAGGAATCATTAACTTTGGGCCCAACTGTCTTGTATTTTCTCCCTGTATTTTCTGTCAAGGGAGCAAGTGTTTCTTAGCAATAAAAAGCATTCTGTACGTGTTCTTGTAACTTCCCCATTTTCACTTGTAAGTTACAGACTGTATAGCTTTTGTCTAAGAATAGATTATGCATTTGATGACCTGCAGAACAGACTTTTCTTTTTATATCACCCTCTCACTGTTAAAATACAAAGGATGTTCCTTTAGGAAAGCATGCAACTGTAGTTGTGGAGCTTCCATCTTCCTGATTTCAGATGCAATTAGAATAAATTCATCTGAACCTTTGCTTGTAACTCTTACTGAAATAACTACAATATTAAAGGAAACAATGACATGGAAGGAATGTTGTTCCTTTTTTGTATTTGTTTTGTTTAAAGCATGACTCTATCACTCAGTCTGCCATTCAGGCCTAATGATAATTAACTGAATGCCTTCTGGGAGATCTTATCATTGTCAGTTAGTAGAAATCCATCAAACCTGTATGCTGATGGATATCTGTAGCCTGAATGTTCATGCTTGCAGTAGCCACTTCTTGTTTTGTAAATTTAGCTGTTCTTTCTGTCTTAATGCACCTGATAATTGTCTCTGGCACAGGATTCCCAGGTTTTTTTCCCCTAAAGATTTAATTTCATTGCAACTGCCCTTGAAATACAAAACAGCAGTAAGGTGTCCACTTTTGTTGGAATTTTAAATTAGGTTTATTTTTAGTGGGACTGTGCTCAAACTCTTCCTTCCAAATCTACATTATTAATTACTGAAGACAGAATTCTACCATTGTTCATTAGCTTTTATTAGGATTGGGCTTTCTTCTTGTACTATTATCTTCTTAAACCTAATCTCTTTTACATTTACTTTGCAAAGAGGCTGAGACACTTTTCAACCTGTGATATGGGTTGTTGGATTACAAATAGTTGTGTTGTACAAACTCAGCTGTATTAACCATAGTTTGTTAAACACAGTCAACCCAGAAAGACCACTCATAGTTATTGGTTTGTGAACTCTGTTCTGTTTGACCACTGGTTGTCATGATGTGCAAACTCAAACTCTTGGTTGTTTGTGGGCTGTTTTGCCAGGCTACAAAAGCAGCAGACAAGCTAGCACAGAGAGCAGCACTCTAGCTTCCCTTATGTCTAGACTAGCAGTAGTGGGAAAATCTGTCTGGCAATGTCAGCCTTACAGATCTGCTTTTCTCTCCTTAAGCTTAGCACTGCTCCCTGATAGCATGGGGAAGTTTCCAAAGACTAATGACCTCTGAGAAGTGGGTGCCACATTCATTTAAGAACTTTAGCCCTCTCAAACACTTTTTTCCCTTCTGCAAAGTGTTCATGCTAACTTCCCAATACCTGGAACTCAAGAATTCTGCCATAGTGAGGAAGGGTTAACATTTTTTGAATGGAAGGTTTTCATTGCTTTGGCTGGGCATGGGGAAAGAGTGCCTTTCATTAATGAGTTTCAAGTGGTGCAAGGAACAGCTGGTGAATCATCCATGCCCCATGTGTAGAACAAACTAATGAGAAACTGGCAGCTGACATGGTGAAGTCCTGTTAATGTTACAGCATGGCAAAGGGACTCAGTATATGGGAATGGTGTGGGCAAAGGAGGCAGGGGGGAGTGAGGTGGTAAACAACCCAGAGATTGGGTTATCTACTTAGCAAACCATGGATAAACTGTGAGTTGTTATTATTATTTTATACCCTCCCCACAATAGCCAAAGCTGCCTGGGAAATGTACTATTAATTAAATACAATATAAAATTTAAATGATTGTAAAAACATTAAATTTCATTAAAAATTAAACTGAATAATAACAACAAGCAACTAAGAGAGGTTCATATAGTTTTGCCTCCTAAAACCGTTGCCTATTTCAAGTTATTAAATGCCTCAACACAGAGGGCAGTTTTAGCCTGGCGCTGCAAGGGGCAGTAAAATTGATGCCACACAAGTTGCAGGGGAGAGATTGTTCCATAATTTGGGGGCTACAGAGGAGGACATCTTCCGTCTTACCATGAACTGAAACTTCCTTGGTGGTCGTAGTTTGAGGAAGGCCTTAGATACGGATTGTAGTGTCCAGGTTGGCATTATTTGCAAAAGCAGTCTCTTTAAGTCCATGAGATTGCAGGCTTGCTTTGGAATTTGACTGCTTTATTGGCTTAGTTTTGCTGGATGCTAAAAGGAAAATAATAGAAATGGCTTACACAAACAAGACCAGGAGGGAAGTTGAAGTTAACAATAGACAGTTGAAAACTTTTCCAGAAAGAGGGAACAGAAAAGTACATATGAAACATAGAGTCATTGTGGGGAAAGTAGCTGAACTTCTTGTGCTAATGTAAGGAATGAGGAGTACAAGAAGATATGCAGGGTAAATGTAGTCAAAAACCTTGAAAATAAACACTTAGAAGCTTGAAGTTCATTTCTACAGAGATCTGGCTTAAGAACGGATTACATGACTAAATGAATGTCTTTTGTGGGGAAGGTTCTTCTGTAAAGATGAGTACGAATGTATCTGTAATACTGTGGCTGATTAGATCAGGAAGGTTTCCTGAAGTAAAAGCTTCAAGAGGTGCCAAAAACAATATGATGACTGGATTCATATGACACTGAAAGACTTCTTTATTCCTATGGCCATGATATACCTGATTGGATGATCAGGTACATTTATGCTCTGGGGCTACCTCCTTTCCCCTTGTTGTCCTGCAGGTATTCCAGGAGACTTCACAAGAGTAATAAGCTCTTTGAAGCATGATATCCTGATTTTTATAGGGATTATGCATCTTTAGTTGCCCATCAGTTTTGCAAGTGTTCACCTACTGGTAATGTAAGAGGGACCAGCAAAACTGGAGGGGAATCCCAGTGACTGAGGAAGGGCTTCATTTGGCATGTGTCAATTCTGCTTGCCACTCATATGTGCTTTTGTACCCCCTGGATTGCCCCTAAATTTGCTACTTCCTGAGGCAATAGGAACTTGGCATCAGTAGCTAAGTGTGTTTTTTGAACACCTGCAAAGTGAGGTCACAAGGTGCTACAACGTTGCAATTTGGAGTGTGCTTTTTGTGTGTCCTCAAAAAATGTACATATAAAAAATGGACATTGTAGCCTTTTGAAAAACTCACTTAGGAGTCGGTGTATAAAAATGGAAAAAAAAAAAAAAGCAAGCATCCAGGCGAACTATGTTGGAATTGTTAAAAATGCACTTCTTTGATGCTTTTGCTATCTGAAATTCCCAGTTTAAAAGCCAAACTGTAACAAATTCAAAGAAAATTTAATCACAGCAGGAAAGGAGAGTATAAGCCAGCTCCCCCCTCCCCCATGCCATTATGCACTACTGCACTACTGTGGCAGCTGGCAATGGTGGTCACACACTACCTGCCTGAGCAGAGTAGCAAGCCTTTCTGTGGCTCTTGCTGATTGCTCTGTACTCTGTTTGCTTGAGACCCTCATTTACTTTGTATTTTTATTTGGTGAGTTTGTGATTTCCGTTGCTGTTCTAGCATCAGCAGGTAGAAGCAATGATAAGATTCAATTTTCTGTTTTTTTGTTTTTGTGTCAAGTGACAGCTGGGTGTACACAGTTAAAACGCCGGGGTCTCTCAGAAATCATTTAATGTTTTGTTTTCCTTTGCTCTATTGATCTTCCTTTTGGGTGTAGATTTGGGAAAGATCAGGGTGGAATTGATTTAAACCAATCAGTTGAAATCACGCTTTAAATCACTAGTCAGTAAGACTATATTTAAATCATAGTTTTGCACACATGCCTGCCTTACCCATAAGTAAAGGATCTTCATTAAAATATTCCCAAACTGGGTCTGTATTAAACTGGGTCTCTGCCATTATAGGTTAGAATAAGGAATAGAAAGAATAATATGGGCTATACATAAACCTCAGGCTATACATAAAAGATTCAAAGACTTGTATAGTAATCTTCTCAAAAGATTTCACTTTTATTTTTACAGTTTGCCACTTCCTCCTCCCACTTAAGTTCTTCTGCAGGTCTGTTCCACCCCCAACAATCATCTTCTCTTCATTGCATTTTTTGAAACTTAGCACTTAAGAGGCAAGGGATTTATTCTATGTACACAGATTTACAAAAGAACTATGGGATTAAGGTATTTTTCTCAACTCTGTATGTTTATTTTAGAACATTTTTACTGTGAAGAATAGGCATGTGATCTCTGTAGGCACCGATTCAGTTTTGAGAACGGTAAAACAAAGCATCTGTGATAATATCTTCTAGATAGAAAAATTGCCCAATAATCTTACAGAAACCTCTAGAAGAGCATGACTTTGTGAATGGATTAATGGAATTCATTTACCAAAACAATTTAAACATTGTATGAATATACAGCTTCATGCAACATAATTAAAAACTAATCCTTATGTCATGATGAATAATCTTTGGACAATAATGTATATTAAATAGAAAACTATCTTTAGACAGATTTTTCCTCACAAAGCATTTCATTTAAAAAATCAAATTTGAATCAAAAATATATGTTTATTTTTAAAAAAAAATCATTGATTTTTATTCATCCTGGAAAGATTATTGCTTTTGTAAATACAAACCTTTCCCAAGGGTATTTTGCATCCCAAGGGTAGTGTAACTCAGTTTACTCTTATGCTGTTTAACCTGGAAATTTCTGGGGGCACATAGAATTAAATGAGTGAATGTCCTGCTTCCTACCTGCTTATAGCTTCCCCTTTCTATTAATTTTATTTTACTGGTTAACACAGAGTTATTTAACTTATAAGTAATGCAACATTCCCATGTCCATACAAAAGGAAACAATCCAAGAAAGCCCCCATTCCTCAAAGCCAAAGTGAATGGGAACAATCGCACATACTCACTCCTATGTTCTCACAAAAGTTCATGGTTAACAAAGCATAGGTTGTTCAATTGTGTGAGTCAAGTCTATATGTAATATGTCCAAATTCAAGAACAGCCCTCAGTATGCTTGAGCGTGAGTTGCAGCATGGGTTGTTGCTCTGTGCAAACCATCCACTATGGCTTAATTTTGGGGTGTTAACCATGGACTATCTGGAGTACCAGTACAATAGCAAAATGTGAGTTCTCTGAGTTTCTCACAGTTAACTCATAGTTAAGCCTGGTGCAGGGTTCACACATAATTGCAACCCATGATTCAGCAACAGCCCATATTCAACCTGTACTCTGGGTTTTTATTACATGCAGTCCAGGTCTTTGCCTCATTTATGTGCCTACTCATGCAGCACCTTCTGTAGCTCAGAGCTTTCAGCTAAAATCATTTGGACAGTGAGGAGATTACTGGAGGGATTTTGGAAGTCTTGCAATGAGATTAAATATGAGCTTATGCCCTCTCCAGAAACAACAGATTTTCACAATACAAATTCTTGGAAGTTTTTTAATGTGTAATGAGATTTTTAACATTTGTCTTCATGGTAAGCTCAAAATGCAAATACCCATTTCTC
The DNA here is from genome assembly GCF_004798865.1 of Varanus komodoensis. Lineage (NCBI taxonomy): Eukaryota > Metazoa > Chordata > Lepidosauria > Squamata > Varanidae > Varanus > Varanus komodoensis. Next base: position 9,480,216 of record NW_025335589.1, read on the forward strand.
TTTCCACTGTGGATTTTTTTAAAACTATGCGCAGAATGATCAGATTGCAAGTTCGAAATACCTTGAAATCTTTGGTGCTGCTTACTGTAGTTCTTGGAGTTGACAAATATACATGAACCCTCCTTGTGTGTCAGACAGCCGTTCATTTTGCAAGTTAAGTAAGTCTTGCCTACAGTACAACTTTATAACAATGGAACATTTCATGCTGCATCAATTTCTCAGCGTCCCTAGGGACAAGCTCTAGGCTGTGCATTGACCAGTGCCAATAAATCTAGACAAGCACTGGCAAGACAGAGGGGTGTGTGTGGGTGTGGGAAATATGACAGCTCCTTCAGGGCTTCAGTATGGGAATCTGTCTGCGTCCATATACACCAGAGAGGAAAAGAGAGAGCTGAAAGACATTTCTTTGCTCCAGCTATAATCCCCTCCCCTTCACAGTGTTTTGCCTTTTTCCCTGAATTGTCTATGTGCGTGAGTAGACCAATGTGTCAGCACAGTCTTGTGAACCCTAACTACAGCGGTGTTTTTCCATTTGGAAAATACATACTTTGGGCATGAAAGTTAAAACTGAGACTGACTGCCTCCCCTGCAATGCTGGACACATGAATAAATTGCCCTAATGAGGGAAGAAGGTGACTGAAAAGAGCATGTGAATTGTTTCCTGAGTCAGGCTGCTTCCAATAATTTAAAAGTGAACACATAAATGGGTGATTGCATGATAAGGGAAAATACTCTGTAATTTCTTCTCTCATAAGTATGCCTATTTTTGGTGAAAGAGAACCACATGAATGATTTTCTTTTAAACTGAATAATTTTCCATGGCTACATCGGAGACATGATACAGATATTCCTTCCAGTGTAGCACAAAATATGGGCACCATGATAGGGTGTGCTGTGGACTCCTAAGGATGGGCCTACAAATGCACCTAGTGGAGCAAGCAGACTGAGGAGAAGCCCCACAGAGCTACAGTGGAACGTGAACACTTGCTTGGCTCTCAGATTTATGTCCTGTGGGATGGACACACCTGGAGAAGTGTCTGTGGCATTTGACAATAGACTTTAGCTGTAAAGTTGGCATTTTTCCTTTTAGTGCATTGGTAGCAATCATACCTTCAAAATGTTCCTTCATTTTGATATGATTTCCTAAATCTTATTTGAGGGTTGGTTGAATATTAACTTAAAAACAGTGGCAAAATATTTTCAAGCTGTTCGATAACAAGAATTGTGCTCTGTGTTTGCAAAACCATTTTGTAAATTGCAATTCTAACTCATTTGAACCTGTTGTATTATGAGTCTGGAACTTGTATTTACTGATTGTTTCATTTGTTTCTTGTTTCTTTAGGTCAAGCAAATAAGGTAGCTAAGGAAGCAGCTAACAGATGGACTGGTAGGTCTACATTTACATTCCTTTGGGTGCATTCCTTTCCATTTTCCTGAGCAAAAATAAATTCAAGGGAAGACACAGCCATTAATTGAACTTCAGAATTGTTGTTACTGAAGAAAAAAGTTGTTGGGAAACTAATGAGTTACTTATACAATCTTCAGCCATTGGTGAAATGTGCCAGTGTTAGAATATGTTGAGTTAATGCCTGCTACTTCTCATGAATACATCATTATAAATTCTTCGTTGTGGCCTCTGTGCATTACACATGTGGGTACTGCGCCTGTGCAGTGCCTGTGGCTGGAAGATTGATAGCTAACGGTTTTGGCAGGAAAAACCCTGCTCCCCTCTCCCCTAGCAGTATATATGGGGCGGAGTGTCCGCCATTTTCCAGTCTTTGTGACTGCCATTCATTGTGCCTCGTGCCGCTTCACTCTCGCTTAGATCGTTACTTATCTCCTCTCACTTGTTGAATTTTCTCCTTTTTTCTTACCAAGTTAGTATTCCCTTGTTCGTGTTACTCAGTACTTCACTTAGTTTCTTTGTTTTTTCATTTCTCTCTTGTTCCTATAAAAAAAAACAAACCAAAAATATTATCTACTCCCTCTATACTATCTTCTTCTTTTCTACTTCTGCGATGGCGCAACGGGCGGCATTCCGCAAGTGCGGGAAGTGTAGCTCTAAAATGCCCGCTGCGGACCCGCATGACCTGTGCCTCCTTTGCCTGGGGGAAGGGCACAGGACAGATAAATGCGGCCACTGTTTGGCCTTCTCCAAACAGGTGAGGAAGAATCGGGAGAACTGCCTCCGCAAACTCCTGTGGGACCAGGTTCTCCTCCAATCGGACCGGCTGGTGGCTAAGCCTCCCACAACTTTGGCTCCACCTGAAGGCCGTCCGACTTCAGCTGATCTGCCACAACGCCCGGCCTCTTCCTCCACTGCTCTGCCCTCGCGCCCTTCCGACGAAAGTGCTCCTAGCATGGGCGATCAGCCTGTTTCCCTACCAAGGAAACAAAAGGAGAAGAGGAAGCACAGTGACCCGGAAAAGTTGCCTGTGCACAAGAAGGCCAAAAAGGATAAAACCGGAAAGCCGATTAAAAAATCAAGGAACCCCGAACATTTTAAGCATCGGCACGCGGGTTCGGCGGCCTCTTCGATCCTGACTCCAGTTGCGGTTCCGACCCCCTCGGTCCCGGCCATCCAGGCAGCTATGAGGGTCACTCCGCCAGGCTCCCCGCACCAGATGGGATCCAAACTACTCCAGGATCCACAACGCGGCTCGATTTTGGGTGGCGAAATAAGAGATTCGCCACCAAGGGCTCCGTCTCCAACACCTATGCCGCCTGTTCCTCTGGATACTGACACTGGCATGTTTCCTCCGAGAAGCCGCAGGAGTTGTTCTTCGGATGCCAGATCCCGGTACTCCCCTGTTCTGAGACGGGAAGAATACCAATCTGTCGGCTACTACCCAGTACCCAGAGGCCGATCTTCTCCGTCTGCTCCTCGGGATCGTTTTCACTCCACACCTAGAGACGCCCCGAGGGCACCATCTAGAGCAGGGGTCTCAAACTCGCGGCCCACGGGCCAATAGCCAGGATGGGCAGGGCACGGGGGAGGGGCCCTGCGGCCTTCAAAGCACCAGCAGCGCCCAGGCCGGCCGCGGGATGAGCAGCCCACCACCACCGCGGTGGTGGAATACTTGATGCGGCCCAGCCTCACCCAGACTCTACTTCCAGCGGCCCCTAGGTAGGTTGAGTTTGAGACCCCTGATCTAGAGAGAGCGGCAGATCGGAGTCGCCAGGATATTCCTCCTCCAGTGTCCCACCTACCTATTGGATGGACTCGGATGAGTCCAAGGTTGACTCAGCTTCACCAGATGCTGCAGTTACTTTGCAAGGAGATGCCCTTTGACGGGTCCGGTCTCTTCAATGCGAAGACCAATAGCAAATAGCAAATTAAAGAAGATCCACAAATCGAGGATGACGGCCCGTCGTATGGAACTACAGTCCCAGCCTCGATGTAAGTGGTCATGGACCCGTCCACAATACCGCCAACAATACCAGCCTCGACAGCAACCACATCAACGCCAACAACGTCATAGGCAGCAACCGTCCCAATGCTTCCAGCAAAGCCGTCGTCGCTTTGATGGGGATAAACGCCAGCGCTGATGGGGCGGGCAAACCCTTCCTCTCCTCCTAACCTCACCCTTCCCCCTCTCATTTGGGGACCGGCTGAAAAGTCGGCTTCCTGTTTGGGAATCCATTACATCTGATCATTGGGTGTTATCCATCATTCAGCATGGATATTGAATAGAATTCGACATTATTCCTCCATCGAATCCCATCCAGTTTACTCCCAGCTCACCCGTGTTGCTGGAAGAGGTTCGCCAACTCCTTTCTAAGGGAGCCATTCGTTACTTATCTCTAACAGAAGGACTCCATGGATTCTATTCCAGATATTTTACAGTCCCGAAACGGGACGGTGGTCTCCGACCAATATTGGACCTAAGAGATATTAACAAATTCATAACTCCAAAGAAATTTCGGATGACCACTCTTCAAAATATCTTACCACTGCTGAGGAGTGGGGATTGGTTCGCCTCACTGGACTTGAGGGACGCCTATTTTCATATTTCTATCCATCCGTGTCATAGGCGTTTCCTCCATTTTGCTGTTGCGTCTGAAATCTATGAATTCATGGTGCTTCCGTTTGGACTGGCCACTTTTATGAAGTGTATGGCCCCTGTCTGCGCGCACCTACGACTTCGAGGGGTCCAGATATACCCCTATCTTGATGACTGGTTGTTGGTTTCTCAAACCAGAGAAGCACTGTCTTCCGCTATAAACGTTACCTGCTCCCTGCTATGGGATCTCGGACTTAGTATTAACCGCGAGAAATCCTCTGTTGTTCCTGCAGCTGTGATCCATTTCATCGGAGCTCGTCTGGATTCTATGGTAACGAAGGCATTCCTCCCCTGGGACAGACAATGCATCCTCGCTCAACACATCCATTGAATTCAAAGAGACAAAATTGTTGTTGCACGCTCTGTCCAAAGGCTACTAGGGCATATGGCTGCATCCGTTGCAGTCGTCCCGTATGCCAGGCTTCGGCTTCAGCCCCTCCAACTTTTCTTCAACAAAGTTTTTTGGCCACAAAGGGATTTGCCCACAAGGCTGATTCAACTTCCGTCCTCAGTTCTTCAATCTCTCATATGGTGGACAGTGCCAGACAACCTGAATATCGGGGTCCCATTCCAACTGTGACGCCCAACAGCGACTCTCGGTACCGACACATCTCTGCTCGGCTGGGGAGCACTATGCTCAGGCCTACACACTCAGGGTGTCTGGAATCAACAGGAGTCCAGGAATCATATCAACTTCCTGGAACTTCTAGCAGTTTACAAGGCTCTTCAGTCCTCCGAGGACGTTCTTTGCCATCAAGTCGTTCAGATAACCTCGGACAACATCGCTACAGTCTTTTATCTGAACAAGCAAGGAAGAACGAAGTTGCCAACGTTAGCACGGCTAGCGATACAAATCTGGGAGTGGTGCATCCAGAGAGACATCTCCCCGATCGCGGTGCACCTTGCTGGTACGGACAATGTGGAAGCTGATTTCCTAAGCAGACACATGTCCACATTGCACAAATGGGAACTGGATCACCGGACATGCGACCACCTTTTCCAGCACTGGGGTCTTCCTGACATAGATTTATTTGCTATCCGGAGGAACTGGGTTTGCGAGGTTTTTTGTTCAAGAGCGGGAATCGGACAGGGGTCATCCGGAGATGCCTTTATGATCCCATGGAACAACGTTCACTTTTACGCTTTTCCCCCAATCCCCCTCATTATGAGAGTGATTTCGAAGATAATCCATGACACGGCCACAGGAATATTGATAACCCCATGGTGGCCACGCTAAGCATGGTTTTCGACACTCCTTCACATTTCTCGAGAAGAATCCCTTCAGCTTCCATCCATTCTGTCTCTCATTACCAGGAGAGAAGGCACAATTTGCCACCCAGATCTGACATCACTGAGGTTGACGGCCTGGCAATTCGATAGCAGTCTGTTTTGACACGGTATCGACGTCGTCCGCTGTCTCTACGAATCCTGTCCCCGAATCCGATGTATTGCGCCATGATTCGCACCCACCTGCCGTCCCCATGTCTTCAGTTCCGATGGCCGTTTCCTCGGCTCCGACAGTTCTTCACCTGGACATCCAACACATTCTTGATTCTGCGCTGAGGCCATCCTCCCGGAAGTCAAATGCGGCTAAATGATGTAGATTCTCTATCTTTGCTGAATCACGATCGTTTCTCCCTCAGTTGGCATTCATAGATCATATTCTCCAGTTCCTGTTTGAACTCCATCAGTCTGGACTTAAGCCATCCTCCATAAAAGTGTACACAGCTACTATTTCCTATTACCGGGGTGCTATCCAGGGCTGCGCCATTTTCTCTCAACCACTAATAAAGAGATTCTTTAAGGGGCTACATAGCCTTCATCCGGCAGTCAGACTGCTTATGCCCACTTGGAGTCTTTCTGTGGTGTTACAAGCGTTAACAAGACCTCCTTTTGAACCTTTGGCAACAATTGATCTCCATCTCGTCTCTTGGAAAACTGCATTTCTTGTAGCAGTTACATCAGCACGGAGAGCTAGTGAGCTCTGTGCCCTTAGGGTGGACCCTCCGTATTTAAACTTCCATAAGGAGAAGGTAGTTCTACAAATGGATCAAGCCTTTCCACATGGACCAGGAAATCGTTTTACCTGCCTTCTTTCCATCTCTGTCGAATCCGATTGAGCAGTCATTACACACCCTTGATGCACGACATTGCCTTGCCTTCTATAGATCAAGGACTGAGTCTATTCGGTACTCCAACAATCTGTTCGTGAAATATTCTGAATACAATCAGGATTCTCCAGTCACCTCTCAGAGACTTTCTGAGTGGATAGTACAAACCATTATTCTCTCTTATCAGTTAGCTAAGTTGGACTTACCTACGATCCCGAAGGGTCATTCTACTAGAGCTGTGGCTGCTTCTTCTGCCTTCACGTCTGGAGTTCCGATTGACACTGTCTGCAGAGCTGCTGCATGGGCTACCCCATGCACATTCGCAAAGCATTATCAACTGGATGTCCGTGCCAGACAGGACTGTCCCTTCGGCAGAGCTGTTCTTTCATCTTTTCTTCGTTGATGACACCACCCTCCTCCATTCAGGGTAAGCTTGTTAATCTACCCACATGTGTGATGCACAGAGGCTACGACAAAGAAAAGCAGGTTGCTTACCTGTAACTGATGTTCTTCGAGTGGCCATCCGTGCAGTCACACAACTCACCCGCTGGCCCCGCTTGGTGTCATTGGGTGGTGTTTTTTTCTCGGTACCATGTTATTCTTGTCCTCAGTACCTATACAGTATTTTTCGAGCTTGTCGGCGGTACCGACATCGTTCTTTTCATTAGTTCCATTTTTTTCTCTGGAGAGCGAATGTCCGGTCTATCAAAGACTGGAAAATGGCGGACACTCCGCCCCATATATACTGCTAGGGGGGAGGGGAGCGGAGTATTTCCCGCCAAAACCGTTAGCTATCAATCTTCCGGCCACAGGCACTGCGCAGGCGCAGTACCCATATGTGTGACTGCACAGATGGCCACTCGAAGAACATCAGTTACAGGTAAGCAACCTGCTTTTTTGTCTGCTCTTAGCAGCAGCTTAACTGTTGCTACGTATAGTTGCACTTTCTGTTCTGATATAAAGCAAATCCAATCTGTAAGACTTAGCATGGCATGGTTTCCCCAACATGACAACTAACAGCAGTGGGTTGTTGGAGCCTTCCACGTCTAGCACAGTATGGACTATGTTTGCCAGCTAGCCATCCTGATGACACATGGCTTGCTCTAGGTTACTGTACCCATTAAATTCTGGGTTGTATCATCCAAACCTGGAAATTTCATCATGGCTTCTTGAGAAATGCCACCAAGTCCTTGGATAAGGGTGGCCAAAAACCCTGCCACTCCTCCCCTCATGCCTGATCTTGCATCCTGAAGTCTACCTAGCACCATATTGTGCTGTGGTAGACTGAACCCTCCATCAGCAATCTCCCCCGCACCCCTTCTCATGGCCTTTCATTGTTTCCCTTGCTAGTTTCTTGCCTCTGTAAGCCACCAATGTGTGACCTGCGCAGCAACCCTGAAGGAGCTTGTTATTATGCCAGCTTCAGCCATGCCTTCAGGTTGCTGCTTCTCAACCCCTCTTCAGCAATGTTTCCCAACGGATTCACCTGGAAGTAAGGGAACTATATTTAAATGAAAAAAGCAGTTGTTTGAAGCTCAATATTGCACAAATTTTTAACATGATGTTGGGTGTAAAATTGCTTCATATTTTGTAATAACTACTGCTATTATTGTTCCACCTCCTTTTTGTTAAACGTTCCAACTATTGATAGCCAGTTGCTCCTGGCCACTGAAGCCCTAACCTATTCTCCCCTCTAACAACTCTCCTTCTTCAGGGGAACTGATATTCAACCCAGAAACAGTTGATGCAAGTAGTTTGTTAAGCTTTCTTTCTAGAGTCATTTGCTCTTCATAAGGCGCCATGGATCTTGTGAAGGAAATAGACATCAAGTCCCCATTACTACTTTTCTCACAAGATCCCTCCTCACAAGCATTGCAGTGTTCAGCTCATGATGCATCTGTAATCATGGCTGAGCTGAAGAAAGCAAATTTGGGTGTGAGAATTTGGATACTTTTCTGCAATGAATCTGAACAGGATTTGTAACTCTCTGGATAAGTCTGCAAGCCCAGGCCTACCTCCAGAGCAGTGGATATGGCCATCTATTCCCCTGGTCTTATACGCAGATATTAGTATAGAACTGCTAACCCATCCAGAGAGCATTTTTGGGCTAAGGGACAGAATATAAATCAAATAAATAAACTACTCTTGCATCCCATGGGAGAAGCTACATGGGCTAAATAAAAATTGTAGGAAAATCAACTCACAAGTGGTCAAGGGTTGAGCCACACACTGTGCTATTATTTTGCAGGTTTGTTACTATTTTGCTAGATTGGAAGAAAGTGATACCCTGTTATAGTGGTGGCAGCAGGGTTTCTTTGAGCCACCCACAGAAAGTCAGGTACTGGCTCATCAGGAGCTGCTAGTCTACAACAAGGGGCTCATCCTCCCTGACTCCAGGCACATCAAAATATGCTGAATATCCTGTTGCATGTATCCTGCACAGTCTTAGAAAGTCAAGAGGGAATATGCTTTTTGGGACAACCCCAAGCTACTACAACTAGGGCTGAAAAATGATGCCATTAACATTGATGGATAGACAAATGAGCTCCCAGCACTTCCCCTCAATCCAATATCCAAATCAGTGACTCAGGAGGAAGTTAGAAACATGAGGAAGTTAGTTACAGTAATAAAAATGACTTAAAATTGCAGAAGTGCCATTTGGCAATCCATGTTATATTTATAAACATTGCTTTCCTCTAATAATCTGTTGAAGCATAACATTCCTAGTGTAAATCCCAGAATCTTGTTTTTGTATAATCACACCACATCCCACAAGCAAGTAGTTCAGTTCTTTACATTTCCCATTTAAAAATGTTAGCACCCATTATACAAGCAATGGCTAATAGTGCCTCCCAAAGGAAAAAATAGTTTTAAGTTATGGTAGCAACAGAAACTGGTAGCTAAAAACTGTTCTTTTCCCACGGAGGTCCTAGTTGGAGTTTTAGTGCATTGGAGCAAATGTGGAGCAAACAAGCTGGTGCAGGGTGGTGTAAGCAGGAGATGATAGAAGGAGGAGAGAGGCTTCAGGAGAAAAATGACTGGAGAAGTCAGGACTTGGGGTAGAAGTTTGTGGGGCATGATGGAAACTCTTGGCACTGTGAGTTCAGTATGATTTCCTTGTCTGAAACAACCAAGGAGGGTGAGTGAAAACAGCTTCACCAGTGGGTTGGGCCGGGGTGGCGGTGTTGTGACTTGCAACACCAACTGCTCTCCAGGGACTTGGACAGTGGGGGGTGCAGGTGTGGAATGAGAGTCACTTCAAAGATGGTGCAGCAGAAGAGGGAGACTGGCTGAAGCAATACATGCCCTGAGCAATAGTAAAATGGCTGCTGGCATAATGAGGGAGCAAGCGACTGGGATGCAGCTTATCCTGCAAAAATACCCAAGATATGTGTCAGAGCCAGCTGGAGGGCTGAGGAAGAAGAGGCAGACCAAGTCTTGACCTATGTCAGGGACACTGTTGCTTCTGTGAACAGTGCACGCTGCCCAGCTTATTTGCAGAGTGGCGTAACATGACATGCACCCCCACTCAATGAGTCATGTGCCAATGAGGGAGTTTGTTCTTTCAGTTTCATTTGTGCATGCCTATAAAGGAAAATATTCTTTACTTGCAAGCTAGCAAGCCCTTGAATTTAAGCCAGGGACAACTAGTGCAGGTGAACCTGAAGCACCCTATAGCGATTCTTAAAATCGCACAGCTACTCTTAGATCATGGTAAGCTCTTCATGTGAAGCAGCTGCCTTGAGCAAAATTAGAAAGTCTTGCTCAACATTGGACATCTACATTTGGTAGCAGACAATCTCTCAGTGTTTGTATGTTAGAGCTGCTTCACATGGATCTCTGTCCATAAGTGCTATTGGATAAAGCCGTTGTCATGTGTCCTGGGTTTATTTGCCTCAGTTCTTAATTCTGGAAAAGTGAGAAGACAGTAGGAGCACTCGATTTACTGATATGATCCTGTGAAAGTCCACCTTTATTTCAAAAGGCTCAAACGTATAAGTGCACTGGAGTTTTCTTCATATGCCCTTTTCCAGGTGCCCTCACCTTTGGGTTAGGCAGGTGACTACTGGGGAAAAGGTCACCTTGGCAAATGGTTCACTTATGACATGGCCTTGTTGTTGAGGCTCACCTGGAAGCATGAACTCTCACATTTGTTCAACATCAGTTTCCCAGGTCTTTTGAAAGCTTGGTTAATCTGGTTTATTCTTTCACTGCTTCTTTATGCTGCCATTTTATTGTTGTTTTGGCTTTTTGATTTTATTGGTTTTTGTGGCCGTGCTTTGGGAGTAGCAGTATAGAAGAGCTGGGTAAGAATAAGAAGCTTTTTTTGGTTCATTGAGTATCTTTGTTTCTATTCCTCAAGTATTTACAAGCAATGCTGTTCTAGGAACTGAATGAGTGCTGTTATGGGCTAATACTATACTTTGCTTTGTCCATGAACTGATTTTTCCTTGGGATTTTCTATCTCTGTTGTAAGGGTCAAGTACCAGTTACCATGGGGAAATTTTAATCATGGAGAATTTCCTTAAACTAGCTGACTGTTGGACGTTGGAGACTAATTTCCACGTGAGAAGTGGAAGTTCCAGAGTGACTGCATCTTGCAATTGAGAGATGGAAAATGTTCATGAAAAAAAGCCTAGAATAGCCTTCTCAACCTGATGCCCACCAGATCAATTGGATTATAATTCCCATCACTCCCAGCCAGCATTACCAGTGCTGGCTGAGTATTATACCCAATATGTTGGTAGGGAGAGTGGGCAATAGACTAAAGAAAGCTGCCAAAACATGGAGAAGAACATTTTGGTTGAATCTAAATTCCAGTATTTTTATTTCTTGAAAGCAGGAAAAGTTTTTATTTCATACTCATATCCACCCACTCCTTTTCCTACAGATAATATCTTTGCAGTGAAATCTTGGGTAAAACGGAAGTTTGCATTCGAAGATAGCAAAATTGACAAAACATTTGGCATTCCAGAAGACTTTGACTATATGGATTAGTATGTTTAGCAAAGATGGCATATAATTTAATACTGTTCCAAGACAATTTGTTTCCACTCTGAAGCGTCATTTTCTTTCTTTCCAGTATTGTTTGTATTTTGATTAATAAAGTGTGAAAACATATTGAAAATCTATTTTTCCTTTTGTTTCATTTGTTTCTCAACTCTTCCTGTAATTTTGTCTCAAAATGCCTACTGTTAAGAAAATAAATAGGCAGATTAGGTGCCTTGATGTTCATTGTGCTGGTTACATGATATAGGAAATGGGTGAGGTCTAAAAAAGGAAAGGGAGAAAAAAATATAAAAAGCAGCATTCATTTTTCTGGAATCTGTTTAAAAATGAATCTTAGTGCTTAGGCTTAGATTAATTTCATTTATTTAGTTATTTGAAGTATTTTCCTCCATTTTTCATGTAGGTCCCAGAGCAGCTTACACATCAATAATAACAACAGTCCCTGTAAAAGAAGTAGCACAGGTGGAAAAAAAGAAGGGGAGGGAGGAGGGGGGGAGTCCCATTCTCCATTCTTTGTTGAATAAATGGTAAGCTTTACTCATGCAATCTGTGTTCACAAAATCATTACGTTGAATTACTTGAGCAATCTTCAGGCAGTTTAGTCAGCTGTCCCAAGCTTTGATAGTAGATCACTAATCTTTTCTTTGAAAGGCAGGTAGACCTAGACCCAAAATGAAGCAATATAGATTATATGGAGGCAGAAAAATGCTGTGCATCTTTTTTTTCTTTTTTTCTATTTTGAGAGGTGTACAAAGATACCCTGGAACAAGGAGAAAATGCAGTAAATTAGTAAGAGGTAGTAATTGCAATCTATTGGCTCTCTCACTGAACTCACACACAATGACCATGCTGGAAATTGCTTGTTGTTACATGTGAATCCAGGAAGCATGGCGAAGTTTGGTTACAGTGAATCCCCATGGAGAATCAGTGATCTGTTCTAAGACTTGTTATGTGTGACCCTGGTTACAATGTTTTTGCATGCTTTCCTAGTTTATGCCAATGTTTGGTGGCTGCTGCAGGTGCTCCAGCCACCTTTTACAACTGGCCTGTTCTGCTTAGCAACTGCTGAATTGCTGGCAGCAGGGCAGCGATTGGCTTCCTCATGCTTCCTGTCTTCCCTGCTGGCACCTGCTTTCCAATGCCACACCACCCTGCCACTCTGCCGCTGCCAGTAGGGCATTGTAGTGAGGCACCTGAGCACTGGGGGGCATGCACTGGCAGGGAAGACAGCACATCCAGTTGCGGTGACCACAGGGGCAGCTGGGCATGGTGCTCCTGCTTTGTTGCTGGCTAGAATGGTACCTGGGAAGTATGCTGCCCTCGTGCTGCACTGGGAATCCTCGGTCGTCTTCCATGGAGGCTGCCTGATCACAAAGAGGGTACAGGCAGCATGTGGGGCATCATTGCCAGGGTGAGTGTCCCAGAGAGCCCATGTCTTTCACTCTGCCTCACTCCTACCCTGACAGGGCAGGCAGGAGCAGTACACACTGGGACTGATTTTCAGCTGTGGGGGCTGATGGGATTCCTGGTGCCATCTGGTTGGAAGATGGGGGCTTGTGGAAACGGCTCATGAGTAGATTCTATGTGAATGTGTTAACACAGGACAGAAGGTGAGATACCATGCTGCTGCATGGCATTGTTTAATGTTATGAGGGACCTCAGCTTTTGTGTGTGTGCATGCGATTTTTTTCTTCCTTAGTGATTCTAATTTAAATAAATAAGACTGATTGATTGAGGGTCTTTCTACAAGACTGGCTTTGTATGAAAGAGCACAATTGTTAGTCATCTGTTGCATCTTTTCCAGGGTGATACTTGCTACTTTGCTTGATGTGGGGTTGTGAATCCTAGTCAGAAAAGGACAGCCTAGGCTGCATTGCTGCCAGCTGGCAGCAGCCCTCCCTCACACATCAGACACAGTCCTCTATTTTTGTCCTGGTGATTCTGCTGTGCTATCAAATCTTTCTGTACTTCCCGTGCATTATGTGGTGTGAAGTTCTGGTAAGAAAGGAGCACTCCAGAACTTCTACTGTTCCGGAATCGATTCATAACTCACAAGGACCTGCCTATGGTTTAATTTCTGGCATGCATTTACTCCCTGATAAAGTCTTTTCATTGTAGCATGTCAAACCCATTATATTTAGGACAGCGGCAACCACAACAAAGGAAAATAAACCCAGGTGGAGCGTTGGTGAGGGTTGTTACTAAGAGGATCTTTGCTCCTCTTGTGTGTACATCTGCAGAGTGAAGAAGTTTGCACTTTGTTCCATACCATCATTCCCCACTATTTTTTCCTTTAAAATGCAGAGATAAAAGACCCAGAAACTTAACAACAAAACTTAATATTGTGCAATACTAATTCCTCTTAAACCTTATTAATAATTCCAAAGATGCATTCTATCCCTATCTAATTTAAAAAGTTTTTCTTGAAGGCTGTTTCAATCACTTTCTTGCTCTCTCCCTCTTTCCAGTACTCTGGTAAAAAAATACTCCATATTTTTAGTCTAACAAGACATTTGATTGTCATATGGATGGTAATTCCAGTTTTGCAGTTCAGAAAGATATATTTGTTACATTTCTATCCCACCCATCAGCCCAAAGATTTCCTGGGAGGTTGTTGCTAACAATTTCTGGGCATATGGCATGAGAGGGGAGAGAGAGAACTTTTTGGAGGTGGCACCAAACTGATGGAACTACCAGGTGGGGGATGTTAGACTCCATTTTTACAATCCTTCAGGAAATTCTACAGACATTTTTTTTTCTCAGTGATTTTCACTTTACATTTTTATGGGGCTGCTTGATGGAAATCATTTTATTGTCTGGTTTTAGGTGTGTTGTCTGGCTTTTGTTACTTATCATCATTAGGTGGCTTTTAATAGGTTATGCCTTGATTGTAGAAGGTCCTTCTCAAAGTGACTTGCCCTGGCACATACATTGTCGCTCCCTTGTGCCTCAAGGTGAAGTCATGCACTATTAAATGTCATTTTGAGATTGTTCTGATAGCTGTTAAGATTAAGCATTCTTAATGTCGCTCCATGGGTTTTTTTCTGGATTTATTTATATAGCTATAAATAAACGTGTAAGCTTAGTGATTTTACTTTACATTTTGTAAACTATCCAGAGGGCTATGGCAAAGAGCGGTATATGCATCAGTAAAACAGGAAATTATTGATGATATTTTATTAACTTGGTAACAGGCTTGATTGAGAGACCTTTGTCCTGTAGATGGCCATAAGTTTTTTAAATAAATGAAATAAATAAACCTTACAAAGTATAATATACTGATCAAAAGGTTATAACTGATGTGCCTTATGTCGACTACTCTGAAATTCTCTAACTATAACTATATTGCCGCCCCCTCATATATGAAAATATAATATGAACATTAGACATAGGCTTAAAGGCAATGTCTAAGCGAACATATTTAAAATAGACACAGAGCACACACTTCTATTTGTGTTAAGGCTCCTGATAAACTTTGGTATGCGAAATCTGTAGAAAGCCTGATGAAACATACCCTTTTAAAGGGTATGTTTTCTCATCTTGTGGTTGCAGTATGTTTTTTATTCACATGCATTTCCTGTATGACACTTCGTTCAACCAAAAAGTAAACTGACACACAGCAGACCTGTGTATGATGTATCCAAAAAGTTGTCATCTGTTTGTGGTGGGTACAGTTAGATAATTTTAGCCTATGTTTAATTCCACACACACACATATACCCGACCTAATTTGGCTGCTAATGTGTATTATTTCACTGAAGAACCCTAACCTGCTCTGATTGGCTGGGTACTCCAGTTCTGAATTTCTGCCTGGATGTGCCACTAGCAAAGAAAGCATCTATGTATGAGTTTATTTTTTCAGGCCTAGCCAGAAAATCTTTAGTTAGATTCCCGCAGCAGCCCTTAATCCAAACGCTGCTATACTTCCTTCTCCAAATTAATTACTTGATCACCAAAATTCACTTTGTTCTCCCCTGAAAAAATTATCTCTACCTGTCCTCTATAGAAACAATGTAAATTCCACACATATTTGCAGATGCAGGTTTTTTTGTGTACATGAAGCATACGTGTGCTTGGAAGTTCAGCTACGTAGCCTCCCAATAAATGTACACACTTAGCAAAAGCAAAGCAAAAATTTGACATTATCATACTTTTAAACTGCCCAGTGAGCTCTCTAGGCTATGGGGCAGTATAAAAATACAATACATAAATAAATAGATGTTTCATTAAAATGATTTGTAGTTGTATTTCATGTCCTTGAATGGTATGCAGAAGTGCCTGTATATCTGTGGTGCATCATAAGTATCTTTCTATGTTAAGCATATGTCTTGGAGTTTGCAACAAATCATTTATATTAGGAAGAACAGTAAAATCCAGTGTTAGGGTTTTTTTTTTTTTTCAGTTTCTCTATGACAAAAACCAACAGGAAACAGGAATAAATGCCAGATGTGGGGAAATGCAGCTTTTAGCCAATCTGCATTTTGAGTTCTCAAATCTTTTGCTTTATTTTGGTGAAATACAGAGTACTGGCTTGGAGAGGGAGGACCCCATGCAGCAGCTGAAACAGATACTACAAGCAGTTAATCTTCATTTTTATATTTATGGCTGAAAATAGTGTTGAGAGTCATATACAATTGATGCACACAAAATTCTCCAGGATCAAGTCTGCAGATTGTTGCAACACATGGGGGTTTCCTCTAAACAGTCTTTGGAAATGAACTGTGTTTGGGGCCTGCTTTCTGAGATTATGATTTCAAAAATTTTCAGAGTTCTTAGTTTCCACCAGCCTACAAAACTTACTAGCCTATACCCCAATGCTTATGAGCGTACTAGGGGCTAGCAGAGGGGAGAGGGAGAATTACATTTCTTTGGTGGGTACAGAAAATGTCCTTTTCCTCCTTTAGCAGCCTGCTTTGTTTTAGAGGATGGGGAAAAGGAAAGGCAGAGCACTCTATTTCTCTTCTGCCAGCCCTCTCAGTAGCCTACAGGCACTTTTAGGTCTTCTGGGTCTACCAGAAGTTTATGGCTATGTACTTCCCACTCCTTGGACTATTGTATCTTTCTTTTAAAGCACTGTTATTCACAGAAAGCCTTTCATTGTTTTCTGATTGTTCAAAATTGCAAGGATAGTAAAAGAAGACATGCAGTTGGAGAAACAATTATTTTGAATAATTATCACATGCTTTATTCACTCTTAATTCAATAGTTTCTGACCTTGGGTTCCCAGAGGATGCTGCAGTATCATTCCTCCAGTCACTGACCATTGACCATACTGGCTTGGGATTATAGGAACAGTAGAGCAACAACATCTGGGAACCCAAGGTTGGGAATTGCAAGCAAAGATTGTAATATGTAAAATTCTATTCATATTTTCAGAACAAGAATGGTCAGTAGTTTTTAGTATGCATTGTGTAACACAGTGATTCAAAGCCTATCTGGGTGCTGGGGCAGAGCCACATGCCCTGGGATTTGCTTCAGGAAGACCTGTAACAGATGCTGAACATGAAGCATCTGCCTTCAGAAACTCACTCCTCATGGGCATTCAGTCTAGAGCATTAAACATCTGCTCAAGATGAACCCTTTCGCACAATATTTCTCTCAAGGATGACTCAGCAGGTATGATTATGGCTGATGTGATTTTTTCACTGTTTTATTGTTATATTTCATGTTTCCCTTATTTATGTAAGCCACTTTGATAGTCCACTGGAAAATGATATTTAATATATGAAATAAATAAGAGTAAAATAAAATAACATCAGGGTTCTTGAAAAGTAAAATCTGTCACTGGGCATGGATCAAATAGCTCTTTGGACCCTAGCCTTTGAATACTTCTGTTTCAGCCCCATTAGTTATTTTCCTTCATGCTGGTAGACAGAGGTATTCTAGCTGAATGCTCCCCAGGGATAAGTTTTAAATATCTTCTGAAGGCTTGATTGCAGAGATTTTGGACTATGTTAGAGACTGTGGAATTCTGAAGGCACGCTTTTTCCGTTCCTTATTGCTTCAAGCACACTGGCATGCAAACGTATCCCAACTCTGCCTTACTTTCTAAGCTTTCCCCACCATTATACAGCATATCCAGGTTCCATAGGGATTGTGTGGAATGGATGGGAGTGGGGAATAACAACAGATTCCTCCTGGCTCATCCTCTAACTCTCGACGTGTCCAGACACACTGCGGCTGGTATTTTGGTCATGCTCTAGATTTGACTTATTTATCTAGCAAGTCAAACTTAGCATCAGGCCTACTGGCCTTTGATGACTAGCTGTAATGCACACTTGGTTGTCTTGTGTCAAGCCTTGAAGTGAGACTGCTGTCTGACCTTACCAAAAGAAGGTTAGCAATATCATGGCAACCCCAATAACTCAGTCACAACATTTCTACAGCTGTCCAGTATATAAAGTAATTCTCCTGACATACCTTTGCACTGTGTGTGTGTCTAAAATATGCCATGTCTAATAGAAATATATGCCTAGTTAAAAGAGGATAAAACAACTATTAACAAATGTTGCACCTTTGTTTATAATAAGCATGTAGTCTCCACAGAATTTAATCTCTGACAGGAAGTAAGGACATTTGAGTCTTCTTTCCCAGTCTAAATGCAAACATATTCAGCATCTTTCTGTTTCCATGTAGTTCATAAAAGGGACATGGTTCCCTTACATAACAAGCATTCTGATTCGTTGTCAGGGAACAAGCAATACCATCTGTGCTGAGAATAAAAAGGCACAAGAACTGTGTCTTTACAGCAGATAAAACATTTTGGGAATCGGGGACAGGGAGACAAGTTCAAGAACACAGAGCAGGTTAACTGAAGCAGTTTGAATAAGGGCCAGCAGATTTCCACTTGGGACAGCAAATGAGACCCAAGAGGCATTGTTAGCCTGCTTTGCTCGGCTGCTAGCTATTGGCTTAGCTTTAGAGGAAGGACGACCACACAAATTGCCCAAAGTGAAAACAGCATCACCAAAAACAGGATGCTGTTTTGTATAAAATTGCACATGCTGGTTTATTTGAATACTGAGAAATATGCTGTAGAATTTAAATAGAAGTACAGCACATCTCACCATCCTGTGAAAGGCTGTGATCAGGTGACCCATGGGTCTGTCCAGTCTGCTTTCATGTGCTAACTGTTGATCAGCAATGGGTTTTAAAGTTCTTTAATCTGAAATTAGACAGGACAGCCCTTCAAAGAAAGGATGCTCCTCTAGCAGCTCTTCAAAGAAGGTACTGCCTTCTGTTAAAAAAGAAACATGGCCACCTTAGGATGCAAGCAGTTATAAAGGCTAGATTCTTGTTCATGGGAACCTGCCTATCTTTTTTCCTGAAATGAAGTTACAAACTGAAAAGGAAGCCTTCAAAATTGTGCAGAAACATAAATGTGTCTTCTTAAAAAAAGACACACACACACACAAAAGACTAAGAGGCCTAGAAACTAAATCATCATTTTGAGGGCCTGCCTCTTTTTTCTCAAAATATTGTGGTTGTGTGGAAGGCCAAGGGCAAATGTCCCAACTGTTGTCCTAAAAAATAAAAATAAATTAATGGGCTGAACATAGGTATTCAGAACATTTCATGTTAGTGGCAACTGACTTGGGAAATGTAGAAAAGATAAACTATGAAAGCTGCTTTTAAATTGAAAACTCACATTCAATGAGTTCTACCTGCTTTTCTGTTCACAGGTTCTAGATTCTTAGTTTTGTGCTCTGCACTGATAAGAATCAGAGTTTTAGTATGTAATTTATTTTCATACTGGAGCAGTTGCTGTGCTCCATTAGCAGGAATTTTGAGTCTGTGTACTATATGAAAGGAGAACATCTGTGTTGGATCAGCAGCAGGGGAATGCTTGCAGCTGGATTATGTTTGCTCTGAAGCTTACCTACCTCCTCTAGCAATCAGTTCATAAGAAATTCTACCCTCTGGGTGAGGTATAAATATATCTAATTAAAAATGAAATGCTATGTACCTAACGAATAACAGATATGGCTACAATTAGTTTGAAAAGCTTAAGGAATGGTTTTTTAATATTTGGAAATAAACACAATTCTTCCCATCTGACGCTAAGAGAGGACAGGGAGGACAATGAATGATTTACTGAAGTGACAATCAAATTGAAAATCTGCATTTAAGGAACCACTTGACCAATAAAGCATAGTGCAACACAGCTCAATTATTTGCTCCAGCAAGCAAAAATTAAAAACAAATTAAGAGAGCCAATGTTAAAGTATGTTGCCAGAATGCCATATGTCTAAATATAAAAAGGTAGAATTGTGTATGAAGAGAGTCTTATTTATATTATGGATTTTAACAAGTAGCAGAGGATTGCTACATTTGTTGAGTGAGTTATTCTGTGTAAATATAAAAGAAAAGTGATGCAAAATGAACGCATGTGTAACAATGTCTAAATATTTATGCAAGTTCTTCATGTGTACAATCAGACTTTCTATATGAAATGTCTAATCTTTACAAAACATGGTGTGTTGCTGATATTTCTTTATCTTGTATTACCCAGGCAATTTTGGATTTGGTAGAGTTAAAAGGGCTCAGCAGTGGGCTGATTCTGTGATATGATTATCACATTGGGATATTACTGATCATCAAAGGCACTGAGTGTGGAATTCCTTTGGTAGATAGTTGCAAGTGCATGCAGTTTGATGGTTTCTTAGTCAAGGATAAAGCAAACCCATTGAAATCAATGATACTCGGAACCAACGTAACTCCCATTGATTCCAATCAGTCTACTTTAGGCATGGTTAAGTCTGGCTCTAATTCATGGTTTCAGTTTATTATTACTAGTATTTTATATCTTTTGTCATGGTGATATTGCCTTCTTCAGCTGTATGTGCTCATATATCCATATTGATATTCTACCTTTTCTTCCTCCTGCAAAGAACCAAAGCTGGTTTTCATGGTCCCCTCCATTTTATCCTCACACCACCCCTGTGAGGTGTGCTACCTAAGAGTCAGTTACTGGCCCAAAGTCACCTAGTGAGCTTCATGGATAAGCAGGGGCAAGCACCCAGATCTTCCAAGTCCTCATCCAGCACTCTCACCACCATGTTCCATTGGCTCTCAGTGAACATCTGCTGGCCGCATTAATGTGTATATAAAACTTTGGTTTCTGTAATATTCAACAGATATTAGTGGCACTGGTAGGCAGTAGCTTAGATACAGTGAGGACTTCAAGAAAATGATCAGCTATATTGACAATACAAACCTATCCTCTATGAAATCAAACCATTAGTTGTGGCATCTCACTTTTGTCTATGTGCTGCCTGACAGTCACAGTTTCCTAGCACTGCTGGGATCCTTTTTATCTAGAGAAGCTAGCTCTGATCCTGGAGACTTCCTCATTCAAAACATGTGCTCAGCCCCTGAGTTACAGCCTCTTCCCTATGTACATGTGCTAGAGAGTATTTCTGGCAGTAGTCTACTTTTGAATGAACTGGAAATTTAAATTTGTCAGTTCCTGTTTGTACAGATGGATGCATCATAGGTTTAGTGGAATGCTCACAATGTATCAAAAATAATAGAACAGGGATAATTTCAAATAACTATAGTGTCAATAAGTAACTATCAAAAATAATAAAAATATCAAACAATACATACAAAATGGGATAAAATGCAAAAACAACCTGACCTGTTTCAACATACTAAAACAGGTGAGGAGGAAAAGCCTAACCAAAAGAAAAGAAAAGAAAAAGAAAATACAATACATACAGTTCTCCATTCCACACATACTTCTCATTTTGAGGAAAGAAAAAGTCACACCTTACTTTGGATAATTTTCTGTTTCTCAATGGAAATAATTTTCTAATTTTCCTAAAATGTTGAGTTCAAAACATAATATCAATCCCATATTATGATTTATTTAATTTTCCATCAAGTCCAAAACATTCAAGTTGCAGCTCCTTGTAGTTGTACAACAGCTTGCCTTGGAGATGTGTGAACTGGATTTTAAGTCATCCCTGAATATGAGGTGCTTCAACAGCTTTGGACCAAATTAAACAAATCTAGGTAGGAAATCATTTGTGATAAATCTATCACAGGAGTGTTCCAATTAGAAACAGGCAAGTGGATAATTCACACCTATGGCATGTATAATGAAGAGACTGAGAGAATGTATAGTGCCATTAGACTACACAGAGTTCAAACGTTCTGCAGTATTGCATTACCAGCTCCCAAGCTTCCAGTTTGATTTGACAATGAGATTAGACAACCATCTCTTTGTCTCTTGAGAGAATAGCTCCAAAACTATAATACAGTATTCTTAACTGAACTGTGAAATAGCAATGCAAATAGCGATGTACACCACACTCTAACCGATTGTCAAGAAGATTATTTTTAAAGATGCTATTTCTCCCTAGCATAAATTTGCTTACATAGATAAAATAGCATCAGGCAGTAACAACAGATTAAATTAAATGCTGAATACAGCTGTGTAAAATTAACATGACTCACCAAAGACTTGACAAGACCAAAACAAACGAAAGAGCAGGCAAACTCTTGCTACCTTCTCAAAACGTGGAGAGGAATGGACAAGAGGAAAGCCGTTGCGTAAACTCAGGATAGTTGCTTTGAAGACCCTGCTTCCAGCATCACATGTTCTCAGATCACATTTTGAGGGTGCACAGAGCAAAGCCTGATCTTTCAAATAATTTGAAGCACAACAGTTGATATAGAGAGAAGCCATTCCTACAAGTATTGTATATCCTAGGCCTCACTTGAAAGTCAGGGTGGTGCAATGATTAAGAGCATGGGACTGGGACTCAGGAGATCTGGGTTCTAGTCCTTCTCAGCCATGGAGCCAACTGGGTGACTCTGGACCAGTCATAGACTCTCAGGCCAAAACACCTCACAAGGTTGTTGTTGTGAGGATAATATTGAGAGGTGGAGGAGAATCATGTAAGCTGCCTTGGAAGGAAAAAAGGCAGCAAATAAAAAGTCCAATCCAGTAGTTAATACAATACTAGCTGACTGCTTGTACCTCACAAAGCCTGTAAGGATCACAGAATTTTACACAAGCTAGTATTGTATTAGCTACTGGACTGGACTCATCTACTGGGGCAGTCCCATTATAGCAGTCGGTCCTAGAGGACAGGAAAACCATGGATCAGCATGATGAGCTCGTTTTGCTTTCCAAGGAGGAGTGATTGGCAACATGCTTCCTTGGCCACCATCGCTACCTGGTTATCCAGGAACAATAGCAGATCTAGAAGCCTGTGACTCCAAGCCTACTTCACATAGGGAGACTGCACTGCTATCCATCACAGCCGCATTAATACAGTTCAGTGTCCAGCTTGTTAACGCAGAATCACTACTGTGTTGGTGAGTTCCACTGCTAATTTGGTCCACTTTTATTTACCCATCCATGGTAGCCATGAGCAGAGGAAGCAGTGCCTCAGTGCTTAGAGAAATGTAGAGCTAAGCAACTACAAATAAAATACTGCAGGAAGGATATCGAATGGTCTTTATTTTAAAAACCTTTATTCTCAATTTACCTTCTTAATGTTTCCTGAAACATGGTGACAGAATGGCTAAGTAAAAGAGTTTATCTGGTATTTTTACTTTCTTTGAAAACACAGCAGCTTGTAATAATAAAATATATTTTTCCATGCAGGAATGGTAACCGGTAAGATTGTTGGCCCATGCATATGTTAAACGTTTCACTGAGACTAAAAAAACTTCCAGGATTTATAGCAATATTGCAGTTCTTCTTCCTTTGCTCCAGGCTTTGTAAGAGAGCATGAAAAGTGACATTGTTTGACTTTTAGACTCCCTGTTGAGTAAAATATCAGCATGGCACACTCAGAATTATGCACATGTCCCTTGTTATAAATAGAAACTGCATATCTAATCCCCCAACATTGTGTTAAAATTGTCTTTTTCAGTTCCAGCTGAATATTTTGAACTGTGGACAAATAATGTTGATCATCAAAATAAAAGGCCCAGGAACGCTGGAACTGTGTTTATGAGCATAAAGACTCAAGGCAGTTGAAGTGAAGGATTTTATCCAATCTCACTTTATCAGAATGGGACACACAAAGGGAGGCTTCTCTGCCCTCCTTGCTTCAACAGCTTTCAGAGCTTTCCTGAATGGAAAGTTTCGTTCTCAAAAGAAGCCTCTGCCCAATTTGAGGGAGTCTTTCCTTCCTCTTCAGGGGCCTGTGCCTCATCCCACTCAGAAGAGTTACTGTGTCCTCAGAAGAGGCATTCAGGGGGATGTGCAGGCTGCCAGGAGAAGTCACCCTCCCAGCACAAAATTGGGTACAGCCCAAAGGAAACAACACAAATGTATGACAGTGAAAATTAGATGAGGCATAAATGGGGGTGAGTCCCACTTGAATGGAGCAGGACTTATTTCCAGTTCGGCAGCAGTGCAACTTAGGTTTGACAGCTTGTGCAAAATGTGTGCTGACCATCTTAGTTAACTTGATAATCAGCAATATGCTTATTATTTCCATTTTACTGCACTTGAAGATAAGTAGAACAGTCAAGCTCTGTTCCTACTGAAAACTGCCATGCCCGTCCAGCTGGACAGGTAGGCTTTGCTGCAAAAAGCTCATCTGTTAACTGAACTAGGTAGATGCGGTCAATTTTTTTTTTAGTTCTATTTATCTGATGTGTTTTTCAGGATGCTTTTCAGTTGATGAGATTTTCTTAGTTATGTAGCATTTTATCTGTATTAAATGTTAGCTATCCTGAGCACTGGGTGGACTAAATAAGGAAATAAAAAGCACCATGGGGAAAATGAATCCACCTTGGGGTTTATTTCTTTCATCTTTTTATTTAAGGACATAAGCAGCACCCTACCATCACACGTAACTCACATTTCTGAAAACCACCTCTTTTCTGCAGCTACCAGTAAAACTTAGAATACTTTTAAACCTGCTAGTAGCTTGGCTTCAGAAACTTAGGTGTGAGATGGGCACCGATATTGAACTGTTGAACAAGCTTATTTATTAAAAGGATATTTTGTAAATGAAGCAATACAGATATTTAGGCTTCAGTTTAGGCTTTTCAAAAGAATGCTTACTGACCATTCTTAAGTGTTCAAGAGGCCCTGCTGCTGATACAAGTTTAAACAGAAAATAAAGGCTTACGTTTCCCCACATGTGCTAGCCAGCTTTGCATAGGATTGTACCCTTAATTATTTTTTTATCCCTCAAGCTAAATTCTCTAAAATTCCAGCTCAGCCAAATCCACCCACAACCAGGTCCAACTCTTGGGTTCCTCTGATGCAAAAGCCTCTCTCGTTGTCTGGTCAGTTAATCTTGCCCTAATGCCTGTGTCTGTAACCTTCTTTTTAATTTACTTGTAAAAGAGCCACTTCTATGATAGAAGGATTGTAAAGTAACAAATGTAAGATGGAACCCTGTGCATACATTTCTAGGATAAAGTTCCACTTATTAGTAGCTCTTTTCTGAGTTAAAATACGTAAGATGATTCAGTTATTGTTGTCTACTATTTTGGAAGTAACAGATACATGGAAAGTCCTAGTACCCTGGTGCTTAGAAACAGCGGAAGGTACAGTTTCACATACTGTGGTTTAAAGGTGTAGGGGGGCTACATGCCCTATTGTACTAATGACAACTCTCTATTTTTTTAATTCTTTCATCATCAATCAATGCAGGATGAAAAGTGCAGCTGACACCAAGCATGAAATAACTTGGTGCCAATGACCTGCAGGTAGCAATACAGATCTCTAAAACTGAAAGGCTAAACCTGAAGGGATGTATGAGGTCAGTTCTGTCTTTAAAGATGTCCTCTGTTTGACCAGCTGTCCGGTCCATGTCCAGAGCAGTAATG
Source organism: Varanus komodoensis (assembly GCF_004798865.1). Classification (NCBI taxonomy): domain Eukaryota; kingdom Metazoa; phylum Chordata; class Lepidosauria; order Squamata; family Varanidae; genus Varanus; species Varanus komodoensis. Next base: position 9,505,209 of record NW_025335589.1, read on the forward strand.
AAGAACCTGAAGGAGGGAGCACAGATAGTGATGGATGTTGCACATCTGCAAAGATAGTGATGGATGTTGCACATCTGCAAAGCCACATCCAGCATGGTCCTCGAAGAACCGTGCTCCTAGGTTGCTTTAGACATTTGATGAAGCAGGCTGTACTTTACAAAAGTTAACAAGAAATGTGCTAATCTGCAGCTTGCTGCAGCATTCTTTGCAACACATGAATGCAGTTACTTTTCATGACATGTATAATTAAGGAAAAATTGTAAGAAATCAGAATTGGATTTGCATAACATCTTAGTTCAAATCAGCATGTTATTCATTCAAGGCAGAAACTTTATCCATAATCACCTGCCAATTCTTGATGGCCTTTTTGGCCCTGTTTAGTACAGGTTTTAAGTTCAGATAATGCTGCTGTCTTTCAAAGTGCAGTGGGGTCATGACTTTACAGAATATAGCATCTCTATCTTGGGAGGGTTCAAAGGTTCATGTTTAAATGCCTTTTTATGCATGGACAATGCCCAAACAGGCTTTTCAAAACTAAATGAAGCTTACAAAGTTTGGAATGCTGTTATAACACTGTAAACCTGTCAAGAGGCTCCAACTTATGCTGTGGATAAGTATTTACCATGCTTTTGTGGAAAACTTCTTGGGGTAAACAGCACATGCTGAGCTGAAAGGAAAGTGACACTGGGCACGCTGGCATGCTTCCGCACATGCATTTGTCCCTGTCAAACAAATCCTGAATAGCACTCTCAAACAAAAGAAAACCCAAACCTTTCAAAGAAAGTTGGAGCTTTGACAGCTACCTGTCTAAGCTTGGTGCTACCATAAATGAGAGAGCATTTTTTCTGAGCACCTGGAGTTTTTGGAAATGGTGGAAAAGTGTGATGAGCCATTAGGTCCATGCACAAGCAACAAAAGTAACAGTAATTTTCAAAATAAATGGACAAAAACTGTGCAAATTTCTTGGGTTTAAACATTCAGGGTTGCATGATAAAGCAGTGATTTCCTGTCTGATGTGCCACTTGAATATTTTGAAGAGGCTGTCATTTAGCTGTCAAATCAGAAAGATTGAAAAGCACTCTAGGGAGAGGGAAAGGAAAATAGAGCAATCTCAAGACCAGAAAGACTTGCGATTGTGGAAGGGGCACCAAACCCATGACAGTTACCCTGCTGTGGTGTTCAGTGGTTGGTGACCCTGTCCAAGCTTGGCAACAGTGACCCCCCACTTCCCACCACTCATGGAGTTTGGTTGACACTAGAATCCATCGTGGGTCTAACTAGCCTCAAAATGAGCACAGATTTGTTTCCTCTGAACAGGCCATTCTGGGAAAACACAACAGTGCCATGCCTTGTCCTTTATTAAAGCTTAATGTGTTGTGCAAAACCAGTCAGTGTATGCTGGTATTGCTGTATTTTCCCATTTTTCCTGATGTTTCTTATCTCTAATAAATAAAATGCATTAAGTTATTAAATTAAACTGCACCATGTCTTTATTTATTAACAGATCTATGTCCTATGCCAGCTAGACAGTATCTGGAGGGCCTAAGATTTTTTTTCAGATCCCAGCGATGAGATCAGGAAAAAATCTGGGTCTTGTAGCTGGGGACCTGAACTTAGACCCCCTTGGCAGCTGGAGCAGAAAGAATTACACCAACTGTCCCTTTGGAGAAGGACTTTTGGGGCCATTCCAGAGGTCAGGGAAGGCAGGGGAGCTGTGCTACCAAGAGACGATATATCCTGGCAATACCCCAGCCTTCCTCCCTCCTGTTCCATAGTGTAGCATTTTGATGACCAAGTGCTTTGAAGATCAAGAGGAGTGTGGAGGCAACCTTTGCCACATGCTTCTTCTGTCCTCCATAGGATGCCCATAATGTTCCAAGTAGGAAGTCTTACAGGCATCCTCATGGGATTGTACCCTTATTTATGTATTTTATTTCAAAGGCTTATCTCTTGTCTTTCTGCCTGACAACAGACCCTCGAGGCAGCCTACATTAAAGTAAAATAAATATTCCATTAAGGCAGTAACATAAGATTTTTGGAAAATGTACTATATAGTTACTATGTGCTTCTCTACTGGAATAAATGTAATGGTATATGATGGGATATAAATGGATGATGTGATTTTTAAAGATTTTTATGTACATACCAGGCAAATGAACAACAATCAAATGAAATTTCAACCAGGGCTCATGAAAGATAGCTTCACAACCTGATCTGAGTGTCCCTGTGCAGTCTTAGAAGCTGACACACCAGCCTCTTTCCCTGGAATTGTGATTCGTTGGCAATGCAACACAGCAAGTTGGAACTGAAACAAATATTGTGGTGTGGACTGTGACTTTTCAGGATGCCAGCCAGCCAGCCAGCCATGCCCTTTCCTGTGGGACTCTATTCTAACCCCACTCCATGCTTTCCATTTACCTCTAACAGGGAAATGGTGTTCCATGGCCTTGGACTGTTTGGGGGGTTCCTTCCCTTAGGGAAATTTGCCTCATGTATGTATAATGCTGGTTCCAGCCTGTCAAGGGTAGAGGTGCAAAAGTATTTGGGGTTCATATGCCCTTAATTAAAATTCCAGGTTCATCCGATTGTATGGCTTCTTACTGATCCTGACTCAGGGATTACCAAGTAATTTCTTGTTGCACTCTTCTGCTGTTTTGGATAAAGAACCTTGCTGACAGTATTCTAAGACAGATATCCGAGTTGCATTTCTCAGATCCGGCTGAATAATTGAATATATTTAAATGGATATTTAAAACACTTTGCATCATTCTATGATTTCAAGTCATTGTATACCATAAAGACCAATATGATAAAAGGTAACTGCATGGATAAAAACAAAAACCTAAAACCAGGCTAAAAACAGCTGGGTCTGCAATCCTATATGCATTTATAAGGGAATGCATTCCATTGCAGTAGATTCACTTCAGAACAGACACATATTCAGGATTGGGCTGTGTTTGTACTACCAGACAAAATTCCTGTGAGGGGGTGCCACTTCCAAGAAAGCCTTCTCCTTTGTGGAGACTGTGCACCTTTATGTGGGAAATAAGGTTGTGTGACCCCATTCAAGCTCAGTGGGATTCCACAGTCTTTCCATCCCAGTAAGCAGAAGTGGACTGCATCTGTACAGTCCCTGACAGATTACTTGCAGCAATGGTGGACAACCCTCCCCTCTCACACACACACTTTGCCTTACAGAATGGGCAGGTTGATATAGGAGTAGGTGTCCTTCAGGCATTTGATTTCGCAAGCTGTTTGGGGCTTTAAAAATAGCACCTTAAGTGGCTTTAGAAGCAAACAGGCGGCCAATGAAATTCATTTAAAGTATACATGATATAGGTAAACAATGCGCAGCGGTCAAAATTTTGGCAGCTGTGTTCTGTACTAATTGAGCATTCTAAACCGTCTTCAATGACAGCTTCATGTACAATTCACAGCTGTAATCCAGCCAGGTGATTACTGTGACACTGTTCACTGTGGCCAGCAGACTGTCCCTTGTGCAGAAGTAATTGGCAGGAACTCTCCAGAATCTCCAAACGGAAGAGGTCTTGTCCATCGCCTGGAAGGTGCAAGGATTAAACCTGGAATCACACACATGCAAAGAAAGTTCCCTATCACTGAGCTATGGCTCTTTCCCTGCTTTGTTGTCTGATGCCCCCTGGGCACTTGTGAGACCAGTTGCTCCACAGTGGTTCTTCATTGTTTTCAGAGACCTCCAAGTCAAGCAGCTAGTGCTGAGTGTTACAAGATTTGGTTCCACCTCTTCATTTCCATTCCTTGCATTCATTCATTCATTCATTCATTTATTTATTTGGCCACTACTGCTGACTCCACTCTCAGTTTACAAAGATGTACAGGCCACCTGTTGGCTGGAGCAGGCTGAGCAAATTGTGCACTAAGACATAGATTTTCCAGTAAGTGTGGGATGTCCTCAACAGCTAGGAAATGGATGGCATCATAGATGCACCCATCTTAGGCTGGAGAGCCAAAGATCTTTGTGTGAGGCCACATGTTTCTGGCCACATCAGAGAAGCCATCGGGGGAGTGGCCATTAGCAGAATTGCTAAGATTTTGTAGACTGTGTTCGCAACAACTGAAAAAAAGGCATATTCTAGGCATGCTAAAACGATTGGTAGTCACATGGAAAGCTCTGGTAAGCAGGAAATTGGACTAAATGATCTTTAAGGTGCTCCCCACCTCCCCAGTTCTGTGAACTGATCTAGCTTTTTCTGATTCGTAAGAGTTTTGCAAGACCATCATTGGTGCCATGGTACTGGATAATGACATATTGAAAAGGCTACAATATGTGATTACATAAACGGCTGCATTAACCACAGTACCACAAGCTTTATACCAGTCACATTAGTTTAACCTCACATTGCTGCCAGCAGGATAATCATTTTCATTCTTATGTGAAACACATTGTATAATATTGGGAGGACTGAAAATGGAAGTTTGCCTAAGTGAGCAAGACTTGACTATTAATTTCAAGAGTGTTCATTGGACTTTTTTAGAGCATGACTGAGTCAATTATTTTCATTTGGACTGGTCAGCTCTCCAGGCATATCAGATGCAGTGAAGGCATTGTGTACAAAGTATGACTCAATATTTAGTTGAGAGAGGGTTATTTAAGGGGTGGGAGGTTCACCTGACTGTTCAGCAGGGAGTCACACCTAGGTTTCTAAAGCCTTGCTCAATACCATGTATTCTTTGGGGGAGGCAGTAGCCAGACAGTTAACTGCCTTGCAAGTAGAAGGTGTCTTTTCTCCAGCGTGAATAGGCAAAATCCACTGAGCCTGCAAGGTAGCAGGGCCTGAATTTGTGAAGACTGTGGATTTCCAGTAAATACTAAAACACCAGGATTTGTATTCTTAACTTCCAGGAGTTTTCTACGTAAAACTTTTAATGGGCCTGTTCATGAGTAGCCATCAAGACCTTCTTTGGACAGTATCAACACTCACAGATGCCTGTTTCAATATAAACAATTCTATAGTGTGGCCACTGAATAACTTGCAACATATCTTGGATCAATGGCTTCCAGGTGATATTTTAATGACATTTGAAACATCTGGAAGCATTGGAGTGCCAATTTGCAGACGACCAGATGAAAGTGCTTCATTTTTCTGGGAAAATATTTGAGCCATCTGATTGACCTACTGGAAATTTCTCTGTGGCATGAAAAAAAAATCAAGTAATCCTAAAGGCTTTTATCCCTATGACATGTTTCATAAGTGAATTCATCTATATTGACATATTCATAGATTTCATTTATTTGTTTATTAATAAACTTACTACTGCTTAATATTAAAAACTAAGCAATTTACATATAAATATTATAAATCACCTTAAGAAAAAGTAAAATCACCCTAATTATTAAAATACAATGAAAACTATTTCAGTTAGGGTTTGTGCAATCAGGATTACCATTCAGTATGAAAAACAACTTCAAATTATAGTAACAACAGAAAGAAATGCCAGGAACTGTAAGAGGGACCAGCATAGCCTTAATTGCGATTACATAAAGCCAGGAGAAGCCTGGGTGAGCAAGCATTTCTTCAGGAGGCATTTGAGACATGGCACATTTTCTGCCTCCTGAACTGCATGGGGGAAAGTTTTCCAGAGGGTGGGTGTCACCACCAAGAAGGCCTTTCTTTCAGATATTAATGGTGATACTCTGTCGGTGGCAGAAAGACAAGTAATACTATGCAAGATTTCTAGATGCCCCTCTAGCCTTGCCTAAGATGTGAAAGGGTCACCAGAAGCACGGTGAAACAAAGGTCTGCAAAGCTCCTGAGCATGCCTCCTTGTCAATTTTTACTAAAAAGCAGTCCAGAACCATTATTTAAGGTCGCTTTCCATCTAGTGGCCTTATAATTTGGGCTTTCAAAATAATTCCCAGTCAACATAGCCTATAGTCACAAATGCTAGAAGTTATAGCCCAAAACGCGAGGAAGGCATCAGGTTGGGTAAACCTGATACAAGGTTCAGTTCAGCACTTACTGTATAATTTGCCTTTTTTGGAGTTATTAATGACCTCACTGACTCTGCCTAACTAATTACTGTTCCCGATTCTTGCTCTTTAGCTGTCCTTCACTACTTTCCCTATTGATACACATTTGTTGGTTCCTATTGCTACCTATTTATCTTACTTTGGCATCATTCTGTCCCTGCATTCTATGACTTTTTATTCTTTCCTTTTTTGATAGAAAGAGGTGGAGAGCATGCTCACACAAGCATTTCTTGATTGTCTATGAAACACTGTTTCTTTAGTGTATTAAGATGAGCATGTCACTTTTATGTTAAAAGCATTTACAAAGAGATGGGTGGGGGAAAAGTTACTTGATAGTTGTGGTAACAGTTTTAATTACACCTACTTATTAGGATTAAGCCTCATTGAAGACAGTGAGACCTACTTCTGAATAAATATGTTTGGGAGAACACTGCACATCATTTACAGTTGTTCAAACAGATAATTTATTGCACAATAGGATTAACTGTAGACCAAACTCTGAAATTCTAAATTCTTCTCTTATTATTTATAGAGGGTAGAAATAATGAAAATATGAATTAAGTCCCAAATAAACAATTTCCTTTTGCAAAAAGAAGTTACTATCTTTGTTCATGTTCACTTTTCTTTCCATCAGTGTTGACTCTTACTAGACCGGCTATACTCTGGGTATAAAGCTAAAAATAACAAGAATTTCACACTTTAAGACATGCTAGTAAGACTCAAAAAGATGTGAGTCTTTTGACAAGTGTTTTATAAATAAAAATTAGTGAAAGAAAAAAGCCACTTCCCTGCTTTGGCAGCAGGCTCCTCTGTAAGATGCCACTTTGGCTTGTACTAATGCTGATATAGGCCACAGTGAGAGCTAGCGTAACAGAGCAGACAGAATGTCAAACCAGGTCCTTGGAAACTGGCATCACAGCCTGCTCTTGGGCAATTTATCTCTGAGCATAACCAACCTCACAGGGTTGTTGTGAAGATAAATTTGAGAGACTGAATATGCCACCCAAAGCTCTGGTGATCTAATGCTAATTAATTTCCCCGTTCCCTTGAAAAATAATAAATGCATTTAAAAGGAAGAAATAAGCTTTTACATTTTTTTTTGTAAAGGGGAAATTTTATGTTTGCCACAATAGAAGATATTGGCATGCATAAGGCACACTGATTTCATTAGAATTGTTTAGATCCCATTTATTCTTGTCCTGAATTTCTTTCTCTTCATCAGGATTTCCAAATAGCAAAATGTACTTAAAATACATTTGGCAAAAATGTGGATATGCATCAATGTAATAATAAAACAGTAATTCTGAAATATGAAATGTTCCTAAGAAACCATGCAATGCAAAAATAAAACATTTCTAATACCACTTGGAGCATGAAATTACAAAAAAATAATTATAATAATAATAGTCAGTTTCTCTCTCTCTGCACATTCTGGGCTGTTTATTTTTTTTTTTTTAAAGGAAAACTAAATGCCACTTATATTTTTGCATGCTCAAGTTATGTCTTTTAATTGAGCGGTATTGTTAAATGTTTAAATGGTAAATGTAAACAAGTAGCCAGCAATTATTCACAAGCTGCTGCCGTTGCCCTGACAAAATGAGTAATGCCTCCCACTTAAGCAAGGGAGCAAGTGGAATCTGGTGAGCTGGTTTACTTGCCACCTGTTCATGTGCTTCGCGGCATCCTGTGCTTGATCCGGGTCAGTGCGGAGGAGCGCACAGGTGATGGCGATGGCAACGGCATTTGTATCTCACCTTTCCACCAAACCAAAGTGGCTGGCATGGTCTTCCTGCTGCTTAAATAAAGGATCCCGCAATTGAAGGAACAATGAAAGGGCAGTTCCATTCCAAACTATCAGGACTACAAGAAGGCAGAGGGGCTTCAAATTGGGGGTAGGTAGGCTTATGTGGAAAGAGGGAAAAGCAAACAAAGCCCGACATGTTTCATCAAATGTCAGAGATAATGTGGTGTGATCATTTGTATTACATATTATACTTGCAGTTAAGGGCGATCATCTGGATTCTTTCTTTAAGGAGATCCAAAATCTATAACAGAATGCTATTTTCATTAGGGCCAACTGAAAAGTTTACAATAGTGCAGCTTTCTCCAGCCTGGTATCCTCCAGGTGTTTGGGACTTCAGTTGCTAGAAGCCTCAGTGAACATGGCTAATGGTCAAGAGTGCTGGGAGTTGTAGGCCATAACATCTTGAGGGCACCAGCTTGGGAATGCTTGCATTTTTGGTTGACCCTAATGAAGATACTGCCCTATGGTACATTTGAGAGTTTTGTCTTTCTATGGCCCAACATGAGTATCTCTCCAATTTTTTAATCTCTTTGCTTAACTAGGAAGAGCCTTGATAAAATAATCTTTTAATTTGACTACTCTTTGCTGAGTAGTCTTTTGGGGCAGAAAACAGCCCTCCAGATATTTGGGAGTGCAGCATTCTTGACCATTGGCTATGCATACAGTGGTTTCTGGGAGTCTAAAACGTCTTTAGAATGGTCTCAACCCTGCCCCGCTCCCTGATTTAGGGTGGGCTTTGGAAAGATCTCAGGCTACAAAACCAGATGGTAGATTCTTGAGAAGGTAGACTGGACTATGTAATTTCAGGCTGTAGGTAGGACATGCTGTTGCTGTTTCACACGCAGAGTTGTTTATTTAATCTGGAAGAATTTTCAACAACATCCCCAAGACTTTTGGGAGGAAGCCAAGCCTGTGTCCAACTCAGCTAATTGTAGGAGTTTTTTTTAAAGCAGCTTAGATGGCTTTTAAAAGAGACTGAATGCATTAACGGACAATAAGAGTATTAATGGCTATTAGTCATGATAGTTCAGCATTTACCATATTTACTTATTTATTTATTTATTAGTGGCAGAGGTGGTGCATCTTTGAATACTAGTTGCTGGGGATCAGAAGGGGGAGCGTGCTATTGATGTCCAGAAGTGTCTCAGACTGTTTATTTATGAACTTTGGTCGTATGCTGTTAGCCGTCCAGAGACGTTAGTAATTGGACAGCATACAAATTTTATAAAAAAAATAATGCAAAACTGGCAACAAGCTACAGCCAGGTAAATGTTCACTACAGAACTACTGTCACCGATACCCTGCCTCTAATGTGCTGTTTGCACATGGTATTTACATTTCAGGGTTACAGTGTTAAAGGACCAATAAGTCCATTCGAATTCTATAGGGCTTCTTGGAAATACGAATAGTATTAGCCTGCATGTGGGTAGATGATTTCTAAACTAGCAAAGATGTATCTTGTACAGCATTTCATTTCCAATTTTCTTTCTTTCTGTTTGCTAGTTCAAAAGAGCAAACATATTATCCAGGGTGGTTATCATCTGGATACATTGTTGGTTTTGCTGCCATAGGCTTAAACAAAAGGAAGAGTCTTATAGCACCTTAACTGTGGATTTGTAACTATCTCTTTTGTTTCCAACTATAGTATCTCTCTAACCCACCTCATACAGAGCTGTGAAATATTTACTGAGTTCAAACACAGTAACCTCTGCTCAAGGGTTGTTGCCCTAAAGATAGGTTGATGTTGAAACATGGGACATCCTGTTGTCCGAATCCAGCTGAGATAATAAACCACATTGGGCAACCCATTTTACACCCCAAAACAAACCATGGTTCTCTTCATGGGATTTTGGTGGTTAACAAACTATGGCTTGTGAGCACAGCTGGGTTCAGATGCTCACATGATAAGCGACAGTTCAGTGACAACCCACCCTTGCAGACTGGGTTAATGGAATATCATACACGCCACCATAGTTTATCCTTCCAAGTGAGCCCCATCAGTCGCTGGGCTCTCTCTCTCAGGCTACAGGAAGCCCAGATAAATTTCGGGGAGAGGGACAGTGCGAGGAACTTGGAGGAAAGCTGTTCTTTTAAAACGATCTGAATAATCAAGAGATAAAAGGTTAGATCACGTAACTGCGTGTGCTTTGCAGAGTGTAATGGCTGGAAGAAACTCCCTACGTCCGGTTTATGTGGACGACATTGTGCCTCAGCAAGGAAGAACGCCAAACTAACGGGCCTTAGAGCGGGGCCTCGTTCTGCCCTTCGCCCCGCAGTCGCTCAGCCGCACGGCCTCCCTCCCAGGCGCTCCGGGCGGCGGCGAGGCGGCGGCAGTGGCCGCCTCCGGGCGGAGCCCAGCCGGGGGGAAGGCTGCGCTCGCCTTGACAGCGTCCCGCCCTGTGCAGCGCTCGCTTCCTCCCTATCTGTGGCGCACACGCGCGCAGCACGGAGGGAGGCGGAGGCCGCCGCCGCCGCCGCAGCAACAGCTGTACCCAGCCAGCCAGCAGCCAGCCAGCCAGCCAGCCAGCTCACAGCCGAGCGGCGAGGACAGCGGAGCGGCGAGGAGGAGCGGCGGCGGCGGCATGGCGGGGCTGCGCTACCCGTCGCAAGGCAGCGGCTACTGCCGCACCGCCACGGCCGTGAACCTCCTGCTCGGCGTCTTTCAGGTCCTTCTGCCCTGCTTTCGCCCGGGGGAGGCGCAGGGCCAAGGTAAGGCTCGAGGAGAGCGGGGCTTTCCCAGGGGGACGGCGTGGCGGGGGAAGGCGAAGGGGCAGCGGGGTGCGCGCGAAGGGGGCGGCGGCCCCCGGGCGGGCCAGCAGGCGGCTCCTCGGGCGCCCCCTCCCCCAGCCGCCTTTGTGCCGCAAGGGCTCGGCGCTGCCTGCTTCGTGGCTCCCGGGCTTGGTAAGGCGAGAGGGGAAAGCTCGGGCGAGTTCCTCCGCGTGCCGCTGGAAGGGCGCGTCGTGGCTTTGTGCTTCGCCCCCTTTCCTCTTCCGAGAGTTGGCTTGCTTTTCGGTGGCGGCGGGGGGCTGCGAGGCGCGCTGGCCGCAACCCCGTGACGGGCCAGAGCCGCAAATGGAGCGGGGAGCTGGCGGGAGAACAAGCGGACTGCGCGCTTGCACGCACGCACGGTGCGGGGTGGCTGCATCCTCTCCCTCCCACCCACCTCCCCGGGTGGGCGCTGCTGCTGCTGCTGCATGCGGGGCGCCCGAATATGCTGAGAGGGATGCCGCCCCTTCCAGCCCCTCTCCGCTCCCCTCGCCCTGCCACCGCCTGGAGGAGGAGGCGGCGGCCCGGTTCTGATCTTTACCCTCTGCCGTGAAACAAGACGATAAATAAACGATTGGCCCCGAGCACGCCTCCCGTGTGCCAGGGTTGCCGTCCTCGCTTTGTCAGGCGATCTGCTGCACCACGTTTTGCGGAGGCGCGCCTCTCAGCCCAGGCAGCGAGCAAAACAAAGCCCGACCTCATGCGTGCAGCGCCCGCTGCGCGAGGCCCACTGCTCGGGGGGAGGATTTCCGCCAGCCCGCACCGTGTGCGGCGGCCAGGCCTCTGCGCGCACGTTTCGCCCTCGGTTCGAATGGCGCTTTGGCACCGAGCGAGGTTTCCGTTTGCTTGCTTGTTTGTTTGTTCGTTTGTTCCCACCCAGCGGCCATCGATCCTATCCCCAACGTGGTGGAGTTGTGGCAAGCCGAGGAAGGAGAGCTTCTGATGCCTGCTCAGGTAAGGGCAGTGTGGGATGGCGGTGGCTGGTTGAGGAGGCATAAGGGGCGCAGGCAGGCAGGCAGGCATCCTCTTGCAGGAGGAGCGCAAAACCACTCCGTCAGCTCAGCCCAGTGGGCCCTACCGGTAGCTACCGGACAGGTGGCCGCCTCAGGCTGCAAAGGCTGGGAGCTGCGGCAGCGAGCGGAGGAGAGTTCAGAGCAATGTGTGCCAGGCCACCTGCCCTCCACCTCCTGAGAGGGCCACATGCCCTCCAGTGCGAGAGGATGCCGTCAGGGTGCCAGTGTTCAAATAAGATTTAACTGCCAGTTGGGTCACCTGCCGCACACAGAACAGGAGAGGGTGCTGCCCTTTCGGTCGCCTCAGGCAGCAAAATATCTGAGGCCAGCCATGAGCTTCCCCTGCACTTGTCCTCTGCACGATTTTGCAAGTCATGGTAGCTTCAGGTTGAGAGATGGCCCAGAGGAAGAAGCAGTGCCTCTGCACCACCTTTCCAGGATTTTGGCAGCAGTTCCTATTTCATTATGAGACTGGAAGAAGATGGTGTAGACATCAAGTAACATGACGCTGCTGGAAGATTCTGAAGCATAGTTGCACCTGATATTTGTAAGGAAGCACACAGCCCTGTTACTGCAGCGACGATTGTAATCCTATGCATCTTTACTTGAGAGCAAATCTGATTAAATTCATAATGTGAATAAGATACATTTGTTCAGTCTTGAGTAAATTCTTTTGTACATGGTAAGGCACTGCATCAGGACATACGTTTTTAGGTTTCATGCTGGTTTTCTCTTTGCAGTGTAAAATATAGATCTTTTCCTCTAAACGTCTCTAATAAGATGATAGATTATGGCCAACTAAAACTGATTTTTGGTTTTGTAACACAATGTAAAATATAATTGGGAATGATGCCATTTTATTAATACACCAAATATTTCTGATTTAAATATTTTCTTTACCTATAAAAATAAATAAATGGGGGAATTAGCATCTTTTAATTCATAATAGATGTGAATATTTCCCATCTAGACAACCATCAGTTCACTTCTTATGGTCTGTCTGTAGTTCAACAGTGGAAAACTTTAGTGAAGATTCAGCAGTAGTGAATTGAGTAACTGCTGCTTACATTGAGAAAATTTCATCTGTGATCACTTGTTTAAGCTGTTTGGAACAAGTCCCATTGGACTCAGAAAGACTGACTTCTGAATAAAAATCTGTAGCATTGTATAGCTTGTAATGACTTCAGTGAGCGGGTATTTTTCTGAAGGCAGTCACAGTCGCCTTCATGAGGAGCAAGTCGTGTAGCACAGAAGCATCTGGGAGACTGGGGCATAAATGTCAACATGTATATTTCTCCTAGAAACTGTTTCTACTATCGTTACTGCACTCAGCTGCCTCTGCAATTTGCCCAGGTGAACAAGCCCTTCCTTTTTGGACTGATGAAATAATTGTCCAATACTAGTTGGGCAGTGGTCTCTGGGGGGCAAATCTAATACCTGAGGCCACTGCTCACGAAGGGGTGACACTAAAAGGCTTTGTGCATTTTGATTCTGCTTCTTCAGCTATCATGCTGCTTCTCTCCCTTCACACACTACGTTGTCTCAGTTGATGAAAGTCCTCTGGATTTCTTTCATGACAGGAGGGGATCCAGCTGGGGAAGGGGGCTCCAGGGTATCTAGGTAGTTTTGCAGTTATACTTCTAGGGTGTGGGCAAGGTTAAATAGTTGTATGCTGTTCTCTATTTAACTGTGTGCTTGTTTTAACATAATATATGAGCCAGCTTGGTTAATTTCTATGTCCTTGGGTTTGTGTAACTTGGACTGAGTTCATGCAAGATGACAAGCAACCCTGTGTGGTTACCATAATTTGTGGAGCTTTTAAACCATGATCTACCCAATAATTGATCAAGTGATTTCTAAGTTATTGTGGTTTTCTACCCTTCCCACTCAGTTCTCCCACCATTGGCATATATCCCATCAGCCCTGGTACCTGAAATTTCAATCCAGGCTGCATCACTTCCTGTCTATGTCACCTGCCTCTTCCTTATTGGTCCAAAGAACTGTTACTAGGCAGAGAAGGATAGATGAGGCTGGATGGCTGAAGTGGCTTCTAGAGTAGCTGTTGTTTCCTCAGATTCTGGGTTTGGAAAAGGCACATTATGGTGGTACAGAGCACCATAGATAAACTCTTGTTTCTCATAATGATTTTTAAAGACTTAAGTTAAGCATGGTGAAATACTGGATTTAAACAATACAAAGCAGCACCAATGGGAGAAAACCAAGGTGCCATGTAATGTTTTCTGAACCCTGCCATTATGTGTAGTGTGTTTGTGAGTTGAGTAGTTAGTTCTTAATGTTCTTCTACTTAGATCCTAGTGAGGTTTTTGCAATGAATTGTTACTGAATTGTTTGGTGTGATAGCCATGTACAAAATTCTGCATGGTATAGAGAAAGTCAATTTTTCTTCCTCACACAGTACTAGATGTGTCATATAATTAACACGATTGCTAGGAAGTTCAGGACAGATACAAGGAAGTACTGCTTCACACAGTGCATAGTTGGACAACGGGGTTTACTTCTATTATGGCAATGCCTCCCAGTTTGGATGGCTTTAAAAAGGGAACTAGACAATTCAATAGACGATCAGGCCAGCAGGGCCTCCTAGACCTCCTGGCTGAATGCTTCCTGCAGTATCAGAAGTATTATGCCTATGTACACGAATTGCTGTGGAGCATGGGAAAGAGTGCTGTTGTACTCATGCATTAAGTGTGGGGCTTCTGTGAGCAGCTGGTTGGCTACTGCGTGAACAGAATGCTAGATTAGATAGATTTTGCTCTGATGCACCCTCTCTCTCTGTATTGTTACCATATATGAGTAATATATGTTCATTTGTTACTTTATTTTATTTACATTGACTGTTTGGATAATCCTCTATTGATTGTTCCTTGTTAGCTTCTGTGAATTTTGTTTGAGAAAAGAAGAGTATGTGAAATAAGTAAGGTGAAACCGGTTTGATCTCCTAGTTTGTTGGCTAACTTTGGTTAGAACAAACCACACTTCCCCCAAGATTGTATGTAATCTGATCGTTTCACAGAAGAGTGAAAGCTTCTGTGCAGAGAAATCAGAGGCAAGGGGCCTTCTACAGATGATTCACAGTAATCTAAACCAGTTTTGCTTACCAGTTTAGCTTACCAGTGGATAGAAATCATGTGGGAGCACATAAAAGGTGCAGATCCTAGTTGTCGTGGTAGTAATGAACGTAATGGTTATTACAGACTTGTAAGCCTGTTCTGATCTTTTTTCCATCCAAATACTCCAAGCTGCATTTCTTTCCTTTTAGTGGGCCACAGTAGAGATTGCACACAGGTTCAGCCTTTGCCTTGTCCCTGCTCAGTATTCTGAAGTGGAAGAGGCTGCTCCACCAATTCCACAGACAAAGGCCTATGTACAGTCAACTAGGTCTAGGACTGAATAGCTTCAGTTAGAGTTGGTTAGTTCTGATAAGAAGCCATTTGTGTCCTTGGAACTAGCATTGCTTTAAAATCCATGTCCAACAAACACAAATACTGCTTTTTTGCCATTTGGGGAAATATTTATTTGTCTGTTTAATCAAATATTCTTTACTCTTCTGGGCCTCTTCCAGGTTCTTCTGACCCTTTTCTTTCAATTTCTGGTAAACTGTCACCCAAGAAAGTTTTTGGTAGCATGACTTCCGAGTCACATATGTACATGAGTTTCTTTTTAAAAAAGCTAACTGAATACAGATCATTGCAATTGCTGAAAGAGACTGAGAACAGGTAGATCCCAAACAAAAGGGCTGTGTTTGTTGATATTTGGCTACTTTTTAAATGCCTTTTAAGGAAGGAATTCAGTTTTAGCTTCTAAAACAGACCTAATGATTTGATTGTTTGATCTTTCCCAGTAGTTTGTATTTTTTGTTGTTGTTTAGCTTGATGCCAAGATATTAACAAAATGTTTGCATTGGCTAAAAAGTGAACTGAGAACAACTTCTTCTTTTAAATACTCGGACTCCAAACTTCTTATTATAAGGATTGGTGAAACTTCAAAGTTTACTGTATGTCTTTGGAACTCCATAAACATTTTCCATATTCTTTAGGCCTACACACAAAACAGTGTGGCTGAGGAAGTTCAAAAGCTATTAATTATGCTTACATTATGCCTGCTTTTAGCTATTTACAGACTAAAAGAGCCAACTTTACTAAGCTTTGCCTAACTGGTCAATAGGAGATGTTCCTAGCTTGCCACAGGCAATTGTGTGAGTGACCTTTTTGCAAACCTGTATTTAGGCTACTTATAACAGTGGTAAACATAAGTCCTTGTTTTCCTTAGTAATACTGTCAGAAATTTTACATTTATTTTCAGTTAAATTCCTGAGAGTACACTTTTATGAAGAAGTTTTATTAGTTTGTCCTAGCCCATTCAATGAATGGGTTGTAGGTAGCCTTTCAGGGAAATAAGGATATTTTTATGGGGCTAGCTTTATTTGATGTATCTTGCCTCAGCTAGAAACTCTCCTAATACAGAAGAACCTGAGTTTTAATGTGCTTTAAACAAGCACATGCAATTTTAACCATAATTGCTGTACGAATTTAAACCATCAAACTGTATATGAAGACAACCACAAATAGCTGGTTTGTTTTGAACTTTCTTTTGTGGGGGCATTGGCTAATCTCTCTTTAAGGGGCACTGTGATTCCTCTTTTATTTGAGTGAGGTTTGTGGGCATATATTAAATAAAATGAAGTAGCTGTGAAGGTTAAGGTTTTAAAAGATGGTCTTGTTCCAGTGGTTAACATTGTAGTTAAATAACTATAGACATTTTCAAAGTATTTGGACTAAGACTGGACATGAAAGAGATTATACAGGTATAATAAATGTTTATACTAATTTTTGAAATTCTGAAGAAAAGAAAGCTACTACCTGTCCAACTGAATGCTGCCCAGAGGGTACAGAAATAGCTGATTAGAGCCCTATCTTTTATCATTAGCCTGATAAGTCTAATCCTTAAGTTGTATACAACTGCTGATGGA
This sequence comes from Varanus komodoensis, assembly GCF_004798865.1. Taxonomy (NCBI): domain Eukaryota; kingdom Metazoa; phylum Chordata; class Lepidosauria; order Squamata; family Varanidae; genus Varanus; species Varanus komodoensis. The sequence continues at coordinate 9,521,792 of NW_025335589.1, forward strand.
ACCTTTCTTCATTAGTATTTGCTCATAACCTGTCATACCTTACATGTGTGACTGAGATCTTGTTGGGCAATTTGTACTATTTGAATGATTTTTACTTTAGAGGTTGGACTACACATTGCTAAATAAATAATTGAACCAATGCTATTGGTGACAATTTGGGAGATTGAAAATAAACCCAAATGAGGTATCTGGAACATAATCTTGATCACCATTATAGAATTACAGGCTTAAAAGCTGTCTGGTTTTATTTAGTCTTCATACTCTAAACCACATTCATATTATATTAAAACCCCGGTACAGCCTATTATTTGCTATTTATTTAACTTTACGTATGACTTACATACAGGTTCCAACAATCATATTTAAATTGGTTTTAGTTACTATAACAATAAAAATAATACAAGGCACAGTAGGATGGAACAACATGTTATTTAATTGCAGTTAATTAGGCTTTCCTTTCCAGAATTAAAGACCAGGAGTTTAAAATTTCTTATATTTACCTATTGTCAAAGGATCCAAGTGAGGAAGCCTAACATGTTCTATATAGGAAATAAAAAAAATGAGAGTTACTGCTCACTAGACTTGTATACAAGAATACATTTATTCTTGTTAGCATGTTTTAAGTATATTTTTCTCCCATCTCCCCCCCCACCCATGCTTGTGCACACAGATAATAAACTTGTGCTACAAAGCTACAGCTATTCTAGCCTCAAGGAATTGCATACAATTTGACTATGTGAATGTGAGAAATGTGTGTGTTATATTCTGACAGCCTGAATCTGTTTAATCTTATCAGGGTTTTTCCACTGTCTAGCTAATTTGGACTAGGGTTTGCATTCAGGTTGTGAACCCTTTTCACTGTATGGAAATCTGTGTGTGCTTGTACATCCACAGAAATTTTTCAAACTTAAAACATTATTTGTACGTGTTTCTTCAATTTGTGCAATATTAATATGCATTTTCTATTGAGAAAAGCATTTTTACATACATGAGTTCTTTTTGCATGCATGTTTGTATGCCTATATTTTTACACATAGTTTTGGTAGACATTCTCCTGGAAACGCATTAGAAACCTTGAAAATCCACAGATTTACACAAAGTGCATTCCAGTCGGTGTTCATTCTGAGGAGGAGGTATGAGTGGACTACCAGTGCTTTAAAATGTGGACCCAACAATTTTGTTCTCCATTCCTAGTTTACAAAATAATACTTCTTGCTACTTTCCTGCCAAGGATTACAAGAAAAAAGCTATCACAGCATTGAACAGAACAATCAGAGAACGTTGGCAGTTTGGCAGCTTAGGAAAGAAATAAATAACCACTACCATCATCATCATTTAGAACCCTGGTCCTGAAGCATAGGCTGTCTGCAGAGACTCTTCAAAAGGGAATTGGGAATCCCAAGTATGATTTGAACATCACCACCTGGGTTCCAATATTATGAATGGGATTCACCAGAGTAATTTGCAATAACTTACTGGGCTGCTGTTACTGGGCTTTGGGGACCTTGCTTTCCCAGGGCCTAAGATTATGAATGGAATGCCACTTGTCATCTCTATGAAGCGTTGATTTCCGGGACTCTCCCAGGAGTCTCCATGCAGCTGCTGATATGTGTACATTGGCTTCTGCGTGCTTGGGTATGTGTGTTTGTGTGTTTTCCTTCCTCATGTGTTTATCCTGCATACGTGATTGTTTAGCTCTTCAGTGATATCTTCTCCACATACAAATTTATGAGCTCCCTGCTTTTGATCAAGTGATGAGAACTGACTAGTTGTAGATGGAGAATCCGATATCTTCAGACATACTTGACATCTGAAATGGTGTTATATATCAAAGGATACCAGCTTGTGCTTATAGCAAACCAGAAAGTTCTAAATGAATTTTTTTTAATCTCAAGAAATCTGCTGAATACACACTTGCAAATACTTGCATTGATCTGGGTTTAGTTGCAAGGGAAATGGTATTGGCTATACCGAGGATAGTGGCTGGTGCAAATTGATCTCCACCAATGTGTCCCTTTGCCCCATTCTCACATAACTGCTTTAAAATTGGATGCACTCTTGCAGCTTGCTTCTGCATCCAAAGACATGTCTGGGTGGGCAGTGGGGAGGATGCAGATAGAAGAACCAGAAATGCAGGTGCTTGGCTCATGGGCTGCATCATCGCGCTATTGTCATTTTCTATGAGATAGATGCGTATCTGGGATTCTAAATTATTCTTCTGTATATGGACTGTTAGAGTAAAATTGATGTGGGTGCATTTATGTCATTGTGAAGTGAACTTGTGCTGATATACTTACTTTGGATGTTAACTAGGGGTTCACTTTTGGATAAGAACACACAGTTAATGCTCTTGGTTAACAATGAGCAATATCCAACTAGATGTGTGTTAACCTGCCTCTTAAGGTAGCTCAGTGTTAGCTAGTTTCACAAAAGATAAGCCTCGGAAGCCAGTACCTACGAGCTCACATCCTGTGGGCATATTCTGTGGAAACAGCCAAGGTGTATAAAAGGATGGGCATGGCTCAGTATTTCAAAGCCCCATATCTGAGAGGAAGTTGTACCAAACCCCGCTTGCTTTGAAACCTTTCCTGTTTCTTTAATGCATGTCTATAGCTTGTGGGGCTTTCTGAAGAGTGTACTTGGAAGTGCACGTGGAAATAATATGGCTTAGCTATCTATGCTGCCTTTTTGAAATGTCACGAGTGATTTCACTGAATAATGATGTATGCTTGCTTTGACATTTTCCCTTTTTTACTTTTATAGGTGTTACTTGGGTAGATGCATTTATATAATTTAATATATATTAGACTGTTTTTATTAAGCCAGTAAACTTGATCAACTGCTATTTCCAAAGCTATTGTACTTATTAGAACAAATCATTAGATGTTATTTGTAGTGTTTTTCTTATAGCTCACTGGCCTGCAAAGTGCAGGGGTTAGATTAAGATGTATTGTAATACTGGAGACCCAGTCAATAAAAGTGACATTGAATTGCTCTGATAGTGGGATTGCTGACATACAGATGTATTTTGGAAACTTGCTGACAGGTTTAATGGATTTTCTTTGTTCACTAGGCTGAAACAGAAGAGGATGTGGAGGAACATGCACAAGAGCAAAGGTAAGCAGAGTCAAAGATCAAGACTGTAAGCTAATTTGCACTCTTACACATAGGAACAGAGAAGGAAATTACTTTGAATAATTTACTGTATATTGCATTTTACTAGAGAAATGTAAAATTAACAGTTCATATATTTTGCGTATCATGGTTTGTGAACATTTTATTTGACCTTCTTATTCTGATTGTTTTTGAGAGAAATATTGTTTAAAGATGTCAAACTATTGATATCTGCATGGTATTCCACTTATTTTGCATGTTATTAAACATACAGCTTAGGGCCACTGCTGTGTCCTCCCGATACTGTCAGGGGAGCCATAGAATCATTAGAAATCTTAGCACCAAGGTCTTGTGCCCTTTCTGCTTGGATGAGCCCCCATCCCCTCTCTGCTGACACAGAAAGAACTGTGCTGGGGGAGGGAAGGAGGCTGGGTCATCCTCATTGGCATTCCCACCTCCTTCCTTCCCTGGTGTTTTGCCCAGGCAGCTTAAAATGGCCATCCAGACAAAATTCACAGGGCAAGGTCCAGTGGCAATAGAGGAAGCCGCTGCTGTTCTTCATTCCATGCACTGCAGGCAGATAAACTTTTGAGCTTGGTTGAGGGTGGGGGCATTGAATTGCGCTGCGTAGTTGGGTTTAGGGTTCTATGCTGTGCCAGTGTGGCTTATATCTAGAAGAACCAACATAAACGAAGCCATTCTTAATGCAATTAAAATTAACAGTAAAACTGACTTGCCATCTTGCCATTGGTTACCATTTAAACTCAACATTTTCTCACTTGCTTCCCCATGTCTGGAGATGCCTCCTGGAACATCTGTGTGCCATCTCTCTTGCTTCATTCATTTCCCTCCTCGAAAAATTCCTTTTCTCTAAAGCCCTCAGGGCAATTCCATAGTTCCAGTGCCCTTCTGTAGTTCACTCCATAATGAAGTCTAAGCATGTGAAACTGAAACCTTTGCTTATTGCTTCCCTGTTTTCCATGGCTTCCCCTTCTGCTATTCTTAGCTGTTTGGGGCAGAAATCTGTCCTCTTATGTTCTGTAAAGCATCATGCACATTGATGGCCCTATATAAATCATAAGTAAGACATTAATTTCTCTTGCAATATTGTACAATTTTATTTTTACCCCAAAATGTTAAGGTACCTGGGCCGATATGAGTTTTTTTCCTTTTTAGAGTTCCATGCAAACAGATATTTGAATCAGGTGAAAGTAAATGTTTACAATGCCAACGTAAGTAGGAGCAAATTACTTCTGCCCCTTCCCTTGCCAGCAGGAGATTAATTCCTTGAGCAGATGGTAGTTGTATTACTCCTTGTATATCAGCCAGGGAGAGGGAGGATTTTGTCAGTGGAGGTTGTTGCTATGCCTGTTGGTATATTAAGTTCTCTGAATGTAGCCTTCCTAAAGTAGGATCCACTTGACATAGCACTAGCCATTTTCATGCTTCCAGGTACAAGAATAAAGGTCTCATGTGGTGCTTGCATCCTCTCTCAATAGCTTGTCTGTTCAGGAACAAAACCATGAATGGTTTTTGGCATGTTAGCAGCTCAACTGTAATAATTTATCTCATTAAGTAACTGCAGAATATGAAAAAAACAATCCATGTGGATATTGCTGCAGTGTAGTGTAAATAGTGCCATCCTTGAAGATGATTTGTTTTTAAAAAGTAAACATTTAGATTATTTGCTGGGGCTGGAAACATTGAACTTAGCTTGCCAGTTTAAAATTCACACTGGCTGCTGGTCCATTTTGGATGGAGTTAAAGGTGTAGGTTTTACCATAACCCAAAGCATTTAGTGTTTAAAAGCTAGCTTAATAACTTCCTTCACCCATTTAAAACCACCCGAGTAGTAAGATATGTCTTTCTACCTTTTGGTAAACTTCAGTGACCTTGTTTGGTTGTGGCACTGCCAGCTCTGGACTGTTCTAACCCAGGGACTGCTGGTGTGTCTTTGTGCAAGAAAGGCAACCACCATATGCATACATGAGTCTTTGGAAGAAGGTTATTGGTGTCGTATCTGGTGTCTTCCGTCTATCAGTCAATCAGCACTAATCAGAAGGAAGCACAGGACAGGGTGCTTTAACTTGGAGTCCTGCATTGAGTGGGGGTTAGAACCAATGACCTTATTTCCCTCTTCAGCTCTACTATGATTGTGTGGCAAAGTTTCCACTAGGTGGTAGATTGCCCCTGGAGGTTTCACCTTATTTAACAGAGCCTTTTGCAACCAGCTGTCATGCAGATGCATTGAAATTGCAGCTTCCTTCATCCCTAGCCACTCATTTTTTGGAAGTAGTGTGGTCACAGAAGTGCAGGACTTCTGGGAGACAGTTGCTGGTTACTGCCAAGAATTTCTTCACATTAGGCCACAGAAAACTTCCAAAGTTATGCTTTTTAGGCGTTCTGAACTCATGACCTTGGATTCTTGCATAAAGATGTTCTTTAAGAAATTGTATATAGTGACAAGGTCACGTACAGCATATAACCGGAAGTCTCCAAAGCCAAACAGTGGCAGATTGATGAAAGTTGGAGACCACAATTTTATACAAACTTACTAAGTGCATCAAATATGTTACCCTAATTTCAAAAAAGAATAAAGTACCAAGTCTCCATTTATTTGTTGTGTGGAACCTTTCAAACTGTGAACCTCTTCTTAATAGACTTCTCCTTAGCCTTTTTTACTTTGGCTCTCCCACAAACATATCTGTGATGTACTAAGGATTATAAACAGTGAGTTTATTTCCTTAACGAACTGTTATTGTTATGCATGTTCCTGGGTCATTTCCCCCTATTTTTGATTTTATTTCCATGAAGCACATTCCTATTCATCTAGGTCTTAATTATTTCAGTCTTGGGTGGCCTACCTCTGCATGCAAGCCAAGTTTTTTTTACTGATGATATTAGCTATACATTGGTTGTTGTTGTTGGATAAAAAGTGCAAAGCAGCTACAGACTAATAGTGAAAGTTAAATGCACAGCAGTTTCTAAAGCATTGATAAAATATACTGCAGTTTAAAAAAACAGATTTACTATGTAGCCAAAGCATGAGAGTCATATCTAATGCAGTATTCTTTTAGAAGCCTGAGCTAATTTTAGAAATAACCAGTGATGCGCAGAGAACTGACTTCCTCTGCCTGCATGTACGTACCTCAGAATATCTATTTAAAGTTATTTAAAGTGATGTGTATGCAGATAAGCTGGTGATAAGTCTCTTTCCTTTATGCCAGTTGTCTTTGTTAACTTAGAACTAAATATGTAGCAGTAGTTGTTCATCATGCTAGAATGTCTGGGATAAGCAAACATTTATCAGAACTCTTTGTAGCATTATAGGCAGGTCAAAATTGTAAAGGCCAAAAGGAAGGGTTGGCTCATGAGTCTCTAACGGTGCTTAGTTTGTGGGGAAAGGATGACACTTTACTTAGGTCAGGATAGAAAGTCTAGTAAGTTAGAAATTACGTGAATTCATTACTCAAATCTACTTTCTTCAAAGGTATTTTTGGAAAGTAGATATTGCATGAAACTGGATTAAAATATTTATTACATTTGAATAGTTGCTATTAGCTGCTAGAGACTTCCCTTTGTTCTGGTAGGATTTCCCCTCAGTTTGCTTGGGCAATGGTGTGGAGCAACAATGTCAATTGTAGTAAAACTTAGAACACCACATGGGTCTTTTCACTTACAAAGGCAGACTTTGCTTGAGAAAAAAGGAAGGGGTTGGCCATTCTGTAATAGCCACTAATAACTTTTATGCAAAATGATGGAAGAGCAGAACTGATCTTGGTAAGCTCTACTGTGCATGTGTGTTAAGGGGTAGAGTTAAAACTTCCTCTGAACTTCTGCAAATTGAAATTGTAACAAACCTATTTATGTTCCAAAAATTACCACTGATCGCTATCACAGTATATCAGCCTTCCCCAACTTGGTGCTATCCAGCTCCTGTCAGTACTAGCCAGCATGGCCAGTGATGAGAAATGCCAAAAGTTGTTGTCCAGTTATCTGGAGGGCACCAAGTTGGGGGAGGTGCAGAATTTATCTTGGAAATGACATTTTCAGAGATCTCTGTAGGCACTTGTAGAAATACTGATCCCTGAAAAATGGCCATGTTCCATTTCATGTGAAAAAATTCCATTTTTTTGGATGTTTTCTGTATCTTTGCTGCATTTTGAAGCTTCATAGCCTTGCTGCTTGCCTTAAATTTACTTATATTCTCTGGACTGATATCTATTACCTTGCTTGATTTGTGTGGCAGCACTTTAGTTAATCAGATTTATAAGCACTAGACTGAAAGGAGCTTCACTTGCTTAACTGTACCTCTCTTCAGAAGACTGGATAAATTCTTAATAGTTGTAAGCAGTCACAACGTATTAGGAAGTTATGAGCTTCATGGAAAATGGAATGGAAATAAGATCTTGGAACACTTTAGGTGGAGATGAAAACTCTTACATCAGGTTTCACCAGCCTAGTGTCCTTGACATGTTTTGAACTGCGGGTCCCATCAGCCTCACTATCATGACCAATGGTCAAATGTGCTGGGAATGATAGCAAGAAACATCTGGAGAGTATCACTTTGGGGAAGGCTCTCTTGCATAGTTTTATAAGTGTGCATATTCCTAAGGCTAAGCTCCACCCTCAAGCAGTGCACACCAATATCCAATGCAAGATCTGGAACTGAATATATGGTTTATTTGATTAACTTGTTAGAGAATGAGGGAATTCACTTTACTAGCTGCACTGAGATCTAAATTAATGTAATAGATCAGAGCAGCAACAATAATGCTTGTAGAAAGTTCCCGTACAGTATTACAGTTTGCCCTAAATTTAGTTGCATTCTCAGATGGATACAAACTATTATCTTGCTTAGATAATAGCTGTTCCTAGCTGCTTAAATGGAAGCCTTCCGAAGAAATGAGCAGCTTCTCCCTCTATCAGCCCCTAGACTGGTGATGGAAAACCTTTTAGAGACCGAGTGCCCAAACTGCAACCCAAAACCCACTTATTTATCGCAAAGTGCCAACACTACAATAAACCTGAAAACTGAGGGTTTAGTTTAGAAAAAACACCTCACAGTCAGTCCAAGCAAATATATGTATACTCGGCTCACAAATGCCTTGGTTCATGACAAAATCGGGTCGCAAACAAAAATTTCATGAAAATTTTGACTTGGTTCGCGAACTCTGCATTGGGTGGCGACCAAGATCACAGCTGCCCCCTGCCCCCGCCGGGGGGAGATGGCCACGATCGTGCTGGGGGTGGGGGAGAGATGGCCAAGATTGGGCGCCTCTCTCCCTCCCCCTCCCTGCCAGAGTGCCAGGATGACAGGCGCCTGCAGGGATGACAGGTGTGATCTTGGTCGTGCTGGACGGGCGGGGAGATGGCCGCGCTTGTGCTTGGGGTGAGGAGATGGCCATGATCTTTGTTGTTCTTTGTCACTTTGCGTCACAGTTTTCTTATTTAAAAAATGGTTACAGAACAGACTAACCTTACTTACATTGAATCTTATGGGGAAATTTAACTTGGCTCACGACCAATTTGGGTCATGACCAGAGTCCTGGAACGGATTATGTTCATCAGCCAAGGTACCACTGAGTTTGTGTGTGTGTGTGTGTGTCCCCTTGGGAGTGCACTGACCGGCGATGGAAAAGCTCAGACGAGTGGCGGCTAATAAGTTGTGACTTGTGACGTCATTGCCTGGCACTGCTACTCCTGTCTGAGCATGCGCATGGCCCCTATGTGCGCTGTTATCCGATGCTTGGCTGCTGGGGCGATACTGGGGTGACTTGGCTTGAGTGCTGATGCAGAGAACTGTGCGTGCCCACTTTGGCACACATGCCATAGGTTTGCCACCACTGCCCTGCCCCTACTCTGATGCACACCCCTAACCCTAGTAGAGGGCAGAAGATCCACTGAAAATAATGTGATTCTGAAAAAGCCTTTCTTGAGTAGCTTTTTCTGCACTGCTCAACATTTCTGCCCATTCTAAACACATTCCAACCTTCAAAATCATGCCAGGACACCTCATTTTTCTAACCCTAACCCTACCCTCGTGCACACCCCTAACCCTAATAGAGGGCAGAAGATCCACTGAAAATAATGTGATTCTGAAAAAGCCTTTCTTGAGTAGCTTTTTCTGCACAGCTCATCTTTTCTGCCCATTCTAAGCACATTCCAACCATCAAAATCATGCCAGGACACCTCATTTTTCTAACCCTAACCCAGTGATGTGAACGTTTTAGACACTAAAATTTAGAGACTGAGTGCCCAAACTACAACCCAAAAACCACTTATTTATTGCAAAGTGCCAACACTGTAATAAAACCTGAAAACTGAGGTTTTAGTTTAGAAAAAACAACTCACAGCCAGTCCAAGCAGATATATATAGATATATCCTTGGCAGTGCACTGACCAGCTATGCAAAAGCTCAGACGAGTGGCGGCTAATGAGTTGCGGCTCGTGATGTCATTGCCTGGTACCACTGCTGCTTTCTGAGCATGCGCATGGCCCCTATGTGTGCTTTTATCCAATGCTCGGCTGCTGGGGCGATGCTGGGGCGAATTGGCTCGTGTGCCGACAGAGAGGGCTCTGTGTGCCCGCTGCGGCACGGGTGCCATAGGTTTGCCACCACTGCCCTATACAAACATGTCTCTCATTTGCCTCCCTCCCCCCAAACCATGGCCTGACGCTTTGTATGTCACAAATATGTGACAGCAAGGTGAAAGTTACTAATAAATTATCTACATTTTTTGTTACACAAGCGCAAACTGCCAACTAAGGAGCTATTTATGGCTGGTTTTAATATAAAACTTGCTTCAACTGCCCTTTCGGGCAGAACTTGAAGAAGATGCCTAAACAGGTTTTCAGCTTTTTGCTCCATGTGGGAGATCACAGCAGGTTATGGCTTTATAACCACAAAAGGGAGGCAGCTGGGAGTTTCAGGCAAACTATCCAGAAAGTGCTTCAGTGAATGTAGGATTTATGTATCACGGTTTGTGGCTTCATGTGGACAGATTTGATTCTCATTCTTAGTATTTCAGAGAAATGTCTGCTAAATAATCATGTTGATTGCCGTGGATGATTATATTCCAAAGAAACATATATCTCAAGCATTAGTGGATAATTACTAGTGTATGTGTGTGTGTAAAGTTAAGTAGAATAACATGATGCCATCAATCTTGTTCCTGATATCTGTGAATATGTGCTTTTTATTTCTTGGTTTGTGACAGTTCCTCTTGGTAGCTTAGCCTTTTCCTTGATATGTTGTTCCAGCACCTTGTCAATATTGTTCACCAATTGACTGTCCCTTTAACTAACCAACCTGTTGTGAAATGAAAAGGAATTTTTAAAGGTTGCCATAATGGAATTGGTACAACTTGGGCATGGGCAAGGTACAGGTTCCTCCCGTAGAAAACCAATTTATTTGAACAGTTACACAGCCACACAGCTTTGCACTGTGCCTAGCATTGCCAGGGATGCTTGGAGTTGACTTTTTGCATATGGCCAGTTTTCACTAACATCCAATGTGAAGTATCTTTATGTTTATATTCAACCTCACAAAAGTAAATATAGAAAGTTGCATTCATAGGGTTATTGCCTGCTGGGTTGCATCTATGTTTTTCTGTGTCCCATTTGGGTCCCTTAGAACTGTTTTGAAACTACAGTCTAGAAGCTTTGAAGCTTTTAGTAATACTGTCTTAGTAATATTGCAGATTGCAGTACAAGCAGAAATAACACAAGTTTTGGTCACTACGTAATATTGCTGTAGATGCAGTGCTGTTACTTTGAATGATTCTTACACAAAATACACTCTTGTGAACCACAGATATAATATGGTATATCAAGAAGCTCCAGTAACATGAAAACTCCAATATTAAAACCAGAATTAGGGCTATGTTTGTACTGCTGTCAGATTTTGTAATATTTTGCACAGAACATTGCAGTTTCCAGCTTTTTTACTGAAAAACAGTCACAAGATATTTTAGTTTAAAAACCCCCTAAAACTTTGTGGAGAATAAAATTGATGCATAACATAGTTTGGCATTCTTTATTCTTGTACTGATTAGAATCAGTGTTCTTGTATATTATACTGAAAACTCTAGTGGAACATCTGTTCATTTGCAATCCTAAATGTTTTAGGAGGGTTTTTCCAGAGTTCTTAGACCAAAATATAATCATTTTTTAAAATTGGGCTGTATCTGAAAATACTTCCATAGGCCTGAAAAAATTCCAGTATGTGTCTAAGGTATATTTTGAAAATATCTCAGTAGATTTTTTTCTATCAGAATTAGGGGAAGAAATTGTTTACATTTGGTAATGCAGATGAAAATTAATATGTGTATATATGTAGTACTGTATATTTCTAGAACTTTATGGATATTAACTCTTCAATCTTTGTATGAAAACTGCTAGAGAGTAAACCCTATTGGACACAGTTGGATTTGCTACTGATTAAGCATGTATTGGATTCCACAGTTAATTTATCAGTCAATGAAGACAATAAAAACAAGTTTAACAAATAAACAGAGCAGCATTCAAATTGCAAGGCATCCTTTCTACAAAATATTTTAATTAGTTGCAGTCTTCCCTGATGCACAATAATATTTTCTAGCTTAGAGAGAGACAATTACAGTGTTTCCAGTGGCCTTGATCAACAGTTAATGTAAAGCAGGGCCAGCTCTTAAGAGCTGAAGAGCAAAGCAAATAACAGCTTTGCTTACTGGGAAACTGAAGTAGAGAAAAGTGGTGATTTCTGGGGTTATGCACTAATGACAAGAATCAGTTTGCATGGCACGTTAAAAAGTAGGTTGCTTGATCATGGGCATGACTTGCTCCAAAATAGAATCTTCAGATATCAGAGTCTTCTGAGGGTATGAATATCAGACAGGTGGGGGCAAGGGAGTTGGTGGGTGCAAGTTTGGTTGAGAAGGGATTTACTTCTCTGTATGTTGTCTTTATTTTTCTTCAGTGCCTTTTCCCTTCTCTCTGCATATCCGCTGCCTTCATCAACCAGCTGTACTTGCAGCTGGCTTCTCTCTCATAGTCCCCCTTCCACAGAAGAAATGAGAGAGGAAAAGACCAAATCTTTTGTTTGTTCCCTGGAGATGGATTCAGGTGTGGGGAACTTAGTGCATGTGGGGGAGAAGAGAGTTTTGAAGATGATCGGTAAGAAGCATGGGGTGGGTGGAGATCTGTCAAAATGTAAGAATAAAGAACATCAGATCTTAAGTTTATAGACAGTGACAGTTGCTTTGTCTGGAAAGTCATGGAAAGGTAGCCAAGTGTCAGAATAATCAGCCTCCCCCATCTGGAACTCTTGTCATTTCAGAAATGCTACCTTCCTGTTGCAATTTCTACTCTTAGGTATTTCCCTGTTTGTTTCTGTATTTGTTTAATGGAATGTTATCTCCGAAACAATGTTTAAGAGAAATGTCTGGTGAATGGCTTTACAAAATAAAAGCAAGCAGCCAAGTTTGGCACTTTGGCTGGAATAGAATGGAGCAAGCGAGTGGAGCAGAACAGTTGGGTTTGGAATAAGGTGTTTTAAGATAACAAGGTCTCTTTGGCCACATTAAAGCACAATGAATGAGCCTTAGGCCTGTGAACTCCTCTTACCTCTCTTTTCCAGTGTGGCTATAGGGAAGAAAACCAAAGCTTTCACTTCTGTTTTCAGATAACTACAGTTTGTCATTCTGCCCAGATCTTGACAAATGAAGCTTAGAGTTAACTATTTTTAATCTTGATGCCATTTGACATTATTTCTGAACTCAGAGAACCTGGCTTAGTCTTACTGTGATGTACATGAAACAATCCAAAGATATAAACCATGATTTGGAGTCAGCTTTTTTTCTTGGATCTAGATGTAATGACAAATCCTAGTTAGATTTTATCCTTGTAGTTTCACTGGAGGGAGTAGGAGGAAGTGCATGAGCTTGAGGCTTTTGCATTTGTAATACCAGTGAGGTGTGGTTGTTAGAATGTTGGACCAAGCACCTGAGTCCTGTTTAGACCTGTAATGACTGGGTGACTTTGGTCAGTCACAGACTCTAAGCCTGATCTACCTCAAGGGTTGTTGTTGGAAAGGAGAACTTCGTAAACTGCCCTGAGTTCTGTGTAAGAGGAAGGAAGGGTATGCATGTAAAATAGCAGCTGCCGCCACCGATATAACCTACTGACCCAGGTCATTGTGATTAACAGAACCTCCAATTTGGAAAGACAAAAAGCTGATATTTACCTTGTTTAATAACCCAGATATGAATCAGGGCTATGCATGCTTACTCAAGAATAAAGTAAAATAATTGCATGTAGGTATAGATTAGATGCACATTTGGTTTTGCAAGTCTTACTCTTAAGCATATTAACAACAATATCTGTGACAAACACAGTGGCTCTAATGTAAATATGGTATTGGAGGAATGAAATAGCTAGTTAGAAAAGCCATGTAAGTAAATAAGGTTAGTTTTTTAATTGTGCTAAGCTGCAAAAATGAGATTCCTGGTTCAGCCTACTTTCTGCTTGTGGTGGCAGTCATAGTCTAGCCTAAGGAGGTTACCTAATGTATGGTAACTTGCTGCATGAAATATGCCAGCCTGAGAAGGGCTAGCTGTGTGTTGAAAGGCTTTTCCACACAACATTGTTGTTTGTCACTTTCAAAGCTTTATTCCTGGCAAGTATTGACAGAATGGCGTTGAAGGGCCTCTACTTGACCAGCTCCTTGACCCCTGGCTCACAAGCTTTGTTGCTGTTAACTACTTTTCTTTGGTGCCATTTTGATTTCTGTTACAGTGTTTCCACTTTGAGTGTGTTGCTGTTCCCATTGTTTATGGCTTGCCCATCAGTCAGATTACAGCTAGTATCCTCTTACCTTTTACAGTATTAGTACAGATAACATGAATTTTCAAGTGCTCAGAAAAATGTGTGTGATAGCTTGCTTTTTATTAAAGGTATATACTTGATTTTTCTGTCCTTCCTTGCAGTTTATACTTATTTCCATTGAATGTATTATTATATAATAAACTTCAGCCTTGTCAACTAGTAGCACACTGGTGAAGAAAAGAGGATTTCTGCTGGGCTTGCTCCCATGATGTGGGAAAAAGAGCAACAAATTCTAAACATGTCATACAGGTTCTTAATATAGGAATTCTCAGACCATGTTGTATTAAATGAGAAACAGAGACACAGAGCACACTGTTCATTGGAGACATAGTGTTCCTCTTTCTAATTTATTCTAGAAGATGTCTGAGGAACCCTTCTCAAGGCAAAAAAATCAGTGCGCAACACATTAATACATACATGCCATGCAATACATTTTATTTGGCCAAAATGTTACAATTAATGTTGCAATAATACATTTCATATAATGTAAATTGAAGCTATTTGTGAATGCATTAAAGAACCCATTTATTACTTAGTACCTAAATAATACTAAATTTACTGAATGCACACGACATTTTAGTAAAACATCACTAAGAAACAATATGAAGAATTATACTTCATTTTAATGACTTGGATATGTGTGGGTTTTGCCACACAAAGAGCTTACAGTTTCAATTTAATCACAAGTATAAAGTATCACGTTGAACCCCTGGATGGTTCTCATGGAACTCTGGGGTTCTGGGGAATGCAGTTGGAGTACAGGAAGCGCAAGGAGACTGTTCTGGGTTGGAAACCAAGCCTGGGTGTAACAGGGCCCTAATGCTTCTCCCTCAGTTCCAACCTTGACTGGGGCCCATGCACTCTCTATTTAAATTGCCAAATGGCAGGGGTGGAAGGAGATCCCCAATGGGACTGAATAATGGGGGCCTGAATTTTTTTGTTTATTATATTTATATCCCTCCTTCTTCCTTTCAGGGAACTCCAGGTACCTTACGTAATCTTCCTCCTCCAGTCCATTTTATCCTCACATCAACCCTGTGACTGTTCTGACTGTAGTCGGTGACCAGCTCAGAGTCACTCAGTGAGCTTTTTGTCCAGTGGGAACTAGAAATTGAATCTGCAGGACCCTGGTCTCACACTCTAGCCATTATAATACACTGACTCTCATTAGAGTAAAATTCCCTGCACTTATTCATTTATTTCAATTTGTATACCGCTACAATAGCCATACCTGGGTTCTCTGTGCAGCTTGCAACAATTAAATGACAGAACATTCTAAAATCAATGACATTAAATCAACATGTTCAAAACATATTAGCAGCAAAATTAAAATGTAAAAACCTAATATATAAAAATTAAAATATTACATAAAACATTTGAATGAAACAAACTAAAATCAACTAAAAACCTGAAATAAGTTCAACTGAAATCAAGTCACCACTTAAAAACAGTATGAACAATCTAGTCCAACAGATAGTGACTGACACAGCTTCCCATTCTGTGGCTATGTCATGTCAACTTGAACTCACAGGGTGACTTGTTTGTGGGCAGCAAGCAACCAGCAAACCCATGGGTTACTCTAGGGCTTGTTGTAGGCATGATGGGTTGTTATGACTTCCAGACCCAAGTGACTAACCCCATTGTGGATACAGGAAACCAGTGAGTTTGGCAAGAACAGCAAAATCCATTTGACACTTTTTCCAAGCTCACCTGGCCACCACTAATGACAGCTGTTCCACCAAGTTCCAGTTGGCACTGCCTCCCCAACACTGACTGCAAACTCCTTTTGCAAGCTATGGCTTGTTTTCTATTGTTTCCTCCCCCAGAGACAGCTTTTTACAGTCTCTGCATGATAGCCAGTGACAGCCTCTTCCAAATGTCCAAGTGTTCACTACTGGTTGCGTGTGTATGTGTGTCTTTGGCCTCTGACAGTTCTGCTATTTTTTAAAAAATGCCAGTTGATCATACTTGTGCAAGTGGGCAATTTCAGCTGTCATAAATGTGCAGCCTTACTTTGTCAGCACCCCAGAAGGCTCAAAATACAAACAGAACCATCCATGGACATTGACAAGGCAAGAGTACAAATAGCTTGAGCTGTTGCTTTCCTTCTCATTTGACAGCTGTCAAACAGTGAGCTGACAAGAGGCAAAGTCTCTAGAGTATCTTCTCTGAGAAAAGGGAATGCTGTGCTGATCACCCTCTTCCCAGTGTGAACCTGTAGTTTTTTCTTTTGTTTTTGATCTTGGACATGGCTTGTCTAGGTGTCCATCACCTGTTCCACCCTTTTCCAAGACTCTAGGTGCTTGGGAAAGCAGAATAGGTTAAGTCACCCCATTTTTTTACACAAAAGGTTTTGACAGTTGTAAAATTGTAATTGCCTCTTTAAAACATGGTTTCCGTTAGGGCAAATCAGGAACAGGGACATATGCCTATCTCATGGTTGCAGTAGGGAGAAAAGACAAGGCGGATTGCTGCATTATGAGAACTCATTTGTTGATGAACCGATGGTAGGTTCTTGTGTTGTAGGAAGTGGCAACTGAGCCACTCAGAGACAGCAGCAATCAGTCAGTCAGTCAGTCAGCCAGCCAGCCAGCTAGCTGTCCTTGGCATGCTTGCACACAGCGTAGAATCTTGCCTGGACATTGTCTATTGTCAAAGGTGTATTCATGGACATTGACCAAATGTGGGTACATATTGATTGCATTGTGCATATGTAACAGTTGTCAGTTGAGATGCAAAGCAGCAAAGGGTTCCTTCCCCTGCAAAAAAGGAGGTGTTGCATATATCTTTCCCTTTCTGGCATGATGCTCTAGTTTCTTAGTATTGTATTCCAGAAAGTGCACTTTCTTATCTTTAATCCTATCTAGCAAATTTGAAATTTTTTGCCCTCTTGCACTCCAAAATGCTCCCATTTGCTATATAAACCTGTGAAGGGCTATACTTTTTTAGTATTATAGTAGAAATTCTTCACCTTTGTACCATTCCAAATCTATGGTATAGTTTGAACTTTCTGTGTTTAGTGCATCAGTCAGTAAATTTCAAAATTAGCCTTGAGAGCTTATGAGCACTTGAGCTTTTTACAAACCTCAAAATGCTTAAGTGTGTATGTCAAATAACAACTCGAGCCTAAATGCTGTTGGCTAGATACTCTGAGCTCTATCTTTGCCATGAAGACCCCATGGACAGTACCAAAAGGCAAAAAGCTATGACGCCGGAAGATGAGCCCCTCAGGTTGAAAGGAGTCCAATATGCTACTGGGGAAGAGCAGAGGGCTAGTACTAGTAGCACCAGAAAGAATGAAGTGATTGGGTCAAAGCCAAAAGGACATTCAGTTGCAGATGTATCTGGGGGTGAAAGAAAAGTCTGATGCTGCAAAGATCTATACTCCATAGGAACCTGGAATATAAGATCCATGAATCAAGGCAAGCTGGATGTGGTCAAACAAGAGATGACAAGACTGAACATCGACATCTTAGGAATCAGTGAACTAAAATGGACAGGAATGGGTGAATTTAATTCAGATGACCATCAGGTATACTACTGCACACAAGAATCCCTCAGAAGAAATGGAGTAGCCTTCATAGTCAATAAAAGAGTAGGAAAAGCAGTAATGGGATACAATCTCCAAAATGACAGAATGATTTCAGTTCGAATTCAAGGCAAACCATTCAACATCACAATAGTCCAAGTCTATGCCCCAACCACTGGTGCTGAAGAGGCTGAAGTTGACCAGTTCTATGAAGGCCTACAACATCTTCTAGAATTAACTCCAAAAAATGATGTTCTTATCATCATGGGGGATTGGAATGCTAAAGTAGGAAGCCAAAAGATAACTGGAATAACAGGCAAGTTTGGCCTTGAAGTACAAAATGAAGCAGGGCACAGGCTGGTAGAATTTTGTCAAGGGAATATGCTGGTCATAGCAAACACTCTTTTCCAACAACCCAAGAAATGACTCTACACATGGACATCACCAGACGATCAACAGAAATCAGATTGACTATGTGCTCTGCAGCCAAAGATGGAGAAGCTCTATACAGTCAGTAAAAACCAGACCAGGAGCTGACTGTGCCTCAGATCATGAGCTTCTGGTTGCAAAATTTAGGCTTAAGTTGAAGAAAGTAGGGAAAAGCACTAGGCCACTCAGGTATGACCTAAATCATATCCCTGATGAATATACAGTAGAGGTGACAAATAGATTTAAGGAATTAGATCTGATAGACAGAGTGCCTGAAGAACTATGGACGGAGGTTCGCAACATTGTACAAGAGGCAGCAACTAAAACCATCCCAAAGAAAAAGAAATGCAAGAAAGCAAAATGGCTGTCTGAGGAAGCTTTACAAATAGCTGAGGAAAGAAGGGAAGCGAAAGGCAAGGGAGAAAGAGAAAGATATACCCAACTGAATGCAGAATTCCAGAGAATAGCTAGAAGAGATAAGAATGCCTTCTTCAATGAACAGTGCAAAGAAATAGAAGAAAACAATAGAATAGGGAAGACCAGAGATCTCTTCAAGAAAACTGGAGATATGAAGGGAACATTTCATGCAAAGATGGGCATGATAAAGGACCAAAATGGCAGGGACCTGACAGAGGCAGAAGAGATTAAGAAGAGGTGGCAAGATTACACAGAAGAACTATACAAGAAAGAGCTTAACATCCCTGACAACCACGATGGGGTGGTCACTGACCTCGAGCAAGACATCCTGGAATGTGAAGTCAAATGGGCCTTAGGAAGTCTGAGCAACAATAAAGCTAGTGGAGGCAACAATATTCCAGTTGAGCTATTCAAAATCCTAAAAGATGATGCAGTAAAAGTGCTACACTCAATGTGCCAGCAAATTTGGAAAACTCAACAGTGGCCACAGGATTGGAAAAGGTCAGTTTACATTCCGATCCCAAAGAAGGGCAATGCCAAAGAATGTTCAAACTACCGCACCATTGCACTCATTTCACATGCTAGCAAGTTATGCTCAAAATTTTACAAGCTAGGCTCCAGCAGTATGTGGACCGAGAACTACCAGAAGTACAGGCAGGATTTCGAAGAGGGAGAGGAACTAGAGATCAAATTGCCAACATACGCTGGATCATGGAGAAAGCTAGGGAGTTCCAGAAAAACATCTACTTCTGCTTCACTGTCTATGCTGAAGCCTTTGATTGTGTGGATCACAACAAACTGTGGCAAGTTATTAAAGAGATGGGCGTACCAGACCATCTTATTTGTCTCTTGAGAAACCTATGTGCGGGTCAAGAAGCAACAGTGAGAACTGGACACGGAACCACTGATTGGTTCAAAATTGAGAAAGGAGTTCGGCAAGGCTGTATACTGTCGCCCTGCCTATTTAACTTATATGCAGAGCACATCATGAGAAAGGCGGGGCTAGATGAATCACCAGTTGGAATTAAGATTGCTGGGAGAAATATCAACAACCTCAGATGTGCAGATGATACCACTCTCATGGCAGAAAGTGAAGAGGAACTAAAGAGCCTCTTGATGCGGGTGAAGGAGGAGAGCGCAAAAGTTGGCTTGAAACTCAAGAAAACTAAGGTCATGGCATCCGGTCCTCTCACTTCCTGGCAAATAGATGGGGAAGAAATGGAGGTAGTGACAGATTTTATTTTCCTGTGCTCCAAGATCACTGCAGATGGGGACTGCAGCCAAGAAATTAAAAGACTCTTGCTCTTGGGGAGGAAAGCTATGGCAAATCTAGACAGCATATTAAAAGCAGAGACATCACCCTGCCAACAAAAGTGCGTATAGTTAAGGCTATGGTTTTCCCAGTTGCAATGTATGGCTGTGAAAGCTGGACCATAAGGAAGGCTGAGCGCAAAAGGATTGAGGCCTTTGAATTGTGGTGCTGGAGGAGACTCCTGCGAGTCCCTTGGACCGCAAGGCGATCAAACCGGTCAGTCCTAGAGGAGATCAACCCTGACTGCTCTTTAGAAGGCCAGATCCTGAAGATGAAACTCAAATACTTTGGCCACCTAATGAGAAGGAAGGACTCCCTGGAGAAGAGTCTAATGCTGGGAACAATAGATGGCAAAAGAAGAAGGGGATGGCAGAGGATGAGGTGGCTAGATGGAGTCACTGAAGCAGTTGGTGTGAGCTTAAGTGGACTCCGGGGGATGCTAGGGGACAGAAAGGCCTGGAGGAATGTTGTCCATGGGGTTGCAATGGGTCGGACACGACTTCGCGACTAACAACAACATTGTTCACCAAGTTTTTTCCTTTTAAAATTTCCTTCTGTATCTTCTCTGTTCTGTAAAATGGAATAATTCATGGTTGCAGAAGTGTATCACATTGATGGAAATGACACGAAGTACAAACCAAGTATTTTAATAGTACTCTTGGTCACTTGTGTATTTGGACACTCTTCCACTTTGAGGGTATTACAGTGGAAAGGTGCCTTTTGGATTTTCTGCACTGGATACAATTATGACTTTTGCCAGCCCTGGGCTTGGATAGGTTGATAGCTGGGATCTCCCCATGCCCCTGTTCCATAGTTAGCATAGATATTCACCAAAAGCAGTGGCATAGCATCCAGCTTGAATTGTCATTAATATTCCTTGTATCTAAAGATAACATTTTATAGGATTGGTTCCTTTTGTCTTCTCTGTTGACAGATTTGTGTCAGTGTCTACATTCAGATGATAAAAACTCAGATCAGTAAGCCATGATATGCATGAATTTCATATACTTGCATGCTGACATTTCCCTCCTCTTTTCACATGAAAATACAGTTAATCATAGCTTTCTGTTACTTCTGAGTAAGCAACTGTGATTTGACAGCTTCCAAACAAGCCAGGATATGAGAAGCTCTGGTTAACTGTATATTTTGGCTTCTTAAGCTGAGATTTGATTGTCCAGACTAGCCCATCAGAAACTGAAGGTCAGGACTGGCAGTGTCATACCATTTTGATAAGTACATTATTCAGCTTAGGACTAATAAAGGGAAGGAATAATTTTCTTTGCCAGTTTTAACCATGTCTCTGTTTCTGTGATGTCCCAGAAAGAATATGCATATTTCAGGTGAGAAAATTAAATATATTTTCTTATTTAGCATAAGGATTAGGGTTTTTCCCTGGTGTTTCAGCTTGATTTACTAGTTGAAACATTGTCTTGGATGAAATCATTCTGAGGATGAATATCTAAGATGACGAAATCTCAGAACACAGTGCACATCTCAGATGTTGAGTAAGAATCTTCTGATTTCTACACTAACCATCACTTCTGTGTTAACAACAATGCTGTCTGGGTTTCTGAAATACTGTATAATTGCTCTCTTAATAGGCTTTATTATTATTTAAGTCCACCTTTATAATGTTAGCAGCAAGATTTTGATAAGTGTAAACAACTTCAGGGTGTACCCTGGGTAGATTTCTGAATGCTAAATGTTGCTCTTTTTTCAGCAGTTATATATTATGCTTGTTTCAGGCTTTAGTATACTATGAAGGTGAGTGCTAAATGATACAAAATATGTTTTATAAACTATATTTGAAGCAGGAGGTACTAAAATTACATCATTCAAATCTACTACAAGTCTTGAAATTGTTTGGCTGTTATATTTATTGTTAAAATATATCATTGGAATAATTTGGTGGATTGAGAGTCTTTTTGATCATATGAGTGAAATGTTGCCCTCAGTTGGCAGGTTTATCTACATATGTGAATAGTGTGGGGGGAAATTAACAAGCTAATAGTGAGGTCACATAGAAATGAAATGCAAAAAGTTCCAAAGATCGTCTGGAAAGGCCTTTCTTCCTATACTGTTGCTTTTGGGGATGAGTTGGTGGTGACTCAAGAAAGAGCCTTTTTGGTAGATGCTTCCAGCCTCTACAGCTGCCTCTCAGGGGAGACTAGATTGCTTCCTATTTGATGCCCTTTGAGAAAATTATACAGCCCACTGGATAATTGCTGGGGTCCAATGAATATTTTCTAGAACCAACCCCATCAAGCTACTGCTTCAAAGTGTCTCCAGTTCCGAACTCATGGAGACAATCCAAAAACACCATCCTCGATGATATCAAAAGCTGCCAAAAGGGTCGGATCAGCAGTCATGCACCTTCTCTCCCCTGCAAGAGATTATCTGACAGAGCTGATTCTGTCCCAGTTCCTAAGCAAGTGTGGCATATACAGTTTGGTCCCTGTGGACAGCATGGTTGTCAGGGTTAAATAAGAGCAGTGGAAGCATGCAGCTGTTCTGCATTGCAGCATTACAGGCACTCCTGCAGTACTACAAAGACATTTTTTATACAGGAAGGGGGTAGGTGAAGAAACAGTCGAGCAAACAACTCAGGTATTTAGAAAGCAAGCCCCAATTAATTCAGTTGACTGTTGGATATAAAACAAATCCTCGCTTTAGTAAACCATGTTTTGCCGTTATGTGTGAATGATGAATTAAGTAACAGTTCAGGGGTCTAAGCCTTGACAGTGCTTTTTTCATCATTAATTTACTTCAGCTTTTGATTGCTGCACCTTTCTAGAATAATTTCAAGGTTTACTAGAAGAAAAAGTATTCACTTATTCATGTTAACATATTTCTGTTATATTGAAAAGTTTCACCTGAACTGTTATAGACTATATTTTGCTATCTGCCAAGTCTGCAATATTTCATTTAAGAAGAAACTGTAAGGGTCAAAATCTCTTTATAAATAGGCAACGGTACTTTTAAAACTATGTATTCTAATTGGTGAGGTGAACAGTGAGTGGTTAAAATAATTTTTAGGGCATTAAAATTGGATTACATTAACAGGTACAATGAGGAATGTGGTTGGATGTAATGATGTTTAGCAAGTGTTTTCACTTCCTCTTAGAATTTTTGCAACTACACTAGTTCCTTTCAGTCTCTCAGTTTCTGTTGAGATGAGCTAACTTCTGTATGTGCATGAATTGCTCCTCAACATGTGCATGTACGAGCTGAAATGTCAGAGCTCTGTTTGTGAATTTGTAAAAAGAGCTGCCTAATTTCAAACTACTCAAACTATTTAATTTGAACAAAAGGAGTCTTCAGGCCAATTACTAAGTTAATATAAAATCAGTAATACATGTGTTGATGGGATCCTGAGTTTGCAGCTGCTGATTGTGTGTGTGTGCACGCGTGCGTGCATGTGCACAGGCAGGGAGGAGCTTTCAACAATCCTGCAGTACTCATGCCCTACTTATATACATAATTCCTTGACATTGGTTTCTGCACTGCTGTTTTTCTCTCTGATGAATGACAGTGAAAAGCAAAACCACCTCTGGTTTGCCTAGTGCAGGTAAAATCTTGCTACTGTTTGTTTTCTCTTCCCTAGTTATTAAAAATCAATGTATTTCTGTATGTACCAATGATGACGAGCACACATGCCCAATTTTTAAAAATTTGTCCTCCCCAGAGCAGCATAGCCAGGTCCTCCAGGAAGGAGAAGGATAGTTGCTTTACTGCAGATATTCCCCAAGCCACAGATGGTAGTCACAGTCTCAGGTGCCACCCTTGGAAACAGCAGGTTGCCATCCCCTCGTTCGCTCCGTCCCTCCGTCCCTCCCTCCCTCCCACACCTCTGGCCTCAATATCAGGCAGGCAGTAAATCTGGACAGCTTCGTATTGGACTTGGTAAGGAAAGAGGCAGGTAAGGAAGGGAGCTTGGGCCACAACATTGAAGTGTGCATCTGTATCAGAAAAGTCACCATCAGATACCCTGAATATAATTCATTCTGGATCAAGTGACCTTTTCCCCTCTGTCTACATTTCCAGTGCCTCACCTGATCCCTCCTCCTCCTCCTCCTCCTCCTCCTCCTCCTCCTCATCTTCCCACTTATGTTTGATGTATGTCTCTACCCACTTACCTGTGCAGGCAGTTCACGGAGGCAAAATTGTCCTATTTCAGGGCTATGTGCTCATTATCAGTCTGGTTACAATGGTCCATTATTTGGGCAAATAGATACAAAACCAGTAGGACTGTCCATTCCAGTGTCATGGAAGGATTGGGTTTTCTTATTTGTTTCCCATAATCTGTAATGAAGCATTTTGATGATAATTCTTCTTCTCTGAAAGTGGAATCCAAAGATGTTTCTGTTACTGGAGTAGTAGCAGCAATAAATTAACAGCAACAAGAGTAACAGAATGTTGTGGTATAGTGTTGCTCCTTACATCCAGTAAAATCAATGCGGGTGTAGTGTAGGTTGTTCAGCTGCAGAAGCTTCTCCAGCTGCAGAACTAGCCTTGGAAATGTGAGTGGAACAGGCCGAACCTAAATGAATACATGGGAAAGAACTGGAAAAACAGCAGGCTCAGGCACTCAGTGACATGTACTGCCGCTGGCAGCATGCCTCCTCTTGCAATTCAGTCTAGGGCCAGGCTCCTGCTTCAAGTTTGGGGTAGGACCTGTGTTATTACAACAAATAAAGTACCTGCAATATTAAACCTCTGGGAATTATTAAACCTTGGCTAGAATTACTCAGTGAAGATAAAAATAAGCTGACAAGTATGCTTACTGTTGGGGGGGGGGGGTTTAATACAGTTTTTATTTCTTGAGATTTTGGAAAGCAAAAAACCTGTTGTGTCATCAAACGTTTCTGGTTTTTTGAAAGAGCAAGTATATAGTTGAGCAACTGTTTTTAAAAAGCCACAAAGACCTGGGCATATTTATTCAGAAGCAAGCCCCACAGTATTCAGTGGAGCTTGCTGTCAGGAGAGTCTACCACATATTCCAGGCTATAAGATGACCCTTGAAACTGGAAATAGCAAACCAAAAATTGGTGATCATCTTTTATGCCAGCTGAAAAATTCCCTTGGTTGCCTTTCACATCACATTGGCAGCCTTGCCATGGACATGCACCTGGTCCCTTGCCAGGGAGGGGGACAGCACCCCAGGTTGGGCGAGCTGCAGCAGTGGCTGGGAAGGACAGCATTTTCCACTCCGGGGGAGCTCCTCCTGTGTCTCATCGCGAGCCTCCCGAGTCCGGTGCCCACCCCACCTGCCCTGGTGCAGGGGGAGGGTGCCGCTGCTGCTGCACTGTTCTGTGCCAGCTGTTGGAAGGGAAGCATTCCCCACCCAGCTGTCTGTCTGGATTCTTCAGCTGACAAAAAGCTGTATATGCAGCATATAAGATGCCCCATGAACTGAAAATAGCAAAGCAAAAAATGGGGGTTGTCTTATATGCCCGACATATGGTAAACACCAGAAACAGCCCAAAATATCAACTTTGTCTTATATATGAGTTGCCTTATATGCCAGGATATACAGTATGTAGGATCACTACCTTGCATTACAAAGCTTATACGTGTCTGCTGAAAAGCAAGTTCCATTGAGATCAGTGGGCTTTTCCCCAGATACATGCATGTAGCTTTGCAATTTATTTATTTATCAGATTTATATCCCACATTTTTATTTTAAAGAACTCAAAGCAGCTTACATCATTATTCTCCTCCTGCTGCTCTCAGTCTGATCCCCACAAAAACAACCCTGTGAGGTAGGTTGGGCCCAAATCACCCAGTTGGCTCCATGGTTAAGCAGGGAGTAGAACCCAGGTTGTTTGACTCCCAGACCCTCCTTCTTAACTACTACCCTGCAGTAGCTCTAGACTCTTCTGCAATAATTCTTATTAAGAATGAAACAATAGTATAATAGTAGAGGGTAAAGTGCACAAAAGTGTAACAATAAATACACATGGAAACATAGTAACAGAGCAAGTCAGAAGGGTCCTCCCCGGCCATCTAGTCTGACCCCTGGCTCCAGCCGGCTCCACTCATGACATGCCCATCATGTGCATAATGCCAGATTAAAGTCAGATGAGGTTGGGGTAGACTTTTGAGAGAATGCCAATTCTGTGAAGCCCCCGCAAATGCACTTCTGTCAACTTTTGTTTGGGTTTTGAGTAAGCACACTCGTGGATATTTTATAAAATTATTTTGAAACGTATTAATATAATTGATACTCTCTCACCTTTGTTCTTGTGTCTACCCTCTTCAGTTTCCCTTTCACAGTTTCCATTTCACATAAAAAGCAATTATAAAACAAAATCTCATTTAAGAGCACTGCTCTTGCAGCAACTGTTTGAGAAGCTTCTCTATTTTTTGTATTCCTTATAAGGTCTGAAAGTGCAATACATTTCTGTTGTATAACCAGTTAATAGATCAGATGATTACCTTTAAATATTTTTTTTTTTTGTGAAGCAAAATGCTAAACATTTGTGTACACTTACCTCTTTTACTTCTGGAATACTATTCAGTTCCTTGAGAGAAGGAAAGTGATGGACAGGCAGGTCTTACTTTTAAAAGTAGATGGAGCCAAGATCGATGTGTATAAGCACTTTGATATTATAAGTGGGGAACTTTAAACTTCTCAAGTTTCAAAAGTGTTCTGAGCAAAAACATGAGATTTTTGCTTTGCCAATCTTTTAAATTCTTGGCTAATCTTTAGTTCATTCAGAATGGTGAGACTTCATATTTTTGAGGTCTTCTTCCAAACTCTGAATTAAATTTTGGAATCCAAATAAATAGATGCTAAGAGCCAAACTGGATAACACAGCAGGAGGTCCTTGGACAGAACTTTGGACTCTTCTTTGTCGTTGCTACTTTTTAATAGCAAGCAGCCAGGAGAATGTATGAATCAAAGTCTGGCCACCCCCCCCCCCCCCACCAGCAGTCTAACCCTTCCTCCCACTTCTGTCTGTCAGTGAAGAAAACAAAAAGGTACAATGTACCTGTACATTTTCTTGCATGGGGCAAAGCAAGTTTTTGGTGCATGTGTGTGTGTGTATGCACCAAAAACGTTTAGATCAGGAAAAGAATGTGAGGAAGTTTTATCCCTTCCTCAGTGCCTCAGCCCCCTTCCAAATTGTGGGCTTCCTGTAATTGGATCTCTCTGCAGTAAGCATGCAGAATCCCAATAAGTAGATAATGTTGTCTCAGGTGGTTCTTCACTCACTTCCAGCAGTGCTGTCAGACACTTTACTCATCAGAAGGCTTTTCCGAGTTCAGTTCTTATTAGACTAAGGAAGGCTGCCTGTGTGCTCTAATTCCAAGTCATGCTCCCTGTGATTATCAATAAGTATCACTAGGCAGATTGTTGTGTTTTGGCAAGTGATGATATGGAAAGTGTTCTTCAATATTCATTTTCTTGTCCTTTTCTGTAAAAGTTGGAAAAATTGTGCTTTCAGCTTTAGAATTTAATTGAGGTCTGTTTGTTTAACAGTTGTTTTTGTGAAAATTAGGTAACATTTTGTAGCAATATATGCATTATGCTTTCATAGGGCATATTTCCATTAATGGGCTCTTAGATAGGTTTTCTGTATTTACTTTGCCTAAACATACCAGGTCCTTTCAGGTATGCAAAAATCCAGTTTCTTCTACAAGTAAGAAGGAGTACAATTGCTTTGCTTAGCCTCACCCCCAGTGCACACATGGGATCTTGCAGGTATTAGTGGATATGGCATGAACATCTCAGACGTGAAGCTTCCTTGCATACTTTATGCAAGGAGTCCTCCATCTGATCGAAAATCCTGTGCTACCAGGCTTCTAGATCACACGGAGGCCAGTTTGTGTACAGCGGAACATGAAGAGAAAATCCCTCCCTTCAACAGACCTTTGCTTATGTGTCTTCATAATATTTAGACTGAAGCTACAAGAACATTTGACAGTACTTTTTGACAGTTAATCTTGAATTTTGGTGCTTCCTTCACATTCTCAGCATTAAGTTTCAGTAATATAACTTGCATTAGATATTTTAGTATACATCTAGATATAAGCTTTCAAATCTTTTGTGAAAGTAGGCATAGTAGGACTATGAAATGTTGATTAAATATAGCAATATATTATTGGATTCAAGAATTTGTGTAAACTGACAATTTGAATACAGGGATACAAAAAATGGCATGACACTAATTTTAACTATTTTTAACTTATTTTGCATAAAATTACTACAATTACTTTTTCTTTCTTTTTCAGCTTGTCCACAAAAATGCCTAATGGGAGTCTCATCCATTTTCATCCCTCAATTCTCCATTTTGGAATGCAGTGAGTATTTTGTATATTTAAACAATAAATGAATAACTATCAAGTTATTTATCAAAAAAATGTGTTCTTCTTGTCCCAGCCACTTTGTTGCTTGAGCACATATGGTTTACTGGCCAAGTAACACTAAAGCATTACTTTCCATTACTTTCCATTACTTACTTTCCATAAGCCTGGTTAAATCTTGGGTTCATGTGTTCCCCTTCTCTGGTATGGTATCCTCTTTCTTCGTTTAAACTGACCCATTTATTCCATTATGTCTAAACCAGACCTAACTCTGGATATTTTAAACTATTATTTACTGAAACAAGCCATGATCAGAAAACAAAATCTTGGTTCAGATGTAACACACTGTGGCTGATTTAAACGAGGAAGCTGGTGTTTCTCACCTTCTGTTTGCAGCTGTGCCAGAGAAAAAGGGAGGGGGTAGAGAAGCCGGAGGCGCACCTAGTCTTGCTGAGGTAGTGCTGAACCTATGGTATGGTGGGGGTTGGGCCACTGAATTGCCTTCTGGGAACCAGATGACAGCAGGGATGGGCCCCCTTTCTTCGACATCAGCTGGCTCCTTTCCCTTTCTCTTGTGTACTGACTGATCATGCCATGCTCTTTTTTGCACAGAGAAATGGAAAGAAGCCTCCAGCAAGTGAAGTGTCAAGTGTGGCACCAACTTTGCTCCTCTCTTGCCTTTCCCAGTCGGTTTCGCTCCCTCATCTCCCATTACTCCTGTCAAGGAAGGCAAGGGGGGAATGAAGCAAATTCATCCTCAATTTCAGCAAATGCTGGTTGAGGAAGCAGCACAGTCCTTCTCAAATCCCCTCTTCCTACTCAGAAGGGGTGGAACTTCAGAGAGAATGTGGAGTCTTGCTTTCACTGGCTGGATGGGATGGTCCAGTGTGCTGAAATTAGTCCATGGCTCAGGTTTTCCCATTCTTGGTATGGGTCACATCTAAACCAGTCTGCTGCTCCTTCTAACTATACTGATACATTAACATAACAAATAAGGGTGACTGAGGTATGCTCATGTCATACCAAGCCATGGTTTGATTCTTTGTCTGTACCATCCCAGCACTATTGTTTATACAATTCTCTCGGAGCTAAACTGTGTATAGGATGATACAATTTTGTGGTGTCTTGAACACTCTTTGTTTGTATCGCAAGTGGAAAGTATTATCTGGGTGCTTTCCCCCATACTGTTATAACAATTCTGTCCTCTTTTGTTTTCCCCTAGGTTACTGGGACTGCCTAAAGCTAAAATGCTATATGCATACAATCCTAGTAGGGATAGAGATGTTATAGTGAATTCAGTGTTTACAGCTACTAGACATTTTCATGTGTCTCCTGTTCATAGCAGGGTGAGTGCTGATGTACTTTTGGAAACTATGCTGTGGCAAGGTGCCAGAGTTTCATGCTTTCGTTGGCCTGAAGCATTAGTTAACTGGTTCTTCTTCCCTGCTTTCCCAGCCATTAGCTTTTCTTGATCTTCCAGCTTATTTTTATTAGGTCTGAGCTGAATGTTCCCCCACATATATTTTCAGTACAAGAAACAGCTTTCAGCCCCTCCGAAATAGCACACACAAAAGCTTTCTTCTCTGAAGTCAGTTTGTGCCTTTTACCACTCCAGTTGGCTGCAGCTTCAGTCGCATTTGTTTGAAAATTAGCCTCATAACAGTGACACTGTCACGGATTCCACCAGATTCATCCACCTGACAGTGTCGCTTGTCTAGAAAAAACATACATAGGAAGTTGCCTTACACTGAGTCAGGGTTTTGGGCAGAAATTTTTCAGGCCTTATCTGGAGATGCCAGGAATGTAGTAAACATATGGTAGAACTTCCATGAGTCAAGTATATTTGCAGTCTTGAACTATGGTCTTGCAAATAACTTGTACAAATGAATTACAGTAGATCTCTTGTAACAGTGACAGTGGTTTTATTAGTCTGGACCATGTTTAGTTGCTAACTATGACTGGAAGCCTTTAATTGTATCTTGAAGCGGGAGGGAGCATATGAGCCTGAGACTAGCGGCTGCTACTGCCTGCAGTGCTAGGGCATGGTTTAGTGGTGCATCTGAACCCAGATGCCATCTCTGCTGTGATCCTTTGTGGGAGAAATAGAGTAACCATGTTTAGCTCTTGGCCATAGAAAGGGAGCCCAGTGCTGCTGATAGCTGCTCCTTACTGTTTTTCAGGCTACATGGAGGGCGGTGTAAGGAACTGTGTGGGACTAGGTCTGAGGTAGTGGGGCAAGGAGTGGGTGGTGACCCTCCTTTTAATTTT
Organism: Varanus komodoensis; assembly: GCF_004798865.1. NCBI lineage: Eukaryota > Metazoa > Chordata > Lepidosauria > Squamata > Varanidae > Varanus > Varanus komodoensis. The sequence continues at coordinate 9,552,037 of NW_025335589.1, forward strand.
AACGTCTATAATAAATTTATTGCTATTTAAGTTTATTGAACATCAGACACTTTTATTTTATCTGTAGGTGATTCCAGCAATGGGGAAAATTTATTTCAGAGTACTGTTTCTTCCAATAGAAGAAGGCAGTTTTGAAAGTTCATTATTTATAAATACCTCATCTCATGGAGTATTTTCATATCAGGTAATTTATTATTCACCAGCTTGAGATTTAGAAGATACTTGTTTTCAAATGATGTCATAGTGGGAAAAATAGGAAACTGCCAATTTTTCTCGGGAATTATTAAGTAAGACTTGAAGAGAGCATCACCGTGTACAAGGGACTAAAGTCTAAAGATGTCTGTCTTTCTGGTTTTCTACTGCCTCTAGGGATTTTTTTACTTTTACACTGGAGAAGAGGCAACTGAGTGGCTTCTCTCTCTGGTAGTTGATCTCAGATGTTTGCACATAATTTTCAAAGAAGCATTTGTGAACTGAGATTTTGGAGAGGGGGGATGTTTGGACTTGGAGTGTTTTAGGGTGCAGTTTTATACACAACTTGCCTGGAAGTAAGTACACTAATAAACTCAGTGGGGTTTACTTCCAAGTAGACATGCATAGAATTGCATTATTGCTTGAAAATCCTAAATGGTTTTTTTAAAGGAGGTAGTGTGCTGTTTACTCCTGCCAAATTTGAGGATAACAGCTTAGAGGCACCTAAGATCCCAAAGTATGGGAAAAGGTGTATCAGTTTTACAGCTAACATTCATAGACTTACTGTGGTGTGCTACCAGAAGTTGGGATAGAGAAATAAAGGAAAAAGGGCATTATCTATTGAGTGGATTTTGGAGCATGTTTGATTTGCTAGAGCTAGTGTGGCACAAACGCTTTCCAGTCTTGAAGCCTGGCATGATGAGTCCCCTACTCTGCTGCAAAGGAAAAACCCTCTTTCCCATCAGTGTAATGGGGCGGGGTGGGGCCTGGTTTTATTTAATTGCATTTTACTTTTTATTTAGTCAATGCATATGTTAGCTATCCTTGAAGGCTAACAGTCTTCAGAAGGCAAGCATACAATCCTATATCAATATGAGTTTGTAAAATTTTTAAATGAACTTTAAAATGAATCAGCAGCAACAGCAGCATATATAATAAAAACCTTTCACTCACAAGTCAAGGAAAACAAATAAGTTTTAAAAACCCTCTGCAAAACAGCACAAAAGGAGAAGGCTGTATACTTCTTGAGAGGGAGTTACAGAGATGTGGTTCACATCGAACAACAAATGGTTTGTTGATTCATAGATGTTTATTATGTGTGAACCCAAAACAATGGGTTAATTATGTGTTATTAACCATGAACAACCTCTAACAAGAAATCATGCTTTGTTGTTCAGTTGACAACTGAGAGTGTTTTAACTATGAATTGTCATTATGTGCAGACCCAGAATTGTGGGTTGTTGAGCCAGGCTATGGAAGCAGTGCACAAGAATGGTTTAAAAAAATCCCTTCATAACCCGACCACTGTCTGTTTACGTGCTAGTACTACACTGGCACGAAGGCATAGGAGGTGCAGGAAGGGAAGTGAGCGGGTGAAAGAGAAGGACCACTACGCAGTGTCTTGTGCACAACAAACCATGGTTTATTTGATCATCTACCAGATAAGCCCTGTAAAAGGCAACAAATACGGCTTAAATAAACCATGATTAGTGTTTGTGAAACAGACAGTTGCTTCATTTGTAGCCCATCCACAAAAGGGTTATATTGCATTTTTCATTATTTTAGTAGTGTAGAACTGCTTGTACTTGCTGGTTCTGTGTGTACTAGTTGGGGATTTTGAAGCAGTGTTTACATTCAGTTTAAAGTGGTTTGTAGTAGAGAATTTCTTATTGCAGTGGATGTTGTACCATCTATATATTTGTCTTCAAAACTTAAGATAACTATGAGTAGTTCTTTGAACATTGAAACATTTGTAAATGAAAAATTTGAATCAACATGTAGTCAGGCATTCAAAAAAAGAAGCCAAGTTACTGGACAACTTGCACAATCCCCCTACATCGTATGAAAGCCCTACATGCAGCATATGAAAACACTGTTGGTGCCTTTTTTGTTCATCTTCCGATGTTTTAATAGCCAAATATTTTGTAGTCTAGTTTCTCTGAGTCAAAAATGGTCAGCTACACTTCTATTAAAAACTCACAGACAAGTAGGCAGATTTGTATTTTATCTTCCTTTATATAGCTTCCTCTCAAGTGCTCTGTAAAAGTCCAGTATATTTTTATGATAGTCCTATGAGGCAGTGGCATTTACTAGAAGAGGAAGGAACTATCACTAGTGATGACTGGACAAGGGGATTTCTGGAACGCTGATAATTTTGTCCTGTATATGCCTCCTTCCCTTCAGAGTAAACTGATTTCCAAGGAGCCGTGGGAGGCTACCTCAGCAGAAACTGCAAATGGAATCTTTTTTTCTCTTTCAGGGATCTTACCTAGAAAGCTATTATCCCATGAGAATACATATTCATCAAAATAGGAGAAATGAATTTGAATATACATATATTTCAAATGACTTTCCTTAGCAATCTTTATCTGGAGACTTCAAAATGTCATTTTGAAATTCTCTGTACATTTTAATAACCATCTTGTTTTTGATATGCTACATAAAGGACCAAATGAATATGTATTCTGACATTTATTTTCTCAGATGTGATATAGCAGATTTGGATGAAAAATAATATTTTTACAGTGTAGTGTGACATAGTTTTAACCTGATAATCCAGTTGTGCTCTGTTCATACTGTTCATAAGGCACGCTCTGAGTAAGCCCGGCCACCTGCCATCCACCTTCTTTCAGCATTTTTTCAGGAGTCTGCAAATAATCCTTTGTCCATTCAGGGTAATGGCAGAAAGCATTGTCCTTGCTCTCAATTGGCTTTGTGATGTCATTCTGTAGCCAGAAATTATTCATTACAGGTTGTTACAGTGTTTTCACACTGACTGTCATCCAAAGCTGCCTGGGATCATATAATCAAAAAGAAATACCACTTTTAAAAGTTGCTGAAGCTGCAGTGAACAGGCACAAAAGGCTGTAAACATTTTTGGATGCCTTTGTGCACTGAAAATGTTTCTGTGACAGGTTTTGCATGATATGGCAACCCATCAATGGGAAACTAGCTGCCGTGGGTTGTTGTGTCATGTGATCATGGATCATTTCCCACCCAGGTGGCTTATTTGTGGACAAGCTGACCTCTCAACCCAAGGCTTGTTGAAGGAGCTCTTTGATCCATGATGGATTTTCATATTATCCAAGCCCATTGTGGGTTCAGGGAAGTAGTGCGTAAGCTGCTTGGATAGAGTGACAAGTATCTTTTGCTTCTCTTGCCTGCTTGTTCAAGCCACCACAAATGACAGTTTGTCTAACATGCCCAAGTGGCTCATTGGAGGAGCTGTCATTAGTTTGGCGCTCTGCATAACTGAATATGTGCATTTGGGGGGTAATTTTAAAAATTGCTTATTTGTTGGTTTTCCCAAGTTGCACAATTACACAAATTGGGAAATTAAACAAATTGTCAAAATGGGAAGGCTTGCCTGAGCTATGTCGTGGTAAGTACCTGTTTTTCAAATTTTTGTAAAGCATCAAATGTATGCAGATTCATGGTTGCATATTCTCTGTCAAAGAACAAATGAGAAAATGTGCCAGAGTGTTTGTCATGAAAGTAGGATCTCAGGCTAGGTCGCCATGTTATGTGAGCTTCTCTTCTACAAACATTTGCCACTGACTACTGAATAGTTTTAACCTGTTTCTGTTGATGTACACTAGCTACTGTGTGCTGTAAGAAGACGTTCAGTTTTTGTTGGAATTGTTTGGAAAGAGTCAATATCTGCTGTTTTGAACCAGGTCTTTGGAACAGGAACTTCAAGGACAATTTCAGAAGAGTCTAGAAAGCAGTTAGCAAATACTTATTTACTACTTCCACATATCAACAGTATCCAGATCTCACAAGCACTGGTATGGTATACTTTGGAAACAAATATTAAGTTACCATTACGGACAGTATGGTGTTTAAAAAAAATCAAACTTGTACCTCAGCCTCTTGCATAATACTAAACATAATATATGTGACTAACCACTAGAACCTCAGCTCTCCTGCATGCAAAGTTTTTGTTGCACTTCTCCTTAATTTACTCATGGTTATCTCCCAGCACAATTTGTCTAAATAAATGTGCCACCTTGTACCGTAGCTCAACCATTTTCTCCTGTACCCAAAAAGGTAGTCTGTGTGTGGACTTCAGGTTTGGAATATTTGAAAATGAGTAGCTCAGTCAGTGCTGAATTGTTCTGAATTGTGGATCCATGCAACTTGCTCTGTGTGGTCTCCGTTATTTTAGTACAGCTTTCAGCATAATCCTATGAACATTTACACAGAAAAAAATCCTGGAGTTCCAGCATTCCCTAGTCAGTATAGCTGGTTGGGGAAATCTGGAAGTTGTCTAGAAGTACGTAAGCTTGTACCCTTACTCTATCTTTCTGTCACAGTGAGATGCTCCCTGATTGTGATCCAGCTCCCTGATTTACTTTTCTTTCCCCCTTTATCTATACTAAGACATCTAAACTTGTCCTGAAATTCCCAGTTTTCTACATAATTGAAGTAAATACTGATCTTACCTCACAGATCTGCTTTATCTAGTATGGCCCTGAAATATTAGGCCAGCTTGAAGATATTCTGAGGCAAACTGTTGAGTAAAAATGAACACCATAACCTTAATTTAATTTGTTACTTGGGAAGCAAGTGATGACCTGTCACTGCTCCAAAGCTGCTGTGTGTGGAATTGCTGTAACATTGATAGTAGAGAATGGAGGGCCATACGCTTTACTTTCCTCGAGTGAAAAAAAATGGGAACAGTTGAAATAAGAGAGACTACTGGTATAGGTATTGGTAAATGAATCAATATGTTTTTCAGATTAGTTGCTTTATTTATTTTATTTTTCTTACGCAACTTATGTACCATTGAATACCATACGATCCCTAAGAATTTTACATAAAAATAATAGGATACAATATGAAAGCATTTACCAATACATTAAGAATGTTATGGAAATAGCCAAGGCAATGCCTGAATAGACAGGCATGCCTTGAAGAAGCACCTGAAGCTCACTACAGTTCCTGCCTGTCAGACCACACATGGGAAAGGATGCCATTACTTGACAATGCACTGTTGATCTTGGGACAACTAGAAGGACCTCATCAGAGTTCAAGAGTTGATGTGATGAATATGAGGAGCATAGTCGGTTAGATATCCTGCTCCAGTGTTGCTCAGTGCAGAAAATCTGAAAGTGTCTCCAGAGCTAATAAGTAGCCAGAGCGGTTCTTTTAATACAAGCACTAGCTGCAGCTCTCAGATCACATGCAAGGGCAGCACAATACTGAGGGAATTCCCATACTCTAATCTTTGAGGAAAACTATCCATTTTATATTACTGTTGTTAGAATCATCAGGCAAAGTAAAATTGCCTTGAAGTCTGTAGCTGTGCATTCAGCTAGTTGTTCAAATTCATATATGAAAGAACAAAACATAAGGGTATGATTTGTATCCTGAAAACTGAGCTTCCAAGTTTGCAAATAGGAAACGGCTTTATAATAATAGACTAGAGTTGTGGGTTGCTTGAATAACTTCTAGGCAAGAATCAAGTTTATTCTGACCCTGAAAACTGGGGATGTTACTCATAAGCACTTGTTTGAGCTACTTTTTGTTGCTTTTGCCTTAGGACACAGAACAAGCTCTTCTAAAGGTCCTTTTATAAGCAGAAGCAGTAATATTTATTTAATTACCTACTTATTTTAGTTATTATCATTATTTTAATTTTTTTTCAAGTATTGCAAACCCAAGCTTGCTCTGCATGAAATGGCAGATGTAAGGGGAAGAGGTTTGCTAAATTAAATGTGGTAACAGATGCACATTTGTTAGACATAATGTTATGGCTATTTATTTTGTGCCATTGCAACATAAAAGTTGGTCCTTTCTTTAGAGATTGCACTAAAAATATGAGTTTCTGAATTATTACTGTGGTTCACATTATATTAGTTTGTTAAGTGAATTTTCATTGCAAATGTTTATGTGACTGTCCTGGTAGTTCTTCTCCATTTATAATAACGAATTATTGACACGTTTTGGTCCTTGATATAACTTTTACCTGCAAAATGTGGTATAGTAAGAAAAATTGAGATGTACTCTTAAAAAATAAGCCAGAACCAATTAAATGATAAGATCTGATGTGTGTTGTCCCCTCATGGGAATATTTTTTAACAAGAAAATGAAATTAAATAATGGTCAGCCAACTTTTTGCACTGCAAGCACTGTTAAGCACTGGCTTTTATTTTATGTTTTTATACTTGTATTGGGTATATGGATTCCTTTGCAAGTATACTCAAGAGGTCTAATTTGGAGGCACAAAGTGTTATACACATTTGAAAATAAAAGAGTAAAAACATTAAAATCAAAGAAGCTGACCCACATGTGCTGTTAGAGTTGCATTTACTAAAGAATTGGAGGATGTAAGACCAAGAAAATGTGTTTAAAAGTGTTTTCAAAAAAGTAAGTAAATATCTGGGTTTTTAAGTGGGCAAACTTGGGTTTAGAAATATTTCTGAAATGAATGCATACATCAAAATGTATAGGCCTATATTGCAGCATCTTCTGCAGGATTTCGCCTCTCAGTGGCAGTGCTAGGGTGTGTCAGCTAGATAAATGGATTGCTTCTGCCTGCGTACACTCTAGCATAGGAATGCGGTTGTCTTTGTTGGTCCAGGGTTCCTGGCACATACCATTACACAAACAAAACCTTGCTTAGACCTTCTAGTTTTCATCTACTTTTCCACTTTTTACCCAGCTACATTCTGGTTGTGTTTGTTCTCTTTTTCAGGCAGAACCTAGAAATGTCAGTCACTTAAAAGTTCGTCTTCAGTGCAGTTTACATAACAAATTGTATCAACATTTTAAGGTACGATGTATGTGTTTGTTCTTAAATCTACATTTAACTACTGCTCACCAATGTTGTATGTACCAGCTGTACAGACTTCCCACCAAAATGAAATTGAGCTGGTCCCATTTGTGGGCTTGATGTAGTCCTGGCTCTTTCTGTGGCACTTCAGTATTTATGCCCAAGTGGTCTTTTCAGGGCTACCTCAAGATAACATTGTCTCAGGGGTAACTTTAAGACTATCTCAGGTTCTTATATGTGATAGAAAACACTTTAATTGGAACTCCTGTTATATGATAAACTGAGATAAGTTGTTACTCGTGCATGAGTAACCCCTTAAAACACTGATCTCTTTTGCCCTACTAGGTTATAGACAAATTTGGCCCATATCTTCTGTATTGGATTCTCTGTGTTGGGTTTGCAATTAATCTTGAAAACTGTGAACTGGCTGGCATTACTGACTTTTGAATGCCTTGCCCATTAATGCAGTCCTTTTTAGTTCATGTGGAATCTAATATTGACAGTGTTGGAATGCAAAAACTATACCTCTGGTGGTGCTCAAGAAATGCTGAAACTAAGCATTTGTGCCATTTTGAGGGTTAGGACTTAGCAGTGACAGTGCACAGCACTGTTCCTGTATCTCTGATCTTTCCTGAGTGTCAGTGTATGTGCACAGGTATGAACATATATGGGGGACCTTTAGCACCCTGGCTGAAATCAGAAAGGTTATGCACCTCTGTTTAGAGGATCATGGCTTTTTCCACCTAGAAATTGTTGGGTGTCTTGGATTAATAATGGCTGGAATCTTTTTCTTTGAATATGCATGACCGGCTAATAGGAAATATCATACTATTGCAGTGATCCAAAGTAATGGAAGGTGTTTGGTTCTTCCTCTTCTGGGATTTCCCTTCTTTCTTCAGTTCCCTGAGCCATAGACAGTCCTGTTCAGGAAAGTCTCTTTTTTCCTTTGTAACATTTTGAGTGCTTTTGAGGCTTCTGGGGAACAGGGAAGCCAACAGCTTGCTGGCCCAGTGCTGGGTGTGTCCCAATTACTTCTTCAGTCTCTTTTTCAGATAGGCTAATAGATTTTCATTCCCTTTGAAGGTGCTGTCTAAGCTAACTTTTAGAAGTTCTATTAGTCATGTTAGATGGAAGTTAGTTTCCCCCTTTGTATGTCTGTCTCTCTGTGAGTGGATCTCGCTCTTTCTCTCTCTCTCGCACTCACTTGTGCACACACATACACAAATGAATAAAAAAACCACTGATTCATTTTTGATTGCTTAACTGTCTAGAAATTTAGTTTTTCCAGCACAGAATGGCCTGAAGTATTTTCATTCTATCTATCGTAAAGAGACAGAAGATTTACTATGTTATCCCACCACTGTGCATCTCTGTCAGAAAAAATACATGCTGGCCCAGTGTGAAACTCACATCAGAATTTCAGGAGAGCACCTGTTCACTTGTATCAAACACAGCAATTTTGTGCAAGAGCATTCATGGCTCAGATAATTATAATTGTTAGCAGTTACTTAAGAATTGACATTCTGAATATTAGTCTCTCATGATTAATTTTTTTGGATTTCCTTTTATTTTATATTAGAACTGCTGCTTTGCATCTGATGATCAGCTGCTGCTAGAAATCAGTTTAATGGTCAGAATGGAAAATATGCAGCATGAATTTGTGGACCTTAGACAATACTTACTGGAAAATCTTTTTGTAGTTTATGTAGCAATGGACAAAACACACACTTCAGGTAGGCCAGATATGAATCGGCATGTTTTTTTTTATTCTATGGCTTTTTTATTAATGCACACAGATGCAATGGAAGTTTCATCTTTGATTTTGGTTTTCTTTGAACAGATGATTCCCCAGTAATCTTGTATGTGTTGCATTCAGGGAACAATCTTTTGTATGTGCAGGTAATTATTTTCTGTATTATATTTTGTAGTACAACTGCATTTTTAATTATAATATTCACCAACGCTTTGCAGGAAAACAGTAATTATAAATAATTACTTAAAGTATTTCTGCTGGGTGAATGTCACTGGCTAGTATTATCCAGGTGCAGAAGATCACTGAAATATACATTGGGGATGGCAAATGCTTAATTCAAGGAGAACAGTCTGAAATGTCCTACTTGTGAGCAGTGAACTACATTCAGATGGTAAGGGTGTTGTAGTGGTAAACCAGGGTTTATTATCTTGTTTTGTAAGCCCTGATTAAACTATGATTTTCCAGTTCTAATTTAATGGGAAGCTAGGCTAAAGGAACCAGTATGGAAAGACATGAAGCCAAATGTACAGTGACAGAAAACTGAGGAGGGAGCATGGAAGGCAATTTTCATCAATCAAATTGATGGGTGAAAAAGTGGGAGGGACCTTCTCTGCTGTGGTGTCCTGCTGGCTCAGACTTTCTCCCTAGGAAGCTTGCCTGGCATCTACATCTACTGGCATCCTGTGGGACTCTGATTTCATTGCTGTTTTTGCATCTTTGTTTGACTGATCATCCTTCCCTCTGGGTATTCCTATAACCCTATGGGGAAGGCTGGATGTTGCTTTTGGCATGGGGAGGGAGACAAGTGCTTCCCGATAAGATAAGGAGAAGAGCTTAATGAGCAAGATACTTAATTTACACATTATCCTTGTGGTGTAGCTTTCAGTGATTTGAAGTTTCCTCTACTGTTCACTGTGTCTGCATGCCTCGTTAGACACTGCAGGAATCGTAATTCCAAAATGAGTGAGGGACAGAGCATTCCCAGTGTTCCCAGTGAAGACTGGGTAGGGGAGCAGAACATACTCTAGAACAGGGGTCTCAAACTCAACTTACCTGGGGGCCGCTGGAAGTAGAGTCTGGGTGAGGCTGGGCTGCATCAAGCGGCGGTGGTGGGCTGCTCATCCCGCATCGCTCCCGGAGGCCGGACCGGGCGCTGCTGGCCCTTTGAAGGCCACAGGGCCCATCCCCCACCCATCCCGGCAATTGGCCTGCGGGACGCGAGTTTGAGACCCCTGCTCTAGAATATGGTGGTGATTAGAAACAACCAAACCTAGCAGAATTCTCATGTGTGCCTTGATCTGCTTAGTTTTAAACTGCGTAGAACTCTGAATCACAGGTCTTTACATGTAAAGGTAAATTGTTAAGAACGTTATTAATATACTATATTTATTATTACCCTGTATGGCAATGGCTCGATGCGGAAAACTGCAGTGACTCGGAACTTGAAATGTTCACGAATATGAACTTTACAACAGCTAAAGCTATTATAGAAGTATGATATGCTTTCTTTGCAGGATATAAAACACTTGTCACAGGAAGGAACATTTTCTGTGCTGCTTGAGCCAATATTGCTGCCATCATCAGCCACAAATTTTACTGAAGTTGCTTCTATTGTTTGTAAAGGTATGGTTTTTGCACAGAGGTAGATATACAGTGAAACTAACTGTATGATAAGCTGCATTAAAGTGGTTACTACCTGTAACAGATATATTGAGTGTCCTTTTTCATTGCTCCTGCCATGTTCTAAAACAAAACAAAACAAAATAAAATGGGAGGGACAAGAAAGCTCTTTATCACAAGTATGAGCATATTTAGGACACAGTCTTATAGATGGCACCTTCATGAGATAGAAGCCCCCAAATACAGATGCCCTGACAAGGATGTGTGAGAAGGATGGGAGAAGTGATGGAGACCATTTTTACCTCTTTGTCCTCTATAATTGGTTTTTGCCTCTAGCTGAGTCTTTGGATCTGTCCAGAGAGGATATGAGGGCTCCAGAGGCCATAGGATTTTCAATACTCTGGCTTTTTCCTTCCTGTCCATTCGCATGTCCCCTTTCTGACCTCTCTGAAGCTGCTTTTGTGACCTTGGGAAGCAAGTAGCAGGGATCTTTCTGTGGCAGTTGCAAGGGTGAGCGGGTGGCAGAAAGATCAGATATCAGAATGCACCTTCTGAAGTTGTAGCAGTAGCTGCAGCCCTACAGCTTCACAGTAGTTCTCTGAGGAGCCTTGTGGTCCCTAGGATGCTTGCCCAGGACTGCTCTCTTGCAAAGTCCCCTCAAGGCAGAGTGCAATAATAAAATCCACATATGTAAAACTGAAGCATTAGAACATAAAACATTATATTATACACAATATATAAAAATTGGCTGCCTATCTAATGAAATCGCAAATGTTAAATTCACAGAAGTGATAGGTCTTCATTCTTGGCAATCAAAAGTCTCTGAAGGTGCCAAGCGTTCATCCCTTGTGAGATAGGGGCTACTGCTGAGAAGTTCCTTTTTTTGTGCCTATCCATCAAATTATTGCTGCAAGCAGCCAGCCTTCAGCAAGCAGGGGCTTCCATTCCAGTCTCAAACGATGGGCAGGTGCATGCAGGCATGGGCTGACCTTGCAGTAATGGGGTCCCAAACTGTTATAGCAGGATGGGGAAAGTGTGTCCCTCCAGATGATTCTAGACTGCATCTTTAGCTCCAAAGGCGAAGGTCAGTCAGAGTTGGAGTCTCACAACATCTTAGGCGAGCAGGCTACAGATTCCTCATCCCTGGTTTAGGGCTTCATAGGCTGAAACTGATAGAATCATTCTGGTAACCAGTGCAAAATTGGTGCGATGTGTCCTGGCTACTGAGCACCTGAACTTCCACATTGTGCACAGTGCAAGGGCATGGACCTTTCAAAGGCAGCCCTGCACAGAAAGGGAAATGCCTTTGTGGAATGGAGCCTGGTTTATCAGATGGGATTTGCAGTTACATGAATTGACAGCAGCGCTAGTCCTTTGCTGAAACCCACCTGCAATACCGTGAAGGGGTCTGTGAGCATACTCTGAATCTATTCTTTAAAAGATCTTGTTTTCCATTGCTGCTGTTTCCTAAAACTCCCCTTTTTCCCATTTATGGTCTCACAGGAAAAGACATGGAAAACCTCACTTGCTTCCCCAGTCCCCCTCCCCACTTCCAGTTTTCAATTTCTGTGCTCTAAGATTGCTGAATCAAAGTACTTCATGATCAATATTTTAAGGAACTTAAGTTTTAGTTTTGGTTCCAGCATTTATTCTCTTTAAAAACAATTGGAATCAGCAGACTGTGTTGCTAAAATGAGATATTCTCTTTCTTAATCCAGGTACATCATGTGGCCGTGGAAGCAATCACATTGTTAATGAGACAATGAATCTTTTGGACAGTACCACCTTGCCAAGAGCATGTCTTTCTCATCCAGTGATAGAAGGGTAAATTTTAATATGAGTATTCACAATAAAATGCCATTAAAATGTTGAGATCCAAGTTCTATAATGGACTTTTTCAAGTTCCATCATTCCTAAGTGAACATGTCCATTGATTATGCTCTGTGGGAATTTGTAGACCAATACTTCAGGAGAGCCCCAGGTTAGAAAAGACTCCTATATAATTTAGAGTGCAAACAGATGAATGTTCCAAATCAGGACTTTCCCAAGTGGCATTATGGTAGACTGCAGATGTCTGTTTTTTATCTGCAAGTGCATACCTCACATGAGTAATTTGTGGTAAATGGGATCTACCATGTATGAGGTTAACTTCCAACATTGTATTTAGGAGAAAGGAGAGAAAAAGTAGAAAGTTTGGAAGAAAGAACTCAGTCTTAAGTTTTAATGGCTGTTTTCTCCATTATTGTTTTGCATTATGCTGTATTTAATTCTTTTAAATATGTTGATGTGTTTGGCTATAACCCTCTGAACTGGAAAGGTTGCAGACCTCCAGTAGAGGGCTGGATTGCCTCTATGCTTCTGCTGTTTTCTAAAACAGTCAGTCTCTGCCGTCTAATTACCCCCCCGCCCCATTCTCATGAGGAGAAGATGAGGAGGCACTGTTTGTATTCCTTGTGGAATGCGGGTGCCTCACTCCTTTCCTTCTTCCTTGTGGAACATCCACCCCGCACACACAAAGCACCTGTGGTAAAGATGACTTCCTGTTGTCGGAGCTGCGTCCATGTTGGGTGCAAGGGCAGAGAGAGGGACCTCAAAGTTGGATTTCTCACTGCCATCTCAAAGGGCTTCTCCAGCTTGCAATCTCTTTTCCTATGGCCATCCAGACTGCATCTGTCTGCCAAAGGATGGTGTCCTTGATGTATTTAATATTTTTAACTGTTTTATGGCATCATAGCTCTTTAACTTTTGCAAAGATTATTATTAGTTACTGAGCAGATTAAAATGCCCTAAGTGAATAAATAGAATTAAGTTCTAGAATCCTGTTTTTGGGTGCATCTTCTTTATTTCATGAGTACATTATTGGATGGCTTGGATTTGTGGAAGGGCCATTTCAAATCACCACCACCAAGATAAATTTTTATATTCATTAACAACAGGGTACATTTTAATGGAAACAGCTCTCACAAATTAGTTAGTCGTCAAATGTGTGTGTGTTTGTGTTTTAAGTGTCCCTTTGTGATCTGTCCCATACATTTCCAGTGCACATGAGGTGTAACATTACTTTTTATAACATAATATAAAAAAATCAAAACAGTAATATCTTTAAGATCTTAGGCTATAAACCAGGGTTTAATTCTTAAAAAAGTAAAACAAATGTTAGAGGCACTGATACTTGCATCTGAGTATATTTGTCATCTTTCTTGTATTGGTGTGCATAGGGCAACTGTAGTGGATTTACTCCTATCATGCATTAAAGGGCTTTTTCCCAAACTTTTTTCCTAAAACTGCCCTCCGGAAGTCCTGTTTTCTCACTGGTTATCCTAAAACTTCCAGTTTCTGATAGCTTGATTAGACTTGCTGTTGCAAGGTTCCTTTCCAGTTCTTTCCCAGTCTTTGCTTCTTCCAGCTGTTTCTTCTATTTCAACACCTGTATTATGTTCTCTCTGAGAAGTTTCTTGAGCTTTTTCTTCCAGCTTTACCTTCCCTACTCTGTGTGATTCTTCTCTTCAATTGTTCCAAATTTTCTCTTTTCCCCTCCCCATTTTTGGAAAACAACCCTTCTTCCTTTTCTCTTTGTGTTGCTTTTTGCTTTTTCTCAAGCCATTGCTCCTGTGAGAAAATGCATTTTTTCAAGCCCTATAGAAAAAAGACACCACATGTTCAGATGCCGAAAGGCACAAAACAGTTTGCCACAGCTGCTGCAAGGATTGTTCCAAGCACCTCAGTTACTTGAATGTATACAGCAGTCACTTGGAGATCTTCCACTTGAGTTGGTTGATGCTCACACATGCCAGCTGCTGCCACCTTTGGGATGATCCAGAAGCAAAACTGCAAAAAGCCGCATAAGGGGGCTGAGAGAGGAGACTAATACCAGGGAAGTGGTCAGGAGCATAACAGGGCTGTTGCTAGATACCAAAATATCTGGGGCTCAGGCCCACAGGACAAACATGCACAAGGTTGAATGTGCTAATTTTCACATGCTCTGAAGTCTGTAAAGGTCCCATCTCCTAAGGACATGACTATTTGTAAAAGGGGATGTATGAAGAGGGGAGAGGAGGGCGTTTGATTTCGGAAAAAACCCACAGACAGAAAAAATCAAGTGGGTGGCAGCAGGGTGGTGGAGCAAATGGCATCCTGGAGATTTGGGACTCCAAAGGAAGGATTTTGTGCCACACTTCTAGTGCTGCACTCCTTCTAAAGCTGCTGCTGGAAGACTGCATAGCAAGAATCTCTTGAACATTTCCTACCCTGCTGCCTTAGTTTTGCAGTGCCATCTACAGATGAAATTCAGTGAACTTCTGTCCTTGGCCATCAGATGGCAGTGCAGGCAAAAGCAAGCAGCTCTGGCTCCCAAGAAATGCCAAAAATGGGCAGAGATTAGTTGGACAATTCTCCCCAATGCTCTGGAGATCAGAATTCTAAGCACTCAAGCTTACTTTCCTCCCATGAGGCTGAAACTTGGGATTTTTTTGTAATATGTTCCTCAGGACCAGTTTCTGCAAAATATTAAACATGCTATAAGTGGTGATATGACTGGTTGATTGTTCCAGCTAATATACATAGCTACTCTTAGATGTGAAACAGGCAAGAGAAACCTTCACAGGTGCTTCTCCCTCCCCTCCTAAAGGCAAAAAAGCTCCAGTGCAGAATCAGTTCCACTTAATCAACCTTCATCAGGTTGGTTGCCAACTCATCATAGAACTTTTCTTCCTAGCCCATGAGGAGGACAATGGATCAGTCCCAGCCCCTTTCCACGGGCCCTTTTCTCCACCATCACCTTGATCCATTGAACAAGGACGAAGGAGACTGTGTAGATCCTAGCTTATTAAAGCTCCAGACAGTTTAATAAAGAGGATTTCTTGCTTTGCTTTTCTGAGGGCCATGTCATCTTTAGGGCTTCAACCTAAAGGACCCTGTAAAACCACTATCCAAAAGTGCGAATAGAAAACATGCATCATTTCATCATTTCTACTAGCTTATGTTCAGGTTACACTTCATCCCACATATACCCTCTGGAAGTAACAGGTGAGAAGTCTTGTGATAAAATTTCAGTCACTAATCCTGCCTTCCCTGAGCAGTAGGAAAGTTGACCCATGTTTGATTCCTCTGTCATGCAAAACCCGAAAGAGTGTCTGTGGTGTTCAGTGCTCCATTCTCTCTCTGTAGGTACTTTGGCATCGATCCCTTGGCAACAGTATTCCATGTAGAACCACATCACAGTATTTCAGCATCTTGGTCTCTATGGTTTACAAACAATTTTGATTTTAGCATTGTGCTAAATGATGTCTATGTTTCAAGAGAAATGAAGGACATTCTAAAGGTAAGTTTTTCATTTTCGGCCCCACTGTTCAGTGAAGTAATAAGGATACTGTGTAGATCTCCCAAAATAGCTTTTAAAAAAAGCACAAAAAAAGTATCCTTTAAAAATCTTTGCTTATAGACTTGCCAGGTCCATGAACATACCATGAAATCAGCACCAAGAAAAGTGAAGTTCTGTGAACATTTATGCATGTCTTCTTATTCTCCATAGTTTATTTTGTTTGATGCTAGTAGGGCAGTGATGGCGAACCTTTTAGAAACAGAGTGCCCAAACTGCAACCCAGAACCCACTTATTTATTGCAAAGTGCCAACACCAAAATAAAACCTGAAAACAGGTTTTAGTTTAGAAAAAAGAACTCACAGCCAGTCCAAGCAAATATATGTATATCCTTGGCAGCGCACTGACCAGCCATGCGAAAGCTCGGACAAGTCGCGGCTAATGAGTCGCGGCACATGACATCATTGCCTGGCACCGCTACTCCTTTCTGAGCATGTGCTTGCCCCCAGTGCATGCTGTTATCTGATGCTTGGCTGCTGGGGTGACTTGGCATGCATGCCAACAGAGAGGGCTCTGTGTGCCCACTGTGGCACATGTGCATAGGTTCGCCACCACTGGCCTAACGCTATCCTGGTGCATTCCCCTAACCCTAATAGAGGGGTAAAATACTTTGTAGTATGTTTTTATTTAAATAAAAAATTTCAACCTAATAGAGGGGTAAAATACCGTTGAAAGGGGCAATTTTGAAAAAGCCTTCCTTAAGTAGCTTTTTCTGCACAGCTCATCATTTCTGCCCATTCTAAGCACATTCCAACCATCAAAATCAAGAAAGGATACCTCATTTTTCTAACCCCAACCCTGCCCTGGTGCACATCCCTAGCCTTAATATATGGCTAAAGTTCCATGGAAAAGAGGGCAATTTTGAACAAGCCTTCCTTGAGTAGCTCTTTCTGCACAGCTCATCTTTTCTGCCCATTCTAAACACATTCCAACCATCAATATCAGGGGTCCTCAACTTTTTCACCAGGGGGCCAGTTGAAAGGTGCACTGTTACCCAATGCTCGGCTGCTGGGGTGATGCTGGGGCGACTTGGCTTGTGTGCCGACAGAGAGGGCTCTGTGTGCCCGCTGTGGCATGCGTGCCATAGGTTCACCACCACTGGTTTAGGGTATCAAAGCTCAATACTGACCAATGAAAAGACTGCTTAGTTTGTTTGGATTCCCAGCTCCAAGATCAGAAACAATTGGAGAGAATTAGAGCTCCACCTCCTGCCCCATCTGCCTCCTCACAGCTGGTGGGAGAAGAATCATTTTGGCTTATCTCAGGGGCTGGAGAAACAATCTCAGAGAGGGATTAAAGGGGGCATTTGAGGGGAAGACACTGGAGTGGTCAGGCTACAATGCCTCCTGCAGCCACTCAGCTGTCTTCTCTCCCTCTCTGCAGCACTCCAGCTAGCTGGGCAAAAAACCTGACTAATGAAAATGTGGGGCACAATGATGTGTTGGCAAAGATCAATTCCACTTCTCCCGTTCTGGATTCCTATAAGCCTCTTAAGTTCAGAGGCAACCCAATAAGACTGGTCTCTTGTTTTAGTTGCTGGGCCTTGCTTATAGATTTTCAGATCTTGTTTTCATGTTCATCTGAGACTACTGCCAGGAAGCTAAATTTTGCACCTGCTATACAGGTACTATGTAACTGAATTGAAAAACATACACAGCCTTCATTGTACACAAATAAAAAGATGCAATTTTGTATTAAGACCTGAGCAAGCCCTTTAATGCTGTTGAAAACAGTTATCTGCAAGCGGGAGGAACTGCCAATAGGAGAGGGACGGTCTACACATAAGAAAAAGGTGGGATGATGCAGTGAGAACTTTTAAAACCAGTTTAATTTGTCTCTGTAGCACTGGAAGTGTAAAGAAAAGTACTATTTGCACATAAGTGAACTTCACATGATGTCATTTTGATTTGACATTTTTGCATTAGGTTATGAACTTCTCAGATCCATTGACTCTGCCTCCAGGCTGTTGGAATGTCTTTTCCTTGAAGCTCCATATGCAGGAATCAGTAACCAATTTATTTGCCAATGTTTTTGTGGCCACAAATGTTGGGATGATATTTGAGATACCACTACAGATTTATTCAGTTTTATCCCAGGTACTTTCAGATATATCAGTTATAGATATTCATGATTTTCTGGAATGATGTTATCTCCTAAATTAAATATTTCAGAAGATTTAAAATTAAAGAGAAAATTATTCCCAATTTAGCAAAGTATTCATGTAGACTTATTCAAACAATGAAGCTTTCTTCTGATTCTTTTGCACTGTTGTTCAATTGGAGTAGATTAAACTTCTGGATCACTTTGTCCATTACTGCAAATGGTGACAAGTGAAAGCAACAATACACAAGAATCTGCAACCCAAATACATCTTTCTGTAGTGGAAATAGTGCAACTTAGAAGAAACAGTCAAACATGCAATTGCTTCTTTCATTGCTTTATTAATTAGTTTTATATCCCACCTTTTTTCCTTTCAAGGAACTCAAGGCGACTTACATAATTCTTCTTCTCCTCTCAGTCTTATCCTCACAACAATCCAGTGACTGACCAAAGTCACCCAGTTAGTCTCAGGACTAAGTGGGGACTAGAACCCAGCTCTCTTGAGCCCCAGTCCTGCATTCTTAACTACTGCATCACATAATACACTCTCTCTGACTTGTATAAAAAATAGAATTATGGCAGAGGGGAACAACGGTGAACTGAATGTGCTGGTCTTTGTTTAGATTTTTTTTGTATAATGTGAGCTTAACAATTTCTCAATTAATGTTTTTCAGCAGGGAGATGTACATTTCGAAGCCATAGCTCATCATGATGTGTGTTGCTCCTTAAGAATGTCAGACAAAGGTAAATGTAGGGAAGAAGTAGGTGTCTCCGTTATGACCCTAATGGAGAAAATGTAAGGTCTAGTAAATGTGCAAACATTAGTCTTAGCGTTTTCCTGAATACAGCTGAATTTGTATGCATTTTATAATGCTTTATGCATGCCATGCATAAAAATAATTTTGTAATGCAGAGTGATGGGTCTTGGATAATTTATTTTTTATAGGAGAATGAGGTGATAGAAGTTTGCAAATGGGGCAGGGGTGTTAGCTTTGCAAGAGCTAGAAAATGGTTTGGCTATTGGGGGGAGAGAACAGCAAGGGCATATTTTAACAGCCTTAGAAAAATGTGTTTTTATGCACAAATAAGATCTATTCATACAGACAGCTGATCTTATGTTTTTAAGTGTATTTCGTGGTACCGACTTAATTCTGATGTCTTGAAGGTACTTAGTAGCACCAGAGTAAAGGTCATAAATGGAAAGAAACATGATTTATAATTATTTATCAATCAAATGGGTATTACTTATCATTTTAGTAAACCTTCTTTGGGAAAGGAGCCTATCTCTGGACAGTTCTACATGGAGTGTGGATTCAGATCTTGCATATGAACTGCATGAAAAGTGGCAAAAAATTAAACACAATGAAATTTGCAGGTGTGTATAAAGAATGTTCACAACAGAGATCAGTGTTTGCTGTAGAAGGGGTCTTCTTAGTAATAGGTAACTATTTGTCATGTCCTGCGTTAAGGAAAGTAAGGATGTAAATGCTTCTGCTTCCTTAACGATGGTGGTAGAAACAGGCATCAGAACTGTTGGTAAGCTCTGGATGGCATCCTTTCACTATTTTTCCTTTTCTGCAAGTGTTCAGTATCACAACTGGTACAGAAAGCAGCCAGAAGAAGAACCAGAGCTCTTATTTCTCTGGTTTCCAGTCACGCTGTTGTGTTTTGAGCAGTCACCCAGCTGGAGGAAACCAATATGGAGTCTGGAAGACACAGCCAGGACATGAGCTTTCCTTGTGCTGCTGTCTGTGATGGTAGCAACATTTTAAAAATGGGAGCTCCATGGCAAGTATTGGTGGTGAGCCTGCCTGGTGTGTTGGAGTGTCAGGATTTGCCGTTGGTCTTGATATTCTGATCAGGACCCATGGTTGCTATTAACCAGCTGCTCTTGGGAAGTAATGAGCCCTGATTTGCAATTGCCATGTTTAAAGCTGGTGGCAACATATGCTTGAACGATAGATAAAAACAACTGTGAGGGATTTGCACTGGATATGGGAAGACTTGGTTTAATTGCAGTGAAAGGATCTGAGGCATTAAAGTTGCATCAGCTGTTGCTGACAGTACATGCCAGTTTTTAGCATTGCTAAGTAGTAGTAAAATGTTGAAATGTTTTTTCTGGTTTCTTATAGGGTTGTCTAGTTTTTAGTAGGAAATTACAATAATCTAAGAACAAAGATAAAGAACAAATAATATAAAACAAAGATAAAATTTTATTCCAGACACAAGCATATAATTATAAGGCTCTTGAACTTGTTTTTCCTAGAAGATTATCATCAAACATTAAAACATGCAAACCCTTATTTTAAAACTATTTCTGTTATTGCTAACAGGAGAAATCTTGGGGAAATTATTCAAGTTGCTCATCCAAAGAATCCCGAGGAGGAGTCATTTGCATTATCTTTCCCACACTTGGTTACAGAACTTGGTCTTACATTGAACTTCAGTGCAGCTGCACCAACAAATAGCATGGTGAGGCCATATTTTGACTGGAAATTTTGTTGCAAGACTATTTTTGGTTAAAATTCCTTAGTGATCTTATATTTGCTCACTTAATAAACTAAGGGTGCAGTCTGATATAGTTACCCATAATCTTCCAAATTTGGAAGGTTGCAAGCACACCCTGTTGAGTGTTGTAGGAGCAGAAAGGAAGGGTTGTCTCTATGCTCCCCTCACACTCAAAAACTTTTACACAGCTGATTCTCGCCTTCTAAATGCCCCCCTCCTCAGGGAAGGAGGGGCTGAGGCATTGCCTGGTTTTGGTGGAAACTAGCAGCACATATGGTTAGGACCACTAGCGTATGGGAGGTGGTTGAAGCCCCATCGGTGAGGGTGTTTAAGGATAGGCTGGACATGCACATGGTGGAGCCAGCTGGACCTGGGCGGTCAGACTAGATGGCCCAGAAGACCCCTTCTGACTTGCTCTGTTTCTGTGTTCTATCATCCCTTCCCCTTGATTGTTCCCCTGCCCCTAACACAAAGACGATTTCTGTCTTTGGATCCTGAATCGATGCAGAAAAAGCTGCACCAGCTGAGAGGATGGAGTGGGGTTCATCCAGAGGCAGAGTCCCCACTGGAATCTTTTCAAGACTTATTCAAGGTTGCAGCAGGAATGCTGTCTTTTCCTGTGGCTGTCTAGACAGCATCCAGGGTGTAATTCTATGCATATTTAGACAGGAAAAAACCCCCTATGTCTCCTGACATCTCTCACCCAGCATGACTGGCTGGTGCATAGTGGGTATTCTAGGACATTTTTCTGTCTCAACATGGATATGATTGTGCTTTTATTGTGTATTCTTCTCTAAGTGCAACTGAACAAGACCAAAACAGAGAAATCACTGTGATTTTCTAAATTTGATGTGTCTTAAGTTGAATAGTTATATATATGTGAAACTTCGTATAGTATATGTTATTTGTTTTTAAATACCATGTCACATATTCCACATTTGCTTGCAGAAAAATGTTTAGCTTATATCTGTAAGATTTTAAAAATATAAAATCTCACAAGATTTTTTTCTTTTGAATACAAAAGAAAAGGATGTATATGTAGCAGTTTCACAAATTTTATCATGCATTGAATTCAGCAATATTTCCGTGCATTTGTTAAATGTACAGCAGTTACATATTAAACATTAAAATCAGAAATGACATATTAAACAAGAAGTATTAAAGCTGTGTTTTAACTATTTAGGTGAAATATTTTACACTAAGAAACCCGACATCCTTTCTGGTTATGTTGCAACTTCTGCCTCTGTCTTTTTATCCTGATCCTCGAGCTCCACTGAGTCTATTCAGCAAATGGTAATAAGTATAGCTATTTATGAATGCAACTTTTCCAGTATAATCGGTAGCCAGTGCTTTTTAGGGGATCTGCCCACATGTTCACTGAATAGAGGCATATCTATTTAGCTGTGTGTATGTAAGGTCTTCCATGTTATGAGAAATCCTGATTGTGTACAATTTCCAGTTTTTATTTACATATATTTACATATATTCCATGGCAGATTCCATTTGCAGTAGGTTCTGCTGAACATGCAGAGATTAACAGTGAGTTTAAAGCCTG
Organism: Varanus komodoensis; assembly: GCF_004798865.1. Lineage (NCBI taxonomy): Eukaryota > Metazoa > Chordata > Lepidosauria > Squamata > Varanidae > Varanus > Varanus komodoensis. The sequence continues at coordinate 9,573,921 of NW_025335589.1, forward strand.
CTGTGTCCTCCTTATTTAGTCATCACATGGAAGGAATGTGAAAAGAGCTGTTGTATTTCTTTCCATTTTTGATGCAAAAAAAAAAAAAAATTAAATCCAACCTGTTTTACTCTCAACATCTCCAATTTGACTTATGATTTATTCTTGAATTACTAGAATGCTTGTGTAGGAAATATATGACACAAATTTCCTTCTGCAGTGGATCATTGAAATTAGCTAGAACCATAAAATAAGTATGTTTGCAAAGTTGTCTCTCACTGTAATGCAAAATACTCTGATATTTACACATACATACAGGTTTATTCATGTATATTTTATCTTGTTTATATAGGTTTGGCATGAATGTACAGTCGATTAATCTTACAACCACTGAATTCAGACTGACAGAAGAATATGCTTCTGGAGTAAGCCATGTTTTCTTCTCTGAGAATAGAACATGTGGTTATATTGGTTTTAATCTAACCTTTTCCCCAGAGAATATTTATACAGAAATATATTTGAACATGAATTGATTTGATGATTTTTGTCTAAAAACTTGTATTCAGTTTTTGAATTGCATAAAGATCAAATGGAAGACCTTTGGAATTCTAAAACTACTGGAATTTTTTGCAAGTTTTTTTTTTTTTTTTTTTTTTGCAATCTTCACACCTGGCACTTCAAAGTTTTATATTTTGCTCTCCAGCCCCAGCTTACCTGAGTGAAAACACTAGAAGATGAAGGATGCATGGATTGGGTTGGATGGGTCTTTATGCTCCTGCACCTGCAGCATGTAGCTTTGCATTCAGTGTCCCTGCACACTGCGTATCACTAGAACTACAATTGATTGTCTCTCCTTTTCCCCTTCTCTGATGTTACCTCATCAGAGGAATGGGGCAAGTGGGAAAAGAATGTATTATGAGCATGTGTAGCTGCATACCGTGTTCCTCTGTCATCATGATCACCATCACCACCATCATCATTTTCCCATTGAGGCTCAACCTCACTCAGTCCTTCAGATGCACTATCATACTTTAACACAAATTGGATTTAAATGTCCATTTGTTTGCTGTTCCAAATTGCTTTGTTTTTCTTACTGCTAGCAGATCTTCTTTTCTTGCATGATATAGGCTTATCCTAAGATTGTAGCAATGTACTGCCAGTGTTCTCTGGTTCCCATGGTTACTGTAACCTTTCCTAGAATGCACTGATCTGGGCACTAGATTAGTGTCTGAAGCCAAATGATCTTGGTTTTAGTCCAAGTTTTTAGATTCTCCACTCCCTCATTTGAGTATCTTCACCCCGAATATATTTCTCAGTAAGCCTGGAGATTTGTACTAAAATAGAACCAGTTGCTTTTACCTAGAGGAAAGGCATCCAGCTGTCCAAAACTGCTGTTGCTATGAAAATACATGTAAAAGTAATCCCCTAACACATACTACTTATTTTTTAAGTTTAAAAACAAACAAAAAACACATATTACCAAAGTTGTATGTTCTTCATTATGAAACAAGGATGTAATAATGTTGCTTAGGTTGCAGAAAAATCTGCCCTATGTATGGGCTGTGCCAAATGGTGAGGTGCGCTCAGAACCAGAAGGTGCTAGTTAACTGCAGGAAAATGACCAGAACAAAGGACAGCTATCTAGGCTAATTTAGTCAAAATCAATAGGACCATTAGAGAAGAGTTAAATCTCATTGATTTTAGTGGGAACAAAGTACAACTGTTGGTGTACCGTGCACCCTTCTGCCCAACAGTCTCCCTGCCTGAGCTGACGGAGACTGTCTCGGACCTGGTGTTGAGGACCCCCAGGATGTTGGTCCTGGGGGACTTCAATCTCCATGCCGAGACTGATCTGACCGGGGCGGCTCAGGACTTCATGGTCTCCATGGCGGCCATGGGGCTGTCTCAACATGTCATCGGCCCGACCCATGAACGTGGGTCGTTAATATTATTGGATTTTATCTGGCCAGGGTGGCTTATTTTATACTGTATTGTTGTATTTTTAATTTAATATTTATATTTTTAATTTATATTATAATTATTTTAACTTAGTGATGTGAGCCGCCCCGAGGCTTCGGCGAATGGGGTGGCATAAAAATGTTTTAATAAATAAATAAATAAATAAACAAACTAACTAGCTTAGCTTGCATACAACACATAGAGTGTGGGGTGGTGGGTCAGGGGAAGTTCACCTGTCTGAAATCTCTAGTTCTGCGTCTTCAAACAGAGATTGCTGCACTTGACAGCATTACCTAAACCCCTGTCTGTATCAGTATGACAATGGAGCCTGATAATTAAGGAGGAAATACTGATAATATTGTTATATTCATAGCACTTAGCATTGTGCTGTTCTAGAATAACACAATGCTTTTGACGGTGCTCCAAGACTGGCACATTCCATTCCTTTCCTGTGCCCTGCTGGCTCCTGCGGATGAAAGTCAAAAGTAAGGCAAGGCATACACGTGGTTTTTTTTCTGTCTGTGCACAGGGAAAAAAAAGACCTTGCCATTGCTGGCAAAACAATGACAGTGGCATGGTTGGGAACTGGAAGGGCTTAGATCCCCAGTTGGTCTCTCCTTGACCACCAGCATGTTTTCTAAATGGCTGTGTCCCATCCTCCCCACTGTACAGAGTCAAAGCTCTGACCTCAGAGAGGGAACTACCATGGAAACCTCCACAGTGTCTGGCTGGAGCCAAAAGGAAAGCTTCCTTGTCGGGATAATGCTTCCAAAGTCCAAGCTCTGTCTGCAGCCTCAAAGCTGTTTTCACTGTGGCTTAACATGCAACATACCAGCATGGTTAGGTGATGTTATAACACTCAGAGATGGATATTGCAGTAAAGTTTTCAATTAGATGTTTCTTTTTTGTTCTTTCATAGAATGAACTACACGAGGATCATGATTACATAGGATCTAGTTCTGAGGTGCTTCATTTAAAATTGCAGCCTTTAGAAGCTAAGCGAGTTGGTGTTGTCTTTACACCTCTTGATTACAAAAGGGTAGCTTCCCTTATACTCATCAGGTAGGTCTATCCTTGATGTTCTGTGGAGGGATAACATTTGAAAAATTATTTCATATTTCCACTGAATTCAATCAGGTTTACTTCTGAAACTTTCCCCATAATGTGTATTATACCTCATGGTTTGTTTGTTTTTTTTTTCAAAAAAGGTTGTTAGAGAAGAATTTTGCTCAGTGTGTCACTGCAAATAAGTAATGTTGAATAAGAAAGCTGCTTTTTAAAAACATACATGTGCATAAAATTTTGCTTCTGTGTGTTTCAGGCCAGAACCTGGGTTCATGTTTGGCAATGTGAACAAGCATTTTGTAGCTGAAGCTAAACCATTGTTGAGCTTGTGATGCTCATTTGTAAAATGTGTCAAACACGCTTCTGAAAAATGTGCACTTTGGAAAGGAAAATTTTCTTTAATGCTCTAGTCATTAGAGGAAAGTGTACACATTTTAAAAAATGAACTCTTGGATTCTTGCTTTCCCCAAAGATACTGCATGAAGAAGGTCATAATTAGGAACAGGAATGAGGTAGATTGAATTTTGAAGCAGAATTTGGAAGAACTTTCCCTTGTTATTTCTCCTGCTTGGACCCAAGTATATGGATAGAAAAGTTTTAAGTTATGGGAAACATCATGAGGGAGACTGGAGAGGCAGCTCTTTCTAAATATATTAAAATATTTATGTTAGTCTGTTCAGCTTAGTTGCAATCTGCTCTTAATATCCTGCAGTTGTGAACTTCTCTGATATAACACAAGTCTCAGAACATTTAGTACTTCATATATTTTCACTATTCAGCAGGGGATTTCTTAGTGCTGTTACAACAATGTACTCATCATTTACATGCTTCAGTATGCTAAAGGATTTGGCTTTGGGGTTTAATTTTAGCTTAACTGAAGTTACTCTTTTTGCAACTCTAATGTTTCTTTATTGTCTTTCCTTCTTGACCTCCTTATTATCCTAAAGCTGGAAAAGGGACCACTTGAGGATCATATAAAATTAGGTATAACTAGATACTGGCGGCCAAACTACACATTATCTTTCCTGTGCAGTACAGACTGCAGTGCAGAATTTCTTTGCTTTTACAGGGCTGCCGGTACAGATTGGACTCCAGTGTTGGGGCTAGAGGAGCTTTAATTTTTTGTTCCCATGCAGCAGCTCTGGGAGGCCCAGTCCTGTAATTTGCATTGTCCAATAAAAAGAATCTATTGAAATGAGGAAGTTATTTTTGAGAGTTCCAGTTGCAGGTGTGTGGGGTTGGGACCACAGCGGAGGACAGAGCCTCATATCCGAGATCAAAAACTGTGGTCACAGTCAAACACCTCTCAAAAATTCATTTGTTCATTCAGGCTTTCCTTCACTCTCAGTCATGAAATTGCTCTAATTGCTTTGTACTGCTTTTTACTTGTTTTTATATAATACTATTTTTGTTTTTATATATACCACTTGGAAGTTCTGGCATGTCAAGTGGTACAGGGGCACCTTAAATAGAGACCCAAATAGGTTCAGCCCTATGCACAAAACGACTTGTTATTAAGGTCAGAAGTAAGCAGGAAAGGTAATGTGTAATAATTTTTTGTATAGATGTGCAGTTCTTAGAATGTAGAACAGACCATACCTAGGCTAGGTGTCATGCTACTAGAGAAAATGTAGGGAAATGTTAATTTCACTGTTTGTCTGTGTCTATAATTCCCTTAGTCTGGGTACTGACAGGTGAAGTGATGCCAGGACTTCCTGACAGTCCATTAGGTGGGTACTGATGAAGACAGGCCTTTGCCTTCCATTTCCTCATCAGTTGCTTCTGGTTGCTGCAACTGATCCAACAGCTGGTCTTACAAACTTCCATAAAGTTTTAATTTGATGTACACAAAAGACTGAAATGACTTTTATCTGCAGGAATTTCATTTGGTTTCAGCAGTACATAAGGATGAATTAGTTTTCTAGTGCCCATGTTTTGTGCTGTTGAGTGAAATGGTTGCAAACTTCCTGTCCTTTCCATTCCCTTCCCTTAAATGCAGTTGTTAAAGCTCCCTTGCTTTGTTGCAGGAATAACCTGACTGTTCTGGATGCGGTTTATGTTGAAGGCATCGGAGCCAGAGAACTCTTAAAAGTAGGGGGACGGTTGCCAGGGGCAGGAGGATCCCTTCGATTTAAGGTGCCAGAGTCAACCCTCATGGACTGCAGGCGACGTGAGTGACAACCTGCTTGGCAGGAAGGTGTAGGATGAAGTGTGTATGGATGTAGGAAACAAGGTGCACACTCATTTGTAAACAGAATATGTACAGCCATCTGCAAATATCACAGGCATGTCTGTTTTCAAACCACCATTGTTCCTTCCATGAGTATTGGAAGAGATATATACTGGCCATTGTGACATTGGTGGTGTACACTAGTGAAAGTGATGCAAAGATCTGCTTGAAATCCAGTTCTTTTGCACTTGCTGGGTGTTTTTCCCCAGGCTTGGTCCAAACCTAGGAAATCAGCCTACATCAAGTCCACAAATACTCAGGAATGCCAGCAGGTCTCTTCTTTGTGCTGAATAATTCTCCCACTAAGTATATAATCCATTCAGAGACCAGCTTTGATCAAGATCAAGGCTGGCCAAACTGATCCTTGACCCGAAGACCACAGTGGCGGTTTCCTGTGAACGGAAGAAATGGGTGGGAACCCTTCCCAGATACACTGACAGCAGGTAGAGGTTCCCACCAAAGCACTCTGAGCTGTAGAATCTTCCTACAGGATCAGAGCCCATACATGTGAATGCACAGACAACCGCATGTAGAATGACACAAGTAAGCAACGTGCCTTTTCCTTCATTGTACAGCAGTATCTCAAGATGGCTTTTCACGTCTGCTATGAAAATAATGAAATGTCAACTTTGCTTTTGTTTTTTTTCCCCAGAACTGAAAGATGGCAGGCAAATTTTATCCATCACAAAGAACTTTAAAGTGGAAAATGTTGGCCATCTTCCTATCACTGTAACGTCCATGAAGATTAATGGATATAATTGCCAGGGATATGGGTTTGAAGTACTCAATTGCCAAGACTTCTTCCTGGCACAGAACTCTTCTCGGGAGATTAGCATTGTGTAAGCATTCGACTTTTTTTATTAACTGGAGATAATTAGCTTATTTTAGAATAGTTTGATTCTTACTAGGCAGGACATTCTTCCTTGAAATGTTTGTCTCTTCTTATTAAGCTACTACACACACCCTTTTTTCTGATGAAGATTGTTGACATATTTAAGTTCACATTTCTATAAATTCTTTCTATATTTGTTTCTAAAAATGGCTTGTTTTACCCATGGTGGCTTGTTGTGTCATCTGAGTCCAGATAACAGACCTCATTGTAAGCACGAGGAAGCAGGAAGCAAGCTGCAAGCTCAACAAAATCGCCTGCTACTGACACCAAGCTGTCAAAACTCATGCTGCCTTTTAAGATGGGTATCTTGACAGAGCTAATTAGATTATTTTTAAACAGGGATGGGCACACACACATGCTGCTGTTGAAAAGACCCTGATGAGCTCTGTTGGAAACCATATTTTAAAAGAAAGCATGATCTTTGGCTGTGTTCAAAGCCCTGCACTTCTGTAAAAGGAGATGGTGCCCCATAACTTCCCCACATTCCTGAGCACTCATGGTCTTGGAAAACAGTAGAAAAGATGCACGATACTGAGAACAATCAGATCCTGCCACTCTAAAAAAATGACAAATAACTGCAGTATTTAAGTACATAATACTTAAGGCGATGAAGCACTAAAACATAGTAAGTACCTAATAATACCAACATGTACAATGTTCTGTAACACTAAATAAACTGAGCTAATACAGCAGCCTAAAGCTAAACATGAGAGAGAATAAAATCTAAAATAGAAATAGTAATATAATGCATGCAAGGTTAAATAGATCATCTTTCAACAAAGGCAACATGGGATTCCCCGCATTTAACCTACAAACACTGATTGACAGCCTTACCTTTCATCTTTCTCCCAGCTCTCACTTAAGTCTCCTGCCAGTTTTTCCATTTCCTTGCCTGAGGAGGTAAACTTTGCTACTCCTTCACTTGCACTGATGATTTTTACATTATTCAGTCTCTCGCCATCAAGAGCTGTTTGTAGCTGAACAGTCTAGGAACAAGATTTCTTGGTAGGAGAGCTGCACCGCCCTGGCATGCTTTGGCTTTGAATTACAGGGAGCCTAGAAGGAGTGGTAGTTGAGGAAGAGGTCTATAGAAAGTACACTGAAACTCCTTGTATGACATGAAATTAGCTGAGATGGAGAGGCAGTAATAGTGCAATAACTACCTGTAAGCCACACTGAAACTGCCTGAAGCCACAAAAGAAAATTCAGTAACCAGTTGATCTCCTTGATATAGATGTTTCAACAACTTTTAGGACTTCTGTTCATATCCTTCCATTAGTAGTAGACAGAAGAAGATACTTTGTGCAGTTGGTAAGTGTACAGTTGGAGGGCTGTGACCATGAGTAATGTTTTCTGAATGGATAGATGCTTCTAAATGTTAGAAGGACTATATGCAAGTTACAGGAAGGTGGTGGCAGGGAGAAGTTTTCTTGATCTCTAAAGAAAAAAACAGGGTTCTGTGGGATCTGAACCTTTATAGTGAAAGCTTCAGCCATTAAAAATGCTGCCACTTCATGGTTTTTTTATTTTCTTCTGATGCAGGTTTACTCCAGATTTTACTTCTTCTTGGATTATTCGAGAACTAACTCTGGTGACTGCTGCTGGTGTTGAGTTCCATTTCACCCTCAATGTGACCCTTCCTCACCATCTTTTACCCCTGTGTGCAGAAGTGGTGCCAGGACCCAGCTGGGAAGAGTCTTTCTGGAGGCTTACTGTGCTCTTTGTCAGGTAAATCATTTAATTCTCAAAACCATTGCAACCTGGTATGAACTAAAAACCTTACCAACTCAATTACTTAGGCAAACTAGAATCACTTTTCAAATTAATTTTAATTGCTGTTTTGCCTAATGATATGTTTTGCCTAATGATATTGGTGAGGACAGTATTGTTTATGTTGGTACTGACAGGCAGAATGAAGAAATGGCATCTTTTTACTTTTTGGAAGTTGCGGCAAGTATTTTCAGAGTTTTTATTCTATGTATAAATAGCTGCCCTCAAAGCAACTGTCAGAGGGAGAAGCTCTTGAAACACTCCTCTGTAGGTACTCAGTCTGGTAATACAGATGGACTAAAGAGCGGGAATAAGATGCAGACAGTGGAAGCTGGGGCCAAGGTGGGAGCCAGTGCTAGTGCAGTAAGCTCCCTTATGGCTATTAAGGAATCTAGCTTTATGGATGTGATGAGCCCTTCCTGTACAAGTGCTGACAGTAACAATGGTTGCAATCACACATTTGCGTGGATGTTCTTTATTCTTCCAACATCTTAAATGTGCTTTATTCCTTCCATGTAACAGCTTGTCTTGACATAAGCATTCCTCTCTCTTGCAGTTTGTCTCTGTTTGGTGTAATTCTCATAGCTTTCCAACAAGCACAATACATTCTTACCGAATTCATGAAGTCAAGGCAGAGGCCGAATACCAGTTCTTCTCCATTGCAAAATAATAACTCAGTGGACATCATCAGCTCAGAAACTTACAAGTAAGAAATCTTAACTTTCTATGTAAGCCTCTTGAAGGGATTTTTTATAAGTATTGGGTTGGTCTTGGTGGTGAAAAACATTTTGAAAAAGGATACGTAGTGGCCGCTAATTGTAATACTGCAAGAGGGATGGCTGCTCTTAATATTTAGATACCTAGTTGAAGTCTTCTGTGCACATGATAATAAAAACAAGCTCATTGCACATCATGCAACATTCTCTACACTGGGAGTTTGAATCTGTTCATGGCAGGGGAGGTAGGAAATGCACAAGTTTTATTTCATGCATGACATAGATTCAGAGTGACAGGAAGAAAGGGGTACTTTTTTGTTTGTAGCCAATTTACAAGTACTGGCTAAAACAAATAATAGGCATACAATGAGAGATACTTGTGATAAACCATGACCAAAATGGTATCAGGTTTGTTTCTAGGAAAATGATATATTGTCCAATATTATTAATCTTCTCCAACTCCTTTGTTTATATATTTTAAATGATAATTTATGAAGAATGTAACCTTTGCAGAATAAATAACATGCCTGCATTTCAAATCCAGGAGCAGCTGCAAAACCTTTACAGAAACTTACAGTTCTTCCGATAAAGGAAAAGGAAAAGGGTCTCTCTCTGTAAGCACGGCAAGCAGCCGTAGCCAGAACGCTGCCAAAAGGAGCCCAGCAACATACAGTCACTCACAGAAGAAACACAAGTGTTCTGTGTACTATGGTAAACCAAAATCAAATACAGCAACTGGTGGTAGTGTTCTAGCAGCTGAGGACAAGCAGAACCAGATCGCTGAAAATCAGACTTCAACACCAAAGGAGGACATTTGCACTGTTAGTGAAAGCTGGCTGAGCCTGAAATATGCAAACAGCATAAGTGTAAATGTGCAAAAAAACTTAACACATCCAGGGAACTTTGTAGATAAAGAAGAAAGTGCATTGAAAAATGCAACACTTGTGAAAAATACTTCTTCAGAGGGCAGTTTGAAGGAGGGTCTTCGAACAAATATGTTTCCTAAGGAAACGAACCTTAAGACTTCAGAAAATATAACTGAGCTCAAAGAGCCTGAGCTGTGTCCTTTGAAGTCATCAAAGAAACCGTCGGAAAGTCGCTTCCCAAGACATTCACCTCAGCAACCATCAGAATTTCAAGACATTTCCAGGAAAAATAATGGTACTCTTTTTAATATAGAACAGGATTATCTTCTTTAAACTCATTAGTTGAAAATGTGTGTATTGATTTGTAGACTAGTAGCCAGCAGACTGTTTCACTAGCAGGATCTAGCTTTTGCTGATTACTCAAGTACAGATCTGACCACTGACAAGTTTTAAATAGATCACTTAGTACAAAATATTCTTGCTAAATGCAGTGCTGAATTAGATGAAACTTCAGGTTCAGCAAGGTATTATATAGGGCCCTGCAAATCTGCATATGCAGGATCACTTAACTAGGTAGCATAACTTTATGGAAGGGGGGGAGTTTTTTGAGGGCTGGAAATGAATTTTCAAAAGAATGCAATTCTTTCCCTACCAGGTTTAAGCTGCCTTTATCATTTTGATGAGTGCTGTGCAAAACTCTGTCTTCCAGAAGTTTTTTTCCCCCTTGGAAGGGCATTATGTTTTTTGCCTTATTCAAAAGTTGCTTTGGAATTTAATTTAAATACCTATCAGTAGCGTTTTTGAACTTGCCATGATTTCAAGGCAGTTGAGCGGTGTTTTTTCAGCCTCTATCACACTGCAGTCTCCCCAGCTGCCCATAATTTGTGATCTAAAAAAGCCATGCAGAAGAGCAGTCTTGTGACATCTTCCACTGGGCTTTAGCTGAAGTGGCTAGGGATGCTACTGGAGGGAGCATGATAATAGAAAGGACAATGACACACTCTTTGGCCACATCAGAAGCAAGACATTAAATATTATTAATAATGTATTGTGTAATTTAAATAATGGCAATACATTGCATATCTAGCTTTCACTACATATCAAACAGAAGCTTACTTGCCTGGGATTGAGACACATTTAAGCCAGTCAACTTTCATAGAATAAGGATGCATTTTTATCTTCATCTCATACCTCTCTATGTCCCAATGCTGATGTAGCACAAGATCATGTCTCTAGTCAGAATCAGTGACTGGGTTTGTACATCATAGCAGCCTGTCATGGGTCATGGTGGGTTCTGTCATGTGAACCTGGACCGCTTCCTGCAGAGTGGCGTGTTTTAGGCCACGTGTACCAGCCTGGCAACTCACAGTTTGACGTAGGGACTGCCACACTCACAATTGGTGGTTGTGTCATCTGAACTCAGCAGACTGACCTCATAGTGAATAGAGGAATGTGGTGAATGAATCAGTAAGAAGGGCAGAAAACCCTTGCTGCTTTTTCTGAGCTTGCCTGTGCCTGCAGCAGTGACAGCTGTCCCACTTTGGAGTAGCAGTCACTATTCTATTCCCAGTACTTTTCCCAGTTCAGTCGTGTTCCCTCTTTTGCTTGCTGCCACACCTTCCTCCCTATTTTTAATTTTGGTGCCTTTTCATTAGATAAGTCAGTGGCAGCAGTGAGTGCCCAAGCAGCACATTGGAGCACATTGGTTGCCACCTTCAAAAAAAAAAGTTTAGACACACAAAATGTGCACAGATTTTTGTATGTTTAGGGTTTTTGTCGGTACGTCAGAGGCGTTCAAGACATGTCTCTGACTGGCCAAAATATAAAGCCTTGCATGTTCGGTATCCTGGTAAGGGTCTTCTGTCAATGGCGAGACAATGGCAAGAGTAAGGCTGAAAGTACATTAATTGATACTTTGCTCTTCATTTGACAGCTGTCAGATGGAGAGCCACCAAAAAGAAAGCAAAGCCAGGAAGGGACCTTTCCTTATGAAGGAGGATGGGGAGCTCCATCTTCTCCTTTTGGGAGTGAGCCTCCAAGTTTTGTAGTATTGCCCTGATTGTTCTTAGCTCCATTTACTGTTCTCAATAGTCAAGGAAAGGAAGGATCTATTAGCATAATTAGAACCACCAAGGTTAGGGCAGGGTAGGAACCAACGGTGTAACTACACTAATAGTGGGGTGCAGACAATATTTTTCCTTTAGAAATATCCTCTGGCTTATATGTATTGAACTGACAGTTCTTGGTTTTTTATTCCTCCTCAGCACTTTGCAATTCTCCAGCTACTCCAGAAAAGGGAAATATTAACATTCACCAAATCCTTTTTAAAAACCCCTATGCAAGCAGCTGCACTGGAGGAAGTCATGAGGCTGTGGAGTGCTGTCCCCAGTCCTGTCTGACCCTCACTAAGTGTTGCTTTTTTTTATGAAGCGAGTATTTGCTCAGTTTTTTGGGCTGGAAAGTAACTGGAAGGGAAATGTATGCAGATTTCAGGGATGAAAACTAAATGAAGAGGAAATTTGCACACCTGCAGGAACAAAGCAGCTAATTCAGGTCTACAGAGTCCCTCTCCATTTACTTCCCAAGCCTCTAATTGCACAAACTTTCCATCTCCTTGCTTCCCAGCCAGTATTCCCATCAGCTTTAAAAGAGCAACTTCTTAGCTTATATGTCATCTCAGCTTGACAGTTTCCTTGAATGGTCTCTGCTCTACCTTAGTGCTCTCTTGAACAGTTGAAATGTACAAGAAAATAGACTAGGCAAGACTGCATATGTTGGAGAGCTGCAAGCGTGCTCCTGCACACTTGTGAAAGACCAACAAAATTAATAATAATTAAGAATTCTGAGCACGTTTGCACCATTTGTAGGGAACAGCAACAACCAAAATGAGTTGGAAAGAATTGACAGATGATCCATAGTGGCATTTGGGCATTGGCAGAATAGGTGAAAGAGCAGTCACTGATTGGCAGTACAGGTGAGTGGCAGAAAATTTTGCCTCTCCTGTTAAGTGGCTCTGTAGCTGATCCCAGCAACCCTGTGCTTTCCCAGGTTTGGATGGCACAATAAGCCATCGGGGTGCAAGCAACCCCTGGAACACAAGCCATGGGTTGTCAGGGTGGCTTGTTTGCAAAGAATAAGCCATCTATAGAAATTGGTTCAGGTTATGGTAAAAAAAAACCATTGTGGTTAGCTGCCCACAATGGACGATCATGTCACATGAAGCAGATCACCGTGGATTTGATTCCTTAATTTTGAGTAGACGAGGAAACAAAGACATTCCTATTGTAATGTTATGTCAAAAGGATTCATAGGTTAGATTCAGATTTATGTCATGCTTAGAGTAGGCTCACTGAAATCATTGAGACTTAATTTAGGCATGACTTAAGTTCTATTGATTTTGAAGCATGATCAAGTCTGGATTCAATCCTGTATCTTTGAAAGCTGTATTTGAAATTCATGCATACTGGAAAACCACACGCAGTACTTACTTCTCTTCCAAACTGAAGTGATGTCCTTTTCCCTTTTTCTTTTTTAAGGGAATAACCAGCAAGTGCCTCTCAGGAATGAAACAGAAAACTGTGAGACTTTGAAAAAGCAGGTAAACACAAAGCCTTCTGCAGAGAAGATGATAAACAAAGGGCCTAAAGATGACTCGCTGTGTGGTGGAAAACAGGAACTTTCTTCTGTGGAGGTTTGAATTGCTACATATCACTTTTTAAATATTTAAACAGTATTTTAAATACAGTCACAGAAAGACACTCAAACATATGACTGTTGTAATAGCGGGCAAGCATAGTTGGATATTCAGGCATGTAGCAATTTGAGGAAGTTTCTATACAAGCTGATGCAAGCACATGGACACATGGGTGTCTGGGTACACAAAAATCTCTGAGATGGAAACAACCTGCTGCCCACTGTGTTAATAGTATTAGTTGGTCAGTGTGCCTCAGGCAGTGGAGACAAAAGACTTAATCACTAAAACTCAGAGCTGGTCAGGAAGTTCAGATTCTGTGAAACACCCTCTCTCCAGGACATCACAACAATATGATTCAGCTCTATTTTTGCACAGAAAGGATTGTTCTTTTCAGCTTTCAAAATGGCAGTGTAACTTTAGATTTCCAAAATTGTATGGCACATCTATGTCTGGGAGACGGCTAGAGCGTAGGTGGAGGAAATCACGGGATGAGTCTGACCAAACACACTTTAGAGCCCATTATCGGGCCTATGCTGTGGCAGTGAGGGTGGCGAAAAAGAATTTCTTTTCCGTTTCCATTGCCTCCTCAAAATGCCGTCCGGCAGAGCTTTTTCAAGTGGTGCAAGGCCTGGTTTGTCCAGGTCCTAAGAAAGATCTGGTTCCTCCCTCGAAGGCCCACTGCAACGACTTTGCCAAGCATTTCAGGGAGAAAATCGCTCAGATTCGTCACGAGCTAGACTCTACTAGTGACTCAGAGGTTTCTGGGGAGACACCAATGCTGCCGTCTGGTCCAAAATTAATGGATGAATTTCAGTTATTGCGGCCTGATGATGTGGACAAGGTGCTTGGACGAGTATGTCCCCCCACTTGCCTATTGGACCCTTGCCTGTCATGGTTGATAAATAATTCCAAGCACAGGATTGGGATCTGGATCTTGGAAGTGGTTAACACCTCTCTGAGGGAGGGTTAGGTACCTGCCCCTTTAAAGGAGGCGGTAGTCCAATCGGTCCTGAAGAAGGCATCACTGGATCCAGAGATGGCCACTAATTATAGACCAGTGGCCAACCTCCCATTTCTGGGCAAGGTGTTGGAGCAGGTGGTGGCAGGACAACTCCAAGCTCTCTTGCATGAAACGGATTATCTGGACCCATTTCAGTCTGGCTTCAGACCCGGGTATGGTACTGAATCTGCCTTGGTCGCCCTGTACGATGACCTGTGCAGGGAGAAGGACAGGGGGAGTGCGTCCCTGTTGGTTCTTCTGGACCTCTCAGTGGCTTTCGATACCATCGACCATGGTATCCTTCTGGATAGGCTGGCGGGATTGGGGGTTGGAGGCACTGCTTTTCAGTGGTTCCGCTCCTACCTCAATAACAGATTCCAGAAGGTGGTGCTGGAGGACTATGGCTCTGCGCCATGGCAGCTATGCCATGGAGTACCGCAGGGGTCCATTTTGTCCCCTTTGCTGTTTAACATCTACATGAAACCGCTGGGAGAGGTCATCAGGAGGTGTGGGCTGCGGAATAATCAGTACGCTGATGATACCCAGCTCTACCTCTCGTTTTCCACCAATCCAGGTGAGGCAGTGGCTGTGCTGAACCGGTGCCTGGCCTAGGTAATGGGCTGGATGAGGGCCAATAAACTGAAGCTCAATCCAGACAAGACGGAGGTCCTGTTGGTTGGCAGATCGGGCTTCGGAGAGGGTGAATTGAACCTTGTCCTGAATGGGGTTGCACTCCCTCTTAGGGACAAGGTCCGCAGCTTGGGTGTGCTCCTCGACCCAGAGCTTTCATTGGAAGCTCAGGTGACAGCAGTGGTGAGGAGTGCTTTCCTTCAGCTTCGGCTGATCCATCAGCTGTGCCCCTACCTGGAGAATGACTGCCTGGCGACAGTGACACACGCTTTGGTGACTTCCCGCCTTGACTTCTGTAACACGCTCTATGTGGGGCTACCCTTGAAGACGGTCCGGATACTTCAATTGGTTCAAAATAGAGCTGCCAGGTGCTGATGGGGACTGGGCGTTATGTTCACATGACTCCAGTCCTCCGTCAGCTTCACTGGCTTCCCATTGAAGTCCGGGCCCAATTCAAGGTGTTGGTGATGACCTATAAAGCCCTAAACGGCTTGGGTCCTGGCTACCTGAAGGAGCGCTTATGTCCATATACGCCCGCCCGCCCGCCCCCTGCAATCTGCGGGAGAGGCCCTTCTCCGGGAACCCTCCGTGAAGGAAATTAGGAGGGTAGGTACTCAGAGGAGGGCTTTCTCAGCAGTGGCACCCAATCTATGGAATGCGCTCCCCAGAGAGGTCCACCTGGCGCCGTCGTTATTTGTTTTTCAGCGCCAGGCGAAGACCTTTTTATTCAAACGACATTTTAATTGCTAATATTATTTGCTTAATTCTTCGGCCAGGGCGACTTATTTTATAATGTTAATGTGTTTTATATTTCTAGTGTTTTATATTTTAACTGATGTTTTGTAAGCCGCCCTGAGGCTTCGGCAAATGGGGCGGCATAGAAATTTTTAAATAAATAAATCTAGGGTCTGAATGCGTAAAATCTTTTGCACTGCTATCCAGGGTGAGAGCACTCATTTCATTTCAACTGTGCAGATTTGCAGCTCAGGTGCATTGTCAAAGCCAAAACAAAAATGTTACTAGGTGGCAATCCTATACACCCTTATGTAGAAGTAAGTCCCATCTTACCACTGAAAGTGGGTCTTATTTCTGAGTAGACAACATGTAGCACTGAAAATTGAAACTTCTGTACCCGTGCCTTAGGAATTGCTGTTGCTATAACTGTGTAATCCAAAGCACCTTTGTCCCTTCCTGGAATAGGAATTCAGGTGAAGGATTCTCTGAATTCCTCAGGTGAAGTGAGGGAAAATGAAGAAAATGAGAATTTAGATTGGGTAAACTTATGACCAAGCTGGTTATAAATCTGACAGATGGGTTTAATTCGGTTTAATCCAGCCACAATTGTATAGACCAGTCTTCCTTAGTGGTCAGTCCTTTATGCCTCTATTCCATTAGCTCAAGTGAGAATCCAGGAACCTGTAGGATGAGGGTGAAGGTGTACACTAACCCCATTGCAGTACCAGAAAATTATCAACTTTAAACTATGGTCTCAGTGAAACTTTCTGAGTGATTAACAAGTGTCAATCAAGATGCCATGACATCCTCTACCGGACTATAGCACTTGATACAGCTCCATGGTCTGGAGTATGTGTATTTGTATTACTAAGCCCTGTTTTTGCCTTTCAGCTGGAAGGCACTCACCGAAAAAATGGATCTCAGGAGAAAAGAGAAGGACATTTGCCAAATACAAGTTGGAATCGACATAGGACAAACAGAAAAAATAAGAAGAAGCATATGAATATATCTGCACGGTATGTATTACTACCTTTTGTATATGCAAGTTCATTAACTTAAGGAAAGGTGCAATATTTCAACTGCTTAATGCTTCCTCTGAGTAGAATTCCACTGGGAAGGCTCCTGTTGGCAAATATGAAGGGAAGGGCCATGTTTTGCCTGTCCCTCAGTCCTTTGGAACAGATTTTATGGTGGCATAGGAGACCACAACAAGGGTAAGAAA
Source organism: Varanus komodoensis (assembly GCF_004798865.1). Classification (NCBI taxonomy): domain Eukaryota; kingdom Metazoa; phylum Chordata; class Lepidosauria; order Squamata; family Varanidae; genus Varanus; species Varanus komodoensis. The sequence continues at coordinate 9,590,679 of NW_025335589.1, forward strand.
ATGACAAAAACATGTTTGCTGCACAATTGCAGCAGCAGGACCTGAAGACTTTTAAGCAGCTCTTCCATCTGCAAGAAACAAGTTCAGGATCCAGTCCTTTTTATTAGTTTCATCAATGTGTTTATCCAGCCTTCCCCAGCCATTTATATATGTTGTACTACAACTCTCATCATCTCTAATCATGGCCAGAGTGGTCATTAGCTGAAGATCACATTCCAACACTTCTGGTTGGGGGAAGCTGCTCTGTATTCTACCCTTCCTCCAAGGAGTTTAAATTGTATTAGAGCAGCCCAATCACCCTCATGAGGTTGTCTGAGCTGTATGTGAGACTTCCTGTGTCAGGCCCTTTTGGGTTCTAATTGTATACGTAAAGGTTCTTCCCATAATTGATAATGTAGAAGGGCTGAAACAGAAAATAGAACCTTGTTTTGTTTTGTTTTGTTTCGTTTTGTGACTCTTGTAGGGTTCCTGAACAGACTGAGTTGAAACATGTTTGCAATGAGTTTGAAAGACCTGAACTTAGAACAAACATTAATATAAGAAACTGGTATGCTCAGAGCAATGGGGAAACTTGTAAAGGAGATGAAAAAGCGAGTTTGTCTACACAGAGAGAAGCAGGTATGCACTCAAGTGAACCAAAAGCAAGTAAGATGTAATCTATTTGCTGTCTTCTCCTTCATCATAAGCCGTACTTGCTACATAGGATGGGTATTAGCCGATGCTGTCAAAGTGAGTTCAAAGCAACATTTGTGCAGCATCATGAGCACCACCAGAGATAGCACTGTGACACCACTGATTGCTTTATTTTATTGACATTTATTTTTTTTTCCGTGAGAAAGTCAAGATGGCTTTGCATAATCCTTCTCTTCTCCGTTTGATCCTCATAACAACCCTGTGTTGGGCTGAGAGTCAGTGATTGGTTCAAGGCCACCCCTGGGCTTCATGGCTGAGGAAGGACTAGAATCCAGATCTTCCAAGTCACAGTCCAAGACTCTAACCATTGTGCCACATTGATTACTGCCCCATGTGCTACAAAGGGATGGATCTACTAGTTCATTGCCCTCTTTCTGTGTATGACTGTTCCTGCTTGATGGGAAGGAATTGAGCAATACAGATCATTTAAGTAGCACTCAGCTGATCTTGACATTATCCAATGCCAGTTCACAAGTGTGAAAATAAGGTGTAGAAGAGAATGATGTGACCATTTGTATATGTGCCTGCCAGCAAGAGTAGGTTGAAAAGAGTCAGTGTTTTATTTTCTTATCCTTTTTTGCAATCTACCAGAAGGTTTCTATCAGTGGCCCAAGAAGAAGTGCCTGGAAAGGTTTTGCTCAGATTCAAGCTCAGATTGTGGAAGTTCTTCAGGAAGTGTCCGTGCCAGTCGAGGCAGCTGGGGCAGCTGGAGCAGTACAAGCAGTTCTGATGGAGATAAAAAGCCTATAATTCCCAGCAGACCCTTCCTTCCTTCCAGTGAGTGGTGCTGATGGTGCTGTGTGCATGTTCTGTATTCCTGCTAATTTTAAAAGCAGCAAGTGCATTTCTTGAGGTTATTGCTTTAGAGGTGGGAATTCCAAAAATATTGTCCAATACCTATTATTACTGGGTAACAAATGCTCTTCAAGGTAGCTATCCATCTCTGCTAAAATAATTTGTTGTACTACTTGATTTGCAATTACCTGATATTATTTATGAAATGCATATATCTATCCCAGTAGTGGAAAAACCTTTAGTTGAACTAAAATCTCTGCCAACTAATAACATATAATCCTACATTTAAATATGTTTATTAAGCAAATACACAAACCGCTTTAGTACCACGGCACCTGCTTTAAAAAGGCAGTTATTTGGGTATTGAATTTCAGGTTGCTCCCATAACAAATAAGTAGGCGTAACAAGTTTGGTTTTTCCTTTAAAATGTTACACAAATATTTTATTTCTTGTACAGGCAGACATTCAGGAATTGTTATTTGAAGGGCATATTCTCATCCTATGCATTTATTGCAGAATAGTACAGGTTGTGAACGGTACTATAGATTGGGCAAATCGTTCTTCTCTGCTATATTTTTCTTAAAATCTTGTTAGAGAAAAAGGTGCAAGCTTATGTAACCCTTGCTGGCTTTGGGAGTCTGTGATTGCAGGATGCTGGCTGTAGGTATGTCAGAACTGTAGTCTTATCTCTTCACTCCTTGTAATCTCCACATAAAGGTGTAGGGAATATTCTATTTATATATAATTCCTGTAATAATCTGTCCTTGGCAAATTCATACAGCCCAATGGTTAGTAAACTGTCTCACTTTATGTTATTAAAATGTCTTATACATAGTCTTTGCTTTGTATAGGGGAAAATATTTCATGCAGTGATTTTACAGCCGAAACACCCATTACTTTAAACCTTTCTCACAACATCTGCAACACCAGGTAAGGGTTTTAATGATCCTCTTCTTTTGTAAATCAGTTAAGTCCCAGTGGTTTGAAACCTAAAAAATGTACTGAAAGGCATGAGTTAGATTAAATTTGCAGCGGTCAGGTAGTGCCTGTTCATTTTTTTTTCTTTTAGAAAACTATGTCCTAATAGCTTCCTAATGTGTCCTAATATCTTTTATTTCTAGGACATGTTTACTTTTAAATATAGTGTCTTTTCTGTTATGGATTACCTTCTAGAAATAGAAGTAGCTGAATACAACATGCCTGCTTAAAATGCAAAAATAAAATAATGGCATCCATATCTTTTGTATTGGGACAACCATTGTTGATTGTTCGAAATGTGAAATAATTTCTCCCTAACTTTTTCTTTAGCAGAGATGTAAATAATGTCACCCAGTATCCAGAGACTATGTGTCCCAACTTCTCAGACATAACTGTAGATCCAGACAAAAATAAAGGTAAATTAATCAGATTAATAAACTTCAATATTGCTGATTGATTGCTATGAATACCCTCTATATAATTGGATTTGTCCGTTATTTTTATTCCATGTAGATTTCAGTCAAGTGCCTAAGAGCCTTCCCCAACCTGGTGCCTTCCAGTGGTTTTGGAATAAATTTCCCAGTCTCCTGGCTTGGACTAATGGGAATTGAAGTCCAAAACATCTGGAGGGCACCAGATTGATTTAAAAAATACACAAATAATGTGAGCTGTTCTGAGATTATAAAGAGAAGTTGGCTGAAGTTCACATTGTCCGTTTTTGTCTCAATTTATCCTCAGTGAAAACCCAACATAACATTTTGAAGAAATCCCCTGATGCTTTGTATTAATATGACAAGATTTCTTCACTGGAAATACTTTTATAACAAAGTATGACAGAATATGGCATATGGCCACCAACAAGTGCCAGTTTGTTTCTGTTTTTTTAACTTTTATGCCATGATAAAAATATTTTGTACTTTCACAGTGTTGAGTACCTTGTGTTCATCCAGTGGTAACAATGGCATTTCAGTTCCAGTTTGTAACACAACAAAATGTGGAAAATTTAAAAGGGGGGTGGTGAATACTTCCTCAATGCATGATATAGTTTTTGGAACTAGAATTGCATGGTAATAATGAAACTTCATAGCATTCTATTTTATGCTTTTGCTCTTGTCAATTTTACTTGCCTCTCTAGGGCTGTATCCAGCAGGAGATCTGTGGGCACCTCAGTCCATCTGCCTGGCAAACAGTGTAAACTACAGCCTTGAGAACAACATCTCTTGTGTGATCCAGGAAAACCCTTCATTACAAAATGGGCAGGTTTTTTTTTCCTTCTCTCTTATGTATTTTATTAGAGCAATACTGCAGTGCTGTAATTATGAACGCATATTTGGCATAGTCGAGGTGGGGAGTGGAATTTGTTTTGTTAAAATGTTCCTGATAAGTTTTGCTCTGTTTGGAATAGCTTCATTGATTGGAATGCATCCTGTGACGGCCAGTTTACCGACATGTACTGTCCGGTAGAAGTGAACGAGTACAACACTTTTACAGAAGGTAAGGGTCTTTCCAAACTAAGCAATTTTTAATGGAAACAGATTGCGGCTTGTCATCTTCTATCAATTTTCGATGTTCTGGTAAATGTTTTCAGACATCAAAGGGTAGCAGTCTCCATGCATCAGCCCAGCTTTTCTGCAAGCATTGCAGCCCCCTTTTCCCTGTCTTTCCGCCTAACTTAATTGCACTCATTGGTGCAGTCATTGTGTGCACTCACAGTGCTCAAGGAGACCCAAGAGTATTCAGTACAGCCTGTTTCTCCCTTCCTTTTTCCAAGTGAATTCCAAAGACCAAACATGCAGGATACCGAAACCAAGGAAAAACTATTGTGCTAACGTTTGTAAGTGTGCAGACATGCTACAATTTGAAATGCACAGTTCCTGTGCAAAAGTCAGAAACTGTCCTGTCTCCTAAACTGTAGAAAACATGAACTATCATCATGGCTTCCCCTGCACTGCCGAGGTTCAGAACACAGCCTTCATTGATCACAACTGTCAGTCTACTTGGAATGCTCCGCCTAATCTTCCTTCAACTTGGGAACCTACCAGTTATGTCAACCCAACAGTGAGTATCACAAACATTATCTTCATGTGACATAGCAATATGGCAACCATCTAGTCGTTTTTACTGCTTTTCTGAATATTTCAGCTGCTCATTTCTTTTTTGTGGGGTCTTAAAACTGGATGCATTTTGAGATTTGGCCCAACCTGCTCCAGTTTTTTTTTTTAAATTTAATTTGATTTTAATGTTGGAACAATAGATGCATATCTTCTACAGGACTTTTCTGTGAGCAAGTGGCAAAGAAATACTGTATGAAGTTCTACTTTTTTCCTTAGGAAGAAATGAGTAATATCAGTTGACAACTGAAATACAAGCAAGGGATAGTTCACTGTTGCGCAGGCTGGGTTTTTAAAACGGAAGTAGGTGAAATAGCCGAGGAAGAAAAAGCCTAGTTAGGAGCGTTTCTGTCAGATTGTCATCTGCAGCCTCATTGGTCTCCATGGCCACTGTGACATGCACAGAGCATCCATTTCGCCACCTTACTCAGTCTCCCAAATGAAATCTTTATTTTAGAAAAGTGCACTGTAAGTTTAAAAAAGAAGTAATACTAGAAATCAACAATGGAATATTTGTGCTTTAGGAAGAAAAATAATGATATGCCCTGTCAAGTCCCCTTTACCACTTCTAAGATTAAGGGTTATATATTATTCAAACTGATATGCTGCACTGTATGTAAGACTTTGCAGGAAGCTAGTCCTGTTGCGATAAACAGTGCAAGGCAGAAGCTCTACAGAGAATCCAGTCATTATTTGAATTGTCTCACCACATAGCTCCCCATTCAGAAGGAAATAGTAGAGCACAAATACAGTGCACAAATAAAGCCTGAAACATGCAGAACATTCTGTGCCACTCAAGACAATGAGTATCCAATGATGTCCTTTATTTTAATTTCATTTGGCAAATGTCTAGGCTTCCATTCCTTCAAGGAAACTAGAGAAGTCCCTGTGCTAACATTAATGAAGTTGCACTAACATAAACTAATGCTTGTGTAGTGCAACTAGCACAAGAGGAGAGAGCAGCACTTGGCTGCCAAAATGCAAAAAGGGATGGTATTTCTTAAAGTTGTGAGGGGAGTACATGCCTGGTTTCAAGGAAATATTTCCTCTTTTAGCTGCTTCATTTTAGTGGCACATAATTGTTTTTTCAGCTGTGGTACTTACATTGAACAAGTCTTGGTTTTCATTGGCATAGCCTTATTATCCATAGCTACCCACCAGTGGATTCTGCCCAAATTAAATATTTTTAAAAAATCAGGTAAAGTGGATGGAAGTTCACACTTCTGCCTTTATCAAAATGAGCAACCATCCCAAAGAATGTTTTTGGCTCTGCTGCAGAGCTTAGATTCAGTACAAGTTTTGCCAAAACAGTGTATTAAATTGGTTGACACGCAACAGTTTTTCTTTACATGAAACAAAAAACTGTATTTTTTCCCTTTTAATTATATAATTGCTATGCACTAAGGCATTTTACAAGTGACTTAGGGTGAAGTCCTGTGACCTCCCAATGTTGTCTGGGGCACCTTAGAATGGTTGAGGTGCTGTCTCTGAGGTCTCGTCAGCTTGGAGCTGGGTCTTGGAAGCCACCCACCCCTTGCAGCCAGTGTGGAAAGAATATTGCTGGGTGCCCTCTTGAGGTTGCACCTGGGCCTCAGAAAGGTGAAAAGTGGTGTGTTGCAGAGAGGAAGGGGAGGAGACTGGGGCAGATCCTCTCATACCCCCACGGCGCTCAGTCTGGGCAGCTGAGAGATTACCACTGCCACACCTTACCCAAGCATTGGCTGTTTGCAGTATTCCAAGTTCATCTGAAACTGAGGGCGCTGGAATGTGCTTTTAGTTTATTAAGGAGCCATGTTCACATGGCTAACATTACCACTTCAACCAGATTCCTATTTCATTTTCCACCCCAGAAACCTTCTTTTCCCCCCAACAGTACTAAAAAGCAGTATTTGTGAGCACCATTTGTGAGCACTGGTGGAAACCCATGTTTGTGTGAACATTCATTTCCACCAGCTTGATGTCATTAGTTTGTTTGTTTTGTTTCTAACCCTTTGTTTCTAAATACATGCATGGATGCCATCTCCTGCCTCTTTTCTCTTGTCTTTCAGTCCTACCTCTCAAGCACCAGGAGTCTGTCACCCATGTCCGGGCTGTTTGGTTCCATCTGGGCCCCTCAGAGTGATGTCTATGAAAGCTGTTGCCCAGTCAGTGCCGCCACTCAGCATTCAACCCAGGTGGAAAACCAGGCAGTTCTTTGTAAGCAGGAATATTACCCGAGATTTAACCCATTCCGTGCCTATATGAATTTAGACATATGGACTTCAGCAGCTAACCGGAATGCAAATTTCCCTATTTCTAGGGACTCGGGTTATTGTGGAAATGTGTGAAAAGGAATTTTGCTTTTAAAATGTGAAATAAAAATGCTTTCAGTTTTGATTATTAGAATAAGCTGGTTGTTGAACTAGAATTCAATGTTGGTGGATATTTTGGCACTTTTGTATGGAAAATAAACTTTTTTTTTTACTGATGTATCTGGATGTCCTACTTTCTGAAAAGAAAGACTTTCAGCCAAGATAAGGTTTTAAAGGAAAGCATCCCAGCAGTCTGTTTCTGTGGTAGCACGACTGTTGCCGTTGACAAGCAGCCACTCTTGTGTCCTGTGCTTGCTGAAACAGAAAATGCTGCCGAGCTCCTCCCTTCATGGCACAGCTCCGTGTTTCCATGGAATGTATTTGCTGGCATTTATTTTCATTTGGTTTAGCAAATGCCTAGCCTGCCTTTCCTTTAAGGAATTTACAGTCATACAATATAAGAACAGTACAATAAATAAAAGCAAATGTAAAAATGTACAAAACATTCTCTTTGAACCATATTTTTTAAAAGTAGTGCAATCTTAAGTTAAAATCATTCATCAACCAAAACAGTCCAACAGTAATCTTGTGACAAAAAGGAGCTTCAAAATAGATGGCATAAACAACCTTGGATGGCTTGACGCAACACTCATAGCAGTGTTGCAAAAGAAGGCAGATGCAAGGCTCCTTTTCTCCAGCTTTCTTAAAAGCATAAAAATCTGCTTATTGAATGAGGCCAAGCTCCAGCTAAACTAGCAGTCTGCCTGGCAGCAATTAGAGAAGTGAAAGCATGCGGGCAGGATGTAGTGGTGAGGGCTGCTCCTTGTTTTATTTCTTGCAGTCAAAGGCAAAACAAGGAAGTTTAGCTATCAGACTAATGAATATTAATAGTGCTACCTAACTTCATGGCAGGCTTCTCCAACTCAGGTCCTGCCAGATATTTTGCATAAGAACTCCTATCATGCTTTCTCATTAAAGCTGGATGGGGTGGTAGCCAAAACATTGGGAAAACCCAGCTTTGGAAAGTTTGTTTCTTGGCCTTGTGCTATCATTTCCAAGGCCCTTTTACCTAATGGCAGCTTAAATTAGAAATGTAAACAAAGACTGCTTCCTTGCAATTTGAAGCCCGTTGGTTCAGGTTCTGCCCTCTGGAGCAACTAAAAACAAGCTTCCTTTTCTCACTGCTCCAGTAGATGGAACCAGAACCAATGTTATCTTATGCAACATTCCTTCAAATATCTGAAGAAGAGTATCACACCACATCTTCAGGTTAACCTCCAGGATGGTTTCTCATGATCATCATTTCTTCAGAGTAAGCATATCCAAGTCCTGTCAAATTTCCTTAAAGGATTCAGCCCATTGGCCCATCACCATCTTTGGATAGCTGCTTCCATTCCTGATTCATCAATTACTTGTAAGGAACTTCTTTAAATTGATCCAAGTCATGGTCATGTGATCAAGTACTACTCCATTATCTCAGATAAAAGTTTATGGCAGCATGTCTGTTTGTATGTGTACATGCTGTGACCCCAAAGTTCTGTAAGAAATTTGCAGAATGTAGTATGGGGCAGAAATCAGCTGAATCCATAACAGCAAAAACACATTCCTATAGCAACGATTCTGCATGGGAGAATTTCAGGTTTTAACATACCTAACACCTATTGCATTTGTGATTATTAACTGTTTACTAGCAAAGTGGAGCACGGTTGCTTAGTAAATGTCTGACACACTACCCACATTGTGAGAGACGCTATGTTGACTAGCCCTCTTTCAGCAAACAGCATGATGTCAGATAAATTAGTTTTGCAGCAACCTCTGATCATACTGTTGTTGGTTACAGACGACAGCTTTCTTGATTATACCCAGTGGGTTGTCATGCAGAAGATGGAACATACCTGCACTCTGTTTCTCCAGAGGGTAGGACTAGAACCTGTGGGTGGAAATTGCAGGGAAGCAGATTCCAGTTAATAAGAGGAGATATTTCCAAACATTAAGAGCTATGTGGCAGTGTAACAGACTGATGAGATTTGGGAGAGGCGCTCCTTAGCAGAAGCTGGACAGTCTTCTATCAGAGTTTGTTGACCTCCAATGTCCTTTCCAAATCTATGATTTTATGGCAAAATAGCTCCCCTGTGGACTCATGTTGCTGACATGCTTGAGTTGAGTCACAAGAGGAGCAGTCACTCAGCCCTGTGTTCAGTCCATTCTGTGGCATCTCCAGTTGGAAGGAACTTAGCAGGCCTGGAAAGACCTCTTCTTGAAAACCTAGAAAAGCCACCAGCATTCTGATTTAGCTCACCTGACTTCACAAACCTGGTGTTCTCCAGTTAGTTGGACTACAACTTTGCTTTTTATTTTTATGAAATTATATTCCAGCCAGGTTCACCAAAATGTTCACACTAGAGCATATAAGGGAATCTTATGCTTGCTTTACCTTTTCAGTTGCAATCCTATACACACATACCTGTGAATACATCTCATTGAACTCAGCGGGGCTTTCTTTTGAAGAGACACGTTTATAGTTATTCTTATAAAAGAATATGAAGCTTGTAATCCAGTGCACACTTACTAGGAAGTAGTCTCACTCTGCAAAGTGTGCTTTACTGCTAGGTAATCATGCATCATATTAGGATACAAAAACATTCCTTGAAGTAAGTTCACCAGAATCTGTAGAATCTGTAGGACATCTTGCTAATTGAGTGAATATGGGATGGGCAAATACTGTAGATACGGCAGTAGGCAGCTTTACACAGCACAGCAACTGATCCTCTAAATCAGCCTTTCCCAACCTTGTGCCTTCAAGACACGTTTGTACTACAGCACCCAGAATTCCCAGTCAATGGTCCTGCTGGATAGGAATCCTGGGAGTTGAGGTCCAAATGCCTCTGAAGGCCACAAGTTTGGGGAAGGCTACTGAAAATATAAACTGTACACTGTGAGTTGTTTGTGGAACCCCCACCAGGTGATCAGGCTTACAGTGGACTGTTCTTCCCCTCCATCCCCTCCACAGTCCTTCAACCAAATACCTCCAAGGTCTTGCATAGTAGAACCTATCTTGACTCCCCCATCCTGCTTTGATTGCAACCCATTCCTTGGTGTCCTGTAATCATATAGAAGGTAAGAGTTGAAGTTCTTCCTCTGCTCAAGGACTATAATGTAAAGCAGAGTTTCTCAACTTTCCACTCTATATTCTTGAGACTGAAGCTCTTTCTCTAGTAGCTTTCTTTGGAGTGTATTTTCTGGACAGGGCACCCAGTCACAGTAAAGAGGTGTCAAAAACTGAAGTCTTCTTGCAGTGGTCTGTTCACACTCTGGATGGAAGATATCCTAGAACTGTGATGTCAAACCTCCGGGTGCCCAAACTGCAACCCAAAACCCACTTATTTATCACAAAGTGTCAACACTACCATAAACCTGAAAACTGAGGTTTTAGTTTAGAAAAAAACAACTCACAATCAGTACAAGCAAATATATATTTATATATCCTTGGCAGCACACTGACCAGCCATGCAAAAGCTCAGAACAGTCGCAGCTAATGAGTTGTGGCTTGTGGCATCATTGCCTGGCACCGCTACTCCTTTCCGAGCATGTGTATGGCCCCTTTGTGCGCTGTTATCTGGTACTTGGCTGCTGGGGCAATGCTGGGGTGACTTGGCTCATGTGCTGACAGAGAGTGCTCTGTGTGCCCACTGTGGCACGTGTTCCATAAATCCACCACCACTGCCCTAACTGTACCCTGGTGCACTCCCCTACCCCTAAAATAGGGGTAAAATACCATTAAAAGGGGTGATTTTGAAAAAGCCTTCCTTGAGTAGCTTTTTCTGCACAGCTCATCATTTCTGCCCATGCTAAACACATTCCAATCATCAAAATCATGCCAGGACACCTCGTTTTTCTCACCCTAACCCAGTGATGGTGAACCTTTTAGAGAGCAATTGCCCAAACTGCAACCCAAAACCCACTTATCGCAATGTGCCAACACTGCAATAAAACCTGAAAACCGAGGTTTTAGTTTAGAAAAAACAACTCACAGCCAGTCCAAGCAAATATATATATATATCCTTGGCAGCGCACTAACCGGGCATGGGATAGCTCGGACCAGCTGCGGCTAATAAGTCGTGGCTTATGACTTCATCGCCTGGTGCTGCTACTCCTTTACTAGCATGTGCATGGCCCCTATGTGGACTGTTATCCAATGCTCGGCTGCTGGGGCAATGCTGGAGCAACTTGGCTCATGTGCTGACAGAGAGGTCTCTGCATGCCCACTGTGGCACGCGTGCCATAGGTTCGCCACCACTGTCCTAGAGAATCACCCCAGAATTAAAATCTCCAGCAAACAGAATTAAAATCCATTGATGGAGAGAATTTTCTATACTCCTTTGATAGTTGTAAGCCAAACAATTGTTATGCAGATTGAAGATCAATGGGTTAGGCATTATTAGGTATATGTTAATGTTATTCATAGCCTCAGAAAAGCATGTCCCTTAAATTACCTGTACTTGCTGAAACCTGGAAACCCTTCTTATGCTGACTGAAACCTTCTTGGGGAAACATTCAGCTAGAAGAAAGGTTTTTGATATACAGCATTTACCTTTTTTGAGATGGTTGGTCTGGGGTAACAAAATGACCCCTGATGCAACCAATGCTGATTTTATGTTGAACTAAGGGTCTGGGAAGGATATAAGGAAATCTAGCTGAATTATCTTTCTACCTGTATTTTTTTCCTAAATCATAAAGGTAGCTGGTAGAATCCTATCCCTCAGCACAGGACATAGCAGAGCAAAAGCTAACCAAATCACAGACTTATGGGGATTCTTAAGCGTTTTTCTCCATTAGACTTCTCCTCCTTATGTTCTAATAACTTTTTATTGCAACCCAAATGTTCTGAAGATTTTTTTTCTGCTCCATGTTTCTGTTCCTTTTATAACACAGTAGATGATGCTAGATCTTTGAAAATGGATTAATGTTTGTCTCTGGAAATTTGCCGACAAACAGGATTAGCTTATGTCATGCATCACCTCTTACATGTGATTGTGAAAAAACAGGAGAACCCTGCTTGCATTTCTTGAATCCTAGATCACACAGAACCTACCTGTTCAGTTATAAACCTTTATGCAGTAGCTAAAGATTACACATGCCACTGAGCTAGGTGTTTCCCAAACGTGCTGATAGGCACAGTTAGGCATTTAAAAAACCAAAACCTCAGAACACTATGAGTGCTATCACAACACAGCAGTACCGCTGGGAGCGTGTCAACTCCAGTGGCGCCCTATCACTCACAACACACTCATTTCACAGCCTCTGGTCCATGAGAGTCCCAGAGGGATTCTAAGGAAATGAATGCGGGTGGCATCTGGTTGCAAGGAAACCACGCCCTTTACTTTGCAGCTTCCCCAAAACCAACCTTTTAAAATGACGCATTGCAAGGAGCAGGGGACATTGGCCAGCACCAATGGAGATGTCTGGACGATTGGAGACTCTGGTTTGTTTGATCTATGCACAGAATGTTGTCACGATTTTGCGTCTACCTTCCTTGCCAGAACTGTTCTGTGAGCACATGAGATGTTGGGAAATTAAGTGAGTGGTGGTGTTTTGGGAAACTGTGACTCTTCATCTGGGAAGTTGCTTTTCCAGTGCTCGTCATCCCCTTTCCTCTGAGAACTGCAATGCAGAACTGCCTTTGTAACAGCTGTATTCAGTAAACTTCCCCTTTTGCAAACCACATCATTGACTGACAAACAGTTAAAAAACCTAAATTAACTCACCACCAGGCAGTCAACTCCTACTTTAGATTAAACCGCTCAACTGTTTGGAGGAACCTTAAATTACAAGGCTTGTTGCCTAAGGCAGGGGTCCTCAAACCTTTCCACCAGGGGGGCAGTTGAAAGCTGCCAGTGCTGGGCGTGGGCCGGAAAGGTGGCGCCTCGGTGTGCACGGGCTGGCACGGGGGCAGCGTGGGGCACCTGGTGCGGTGAGGCAAGGGGAGGCAAGGCCTGGGTGGGGGCGGGCACATGCCCCAAGGCGGGCGCATGAGGCAGTGGCTTGCTTGCTTGGAGATCGTTTTCTCTGAGTGAGCAAACCGCGCACGAGGCGAGGTGGGTGGCGGTGGGCACACTTGTGGGTGCATGCGTGGCAGGTCCAAATGGGCATGGCGGGCTAGATCCGGCTCCTGGGCCGTAGTTTGAGGACCCATGGCCTAAGGCATCAGCCCTAGTTTCAGCTTCAGCTTGCTGGCTTTCTTCCCCATTTCTCCAAAGTGCTAAAACAAAACAAACCCAGCAAAGAAACAACAACAGCACTCCCATGCATGATCAGACGAGGCAGCGCATGGGGCTGCATGTGTTGCTGCAGTGAAATGCAATCCTGGATCGAGCTTGAGTAGATGCAGAGCTTCCAGGGTAAACAAAAGGCTGCCTCCTAGGTATTTGGGGCAACTCCCATGATCCACAACTATGTCAGAGCACTTGAGCCCTCTGGTGGTTCTCTCCTACCATCCGTCCCTGCAGCCATGCTTCTTGTCCTGCCAGATGGAGATTCCTCCAAGTGAGTCTGAATCCTGGAAAACGAGAAGCAGGCATGAACAGAGTTCTCTGCCGCAGACATCCACCCCACACACATGGGGGTCCGGCAATAGGCACACCTGGATGGGGAAGGGGCTCACCTCTGCCCTCCCTCTCAAGCGAGTTTACGTGTGAGCGTGCGTGTGCATGTGCACTGCTGTTGGTGGGACTGTATCTTAGCCGCTCACATGAGTAGTGCTTAAAGCAAAAGCTTACACAAGAAACACTGTTTGAATTGAATCTGAAAATTAGATGAAAAATGATGACACAAGAGGGTTGCAGGAATGCTGAAGAGTTCGTGTGTTTTTGGTAGGGGAAATGATGAGCTGATACCATGTTAACACCAGCAGGGAGCTAAGACAAGGAAAGCTGCCCTTCATCCAATCAGATAATAGGGCGGTATGCAATATTGTAAATAATACAAATATTTTGACATATACAATGGAACACCAAACAGCCATTGGAAAGATAGCAAAATACAGGGCAGACACTGGGATTCTGGGAGGGAAGGAACAGTTCAGGCCAGATGTGGAAATTCCCGATATGGGGAGCCAGTTCTTTGGCTCTGCTCCCTCTCCCTGGGTCCTGGCCCCTGCTCAGTGGTCAGTACTGGGGAAAGGCAGCCTATTCCGAGTGCTGACATGAGAAAGCCACCCCCTTTCTCTACGTGAATCACTCACTATAAAATTAAAATGCCTGAGAAGTAAAGGCACCGTAACCTGGTTTGGAAAAGAGTGTCTATTAGGCATAACCCTTCAGGGAGAGTTCTGACCATTTTGCTCAGTATTTTAAAATCAGTATTTTTCAATTAGTGTATAATCCATTTTGTAAAAGGTAATAAATATATTTTCTAAATAACTGTATTTTCTAAGACACGACAAGCAAACTTTTCACTTCTAGACTTCTAAAACAAACTAAAAGATACCAATCTGCTTTTTTATTATTTTGTTCCCTTACTTTCTGGAGAAACTTACCTTATTAGGTCTTAGTGAATCCAATGTTGTTAGTGTAAGTAATTTTGAGATAAGGGGCACATGAAAGATACAATGAATAAATGATGACAAGTTCTCATAACTTTATTTTAGACTGAAATGGAAATAAATGGATTCAAACATTATTGTCACTGAGAACAAGTTGAAGGGGAGAGACATCTGTTCACTGGAGGAATATTTATTTCTGCTACAAACCAAACAAGACTAATCTAAATAAGAATCTAAACTTAAAAATTAAGTTTATTTTGACAAATGTATTAGTCAACAGCAGTCCGCCTGCAGTTGGATTGTCATGCACCTGAAAGATCCATCTTGCTAACAGCCAATAAGAAAAGTCATTCTGATCGTTTCTGCAATTATAATGGTCTTACTGGTCAAAAAGCTGTAGTGCAACCTTTCCCAACCTAGAGGGCAACCTTTCTTAGTCTAGACTACAACTTCCAGCTAATGCATCTGGATGGTACCCAGTTGGGAAAGGCTTTTGTAAGGGCAGGTCAAAGAACTGTTGTTCTAGTAGCTGCTTTAATTAGCAGTTTCCGCACTAACCATTTCTCATTTTTTTTCATTTACTACTCTCCTGTGGATCCATAAAAATAAAGGGGTGATACCAGACAGCACAGATTCCAAGGAAGGTAGCAAAATGCATAACAGAAAAGAAGAAAGAGATAATGAAAGGGACTAAGAAATGAATAATATAATCATAGAACAGTAGAGTTGGAAGGGGCCAAGAAGGCCATTGGGTCCATAGGACTCCAAGTTAAACCACCCCTCTCAGATAGCTGTCCATAATACCACATAAGAAACTTTGCCCCCATAGAATGGTGTTCTTCAAATTGCTTAACTACAGTGTCCATCAGTCCTTACCACTGTCCATGTAGGCTGGGGCTGATGGAAGTTGGAGTGCAACAACTTCTGGAGAATCACAGGTTACTTGACCCATCTTTGCCCTCCACACACAAATACCCATATTCAGGAAACAAAAGAATTATGCAGTCATGTGATGAACTAGGAGGATGATGTCACATTTAAATATTATTTTATGCCTTGAAACTTTTTCTGGCAACTCTTCAAAGACCTGGAATTCAAATATGGTGCTTAGAAATGGGCCACCTTTTGTAACTGCACAGAGTCCACAAAGTAAACTTTCATTCATTCTTAATTGACAGATTTTGACTTGAGGGTTCTGTCACTGCGAAGGAATGACAGCTTGAGAAGGGAATGGCTTCACAGAAGCAATACTGCATGACCTGTTTTGCAAGTTTCAAGTAGTTTCAGAATTGCATAATGTTAATCTCAACTTGACCCACAATCCAGTCTTGCCAAAGCAGTAAAAGTGAAAGCTGATTTCCAGGGCATGGCTACTCAGATGTAAGTCCTGCTGTGTTCAGTGAGGCTTATTTTCATGAAAGTACATAGGGTTATCAATGAAGTCTGACATTAGTGAGTTGAATCTATCCTTTTTCTTCTTCTTCTTTAAGCAGGAATTCTGGGTCAGACATGGTGTCCTCCCAGAGCAGCCTTCCTGTTGTATAAGGTCTGTGGGGGAAGTGTGTGTGTGTAGGGGGTGTGTGTTTGGTTTTGGTTTTTGCATTCTTGACAGTATTTGGGCTCCTCCTCTATGGCCACATCTCATTAATGAATTTGCTGTTGATATGCCCGATCAGTATCCAATAATGTGGCCCCGTCCAGTTCCCAGACTTTGACTTGCACCTCCAGTCATTGAGCATGCTGGCTGAAGCACATGAGATCTGCTCATGTGGAGAAAGCCAGCTTGGAGAAAGCTGCTGTCCTAGACGATGAAAGACCCTTCCAGATGACTCTTGTATGGCACCGTCACAGCCCCTCAGGCAGTCCAAAGGATGTTTGGAGTCCAAAGGATGTTTTCCTCATCTTCCATCTTATGTCTAACTGTGGAAGATCTGTTAAGTAAAAGAAGCTGGATGTGCTGCACAGTGCCATTGGGCGGTTTCCACTGGGAGCCCACGGTACAGAAGCACCCTGACTCTCCCTGACTTCTATTGCCTAGGACTTTTAAAGGGATCCGCACTGAAGCTCCTGAGAGTACCAAATACCAATTGAGAATATAAATGTGTGAGTCCCAGTAATAATATTAATAGCAATAATATAACAAAGGCAGTATGTGTCTAGGGCACATATTGACATCAAGGCTAATTTGACAAAGCTAAGCAGGTGTGGATCTAGTTCCTGCCTGCAAGACCCCAGTTACCTTTCTGTAAGATAAGGAAGGGGGGTATAAATGCACTAAATAAATAATTGACTGAGGTAGAGGAGTCTTCATGTCTGACTCCTTGCTTTTAGGCTGCCCTGTCTGTCTGTCTCTGCTTTGTTTTTAGTTATTGCATTGCTACGTACTTTTAGTTAATTCATCTTTCAAGGACTAAATGCTTCCATAGTGGAAGGGGGGGATACAAATCCTCTGAAAGCAGGCTTCCCCAGGCTGGTGCCCTCTGATGTCTTGGACTGCCTTAAGTCCAAGGCTGTCTTAAATAAAACATGCAGTTGCCTTATCCTCTTCTGTCGACTTTTGATCCCTGGGAATCATACCTGCTGGAGGATCACTGGCAGGTCACTTGGCTGCATCCTGCATAGCCCCATCAGTAGGTGATGGAGTGCCTTCCATGTGGGGGTGCTCTGCATGCAAATCTTTCCAGTGTGAAGTGGCTGGAGAAAGAGTAATGAGATAGTTCCTCAAATGAGCTTTTTCAAGATTTCTATCTTAATGTTTCCCAATGAAGGTGTTTCTCTCTGCAGTTTGGCCTCTTCGGTATCATCCCTGCAACTGTTCCTCAAACAGGTGCTTTCACGGTTGCTAAGCTTATCAGGAGGAGCAAGGCTGGCCCAAGGCGTTGAAGGACAACCTGGTGCGGGACTGGAGGGTGAATCTTCGTTTCACTGCAACAAAAGGCAGTGTGAGACACCTGGCTGGTTGGGGCATGCAGAGCAGTGTAACAAGCCTGGCTTTGTCCTCTGGCTGCGAGGCTCGGCAGGATCAGCTCGGCAGCTCCTGCTGCTGCCAGCTGAGGCTGCCTCCTCAGTCTGCCTAAGCAGGCTCAGCAGTGCCAGCCCCGAGCGAAGGAAGAAGCCGTCAGCAGTGTGGCCAGTGCTCCCCAGAAGGCCACGAGTCCCCATTACTGGCCGTGGGGCAGGCAGCAGACATGGCAACTCAAGATGCCATAGGTGGTGTGTGCACCGATGTTTGTGCCTCCCAGTAAGCGTGACTTCAGGAAACGGGGGCAGCCAGCCGAGTATCCTGCCCTCTTCCTTGACGTGGGGAAACGGACGAGAGCCCTTTCTAAGGAGTCTGCCCCCCCGCTCCAGCCCCAAGCACGACCAGACAAACGAGCCTGCTGATGCAAGGAAGCCTGGCAGACCCACTGTGAGAGTTTTGGAAGTCTTTTGATCCGCTACTGGCGTTTTATTTTTTTCTAGTTATTCAAGTGAACGACTGAATGCCATTGCTCAGCCTTCCCACAAGCCGGTGCCCTCCAGATGAGTTGGATTGCAACTTCCAGCATCCCCGGCCAGTAGGTCCTGCTAGCTGGGGATGATGACGATGCAGTGATGCCACTTTTATAGCAAGCCCGGCTCAAGCCCGGACTTGTTTGGAACCGCCTCTTTAATCCGGGCCCGGGCAAGTAACTCCCCCGCGGCAGGGATTGCTGGGGCTCCTCGAAGGGAGAGCGGCTTGGCGCGCCACCTGCCCGGGCGGGGGAGGGATGGCCGGGCGGAGCTGCGACCAAGGCGGCCGTCCCAACCAGGACAGCAGGCGGCGAGCTGTGCGGGCTCCGCGAAACGCCTCCTTCCGCGCGGAGTCGCCTCGGCGCGATGGCCCCTCGCAGCCCAAAGGTGTGTCTTGCGGGAAATTCCCGGCCCTGAGGCCTCCGCGGCCAGGCAGCGAAGGGGCCGGCGCGCCCTCGACTCCTCCCATTGGGCCGAGGCGGGGGGGGGGGCGGGCGGAAGAAAAGGAGAATGCGCGTAGCGGCGCGCGGCTAGCTTTGCGCGGTGCGGCGCGGTGCGGCGCGGCGCTGCTCTCCCCAAAATCCCTTCCCGGACGTGCTGAGCAGGCTTCCCGGCCACCGGCAAACAGGTGGGTGCCTGACTTGCTTCTCTCGTTCAGACTCTTGCCTCCTGTATTTGCTTTGCGAGAACGATTTGTATGCCGCTTTCACCAGTGATTCCAACAGCGCTCTTTCGCTCGCTCTTTTGCACTTTGAAGGAAACAGCGCATTGGTTTAAACAGCCTTCCCTGACCAGAGGCCCTGCAGATATTTTGCATTTCAGTCCCCATTATCCGACACAGCCAGCGTAGCGAATGGTCAGGGATAGTGGGAACTGTAATCCAAGACAGCTGCAGGGCATCTCGTTGCCGAAAACTGGGATGGCATACCCATTCAGCACTGTTCTTGGAACTCTTTCTTATTTTCTTTACTACGTTGCCGTATCTGTGAGAATTGCATTTATTTATTTATTCATTCATTCTATTTATAACCTGTCATTTTTCCTTTCAAGAAATTCGAGGCTGCTTACATAATTGTCCCCCTCCACTCATTCTTCTCCTCACAACAACAACCCTTTGAGGTGGGTTGGGCTGAGAGTCTGGCTAGCCCAGTGAGGTCCATGGCTGAGTGGGGACTTGAACCAGATCGCCCGAGTCCCAACCCAGCCCTCTTGACTGCTGCACCACACCAACTCTCTGAATTGTAGGTTCAGAGTAGTTAGCGGTATGTGCTACTGACAAATGCTCCAAGGGGCATCACTTTAGGACAAATCTGGGCAGGCAGGAAGCAAAATTCCATTTAACAAAAGTGGGATCCTGCCCTGTAGTATTGTGCATAATCAGCACACATGTGCAGAACGGCCTGCTCTTGCACACTTGTGCATGCTGGGCATTCAGGAAGCATGTGCAGCAGGTGCCTACACCTGCAGGAAGCAAACCTGTAGCCCTAGCAATTTCCCATTATGGAAGGCTGTTGGGGTCTGTCAGATGGCAGATCCTTCCTCTTCCCACAGGCTGCAAATTTCCCACTGCCTGGCAAAAAGAGTTCCATTGGTGCCAACTGAAGAATTTTCCTAGACTGATTTTTCATGAGGAGGGGAAGTTCCAGGGGAATAGCAGTTGGAGATTAATCTTTCCTTCCCTGTGTGATCTCTCCTGCATCCACTCTACATAGTTTAGAAAAATCTCTTCCTGGAGTGCCAATGGATTTTCCCCCTAAGTTTACTTTCATGGAATGGGAGTAATTTTCCTCCAGGAAATACAGAGCCACTTACCACCTACTTTCCTTTCTGCATATTTCCCCACACTATTTAAATTCGTTGTAACTGAATAAAAATTGTTGAATTGGGATGACCTAGGACAGAGGAAATAAATGGAATAATTTATTTTATTTAAGGTGATCTAATTGGTGGATTTGCTTTGCCTTCAGTGGAATTTAGATGAATCCTACTAATTATTTCTAAATTTACACATCTGGATATAATTTAGCATATGCTATTTTTTTTGCAAATTAGAATCACAGGACATGGGCCCCATATTTTTAAGCATGTAGCAATGCCCCTTCTTGCAAAAGAGTAGAGCATAGCATGAACAAATTGGGGGACACCACTATTATCGAACAGACAGGGCACATTAAGAAAAACTGGAAGGCAACAGGAACAACAGTAAAATTATTTAATTATGATTTAATTCTTTTGTCCTAACTAGGCAAGAGGGATTCTACTGCCTTATTCTACACAAACACAAATGCAGACAACAGCACAGAAGTACTGAGAACATGCAAAGAGGGTACAGGCAAGGGCAGGGCACAGGAGGGCAGCCTCCACCCATGGGCTTGCTCAGGTGCTCCTTCGGTTGCTGGCTCAGTCCCAGACATTTCATCCACATGGTGGCATCACCTAGTCTTTGGGGAAAACACCACATGCACAGAGCCACTTGACTTCCAAGTCACAAGAAATCATAGTTCCCCTATATTCTTCCCTAGTTAGACCTCACCTGGAATACTGTATCCAAAGCTCTGGGCACCAAGATTTAAGAAAGATGCAGAAAAATTAGAAAGGCTCCAGAGGAAAGCAACAAAAATGATCCAGGGTTTGGAGACACTGCCCTTTGAGGACAGACTGAGAGAACTGGGCATGTTCAGCCTTGAGAAGAGAAGACTGAGGGGGACATGATATCCCTCTAAAAGTGCCTCACAGGCTGCCCAGAGAGGAAGGGCTCACTGATAGCAGAGCATAGGACATAGAATTATCACTTCAAGTTGCAACAACCCAGATTCAGGCTAGATATCGGAAAAAGTTTCCTCACTGTCAGAGCAATACAACAGTGGAACCAGTTGCCTAGCAAGGTTGTGGGCTCTCACACACTAGAGACATTCAACTGGACAGCCATCTGAGTGGGATGGTATAAACTGGTGAACTGCAAATGCAGGGGGTTGGGCCTGATGGCCTTCATGGCCCCTTCTGACTCTGCTATTCTATGAGTCTCTGATTGAGTCAGCAGCTGGAAGAGTGCGTCTCTAGCCACCAGCTCTTTCAGTCACTTTTTCCTGCCTCGCTTCTCCTCTCCAGTCTATAAATGTGTGGGGCAGGTAAGGGCAGGTGAAGCAGCTTCACTGAAGGTATGTCTCCTCCAGTCAGAGTGTGCATTTAGCAAACCTAGTTCTCAGCAGATATATGGGGTAGAAGATATCCTCTGAATGCACCCACCAGGGATCAAATGACATTTAATTTTGGTAGTCCCCCCCTCGGAGTGGGCTATCTCAAAGCAAGGAACAGCAGGGACATGGCTGAAAGAAGGTCTGCATTAGGAGGAGAAAGCTAAAGGCCTGGAATCGTAAGCAAACCATATTTTGAGTCATTCCACTCAGCTCTTTGCAGAAACTTTTTCTTCCTACTCACAAATGACTACTGATTGAATGAGTAACTGAGGGAAAGAGGGAGGGTATTTATTATAACTTAGTCCCTTCTCCCAAATGCAGCATGTATGTACATGTACTAGAATGAATAAAAACAAATACACTATTCAAAGAAGAAATGGACTGCTTGTGTCCCGAAAGCTTGAATTGGTCAAGAAGGTTTCTGTGGGTCAAGATTTCATTTGAGTCACTTCGTGGGGCAGCTCAGGACATTCCGCTGAAAGTACTGCAAAGATAGTAAAAGGGTTGCAGCTTGGGAGACAGGTCAGGCTGACCTGAAAGTAAACTGTTTTGATGCAGGACTTCTTGAAATCACTGAGGGGTGACTGCAGCATGCAAAGGTATCCAGCATTTAGGAAACTGTATGCTGAGCATGATCCAAGCACTCTTGTTTGCTTGTACTTTTTCCAAGAAAGCCACCTGGCATTTAAATTGGGCTCTGTTTTTGCAGAGGATAAAATTCAATTAATTGCAATTCACAAAGGCTACCTATGTTTAGTACATTTATAATCAAATATGCATATTTGAGACAGTTTGGTATAGTGCTTAAGAGCGCAGGTCTGGGACTCAGGCTATCTGGGTTTTAGTCCCCACTCAGCCATGGAGTCAGATGGGTTACTTTGGTCATATACTCTCAGCCCAACTCACTTCACAGGGTTGTTGTGCGGATAAGACTGAGAGCAGCAGCAGAACTGCTTTGAGTTCTTTCAAAAGAAAAAGGTGGGAGATAAATAAATAAATACATCTCCCTACATGTATATGTGCAAATAGTATTCATCTCTGCAGATGATCCTTTTTCAAATGTTTTTGGACTTCTTGCACTCTCCTTCTGGATTTGCTTAACCTTCTTGAGCCCATTGATTTACCAGTCATCTTTTCATTGGTGGACTGCTTTCAGTCTGCTGCAGTACATCTGGATCAAGACACAGAAATATTAATGATCCAGCAGGAGGAATGATTTGCCTCATTGGGCGAAGTTGGGGTGTTGGATCTTTTTCAGCCTCAGGATTGAATTCTACTTGACACAGGTTCTTGGGGCTATATTCCAGTGGCAGATGGGGATAAAGGCAAAATGAGTGGGGCCAGAGTGTCACCACATTACCACCACATTGTTCTTATGCAATCATACAGCGGGAAGGGACCTAGCAGGCCATCAGGTCCAACTGCCTGCTCAGTGACCCATCTAGATTTCAGCCAGGCCTGACCCTGCTTAGCTTCCTACATGAGGCTGCATCAGGCACTTCAGGCTGTCTGCAACTTTAGATAAGTTACTTGTGGAACTACACCAGGTGTGTATGTTTAGGATCAGGTTCTCTACTGCTTGTTCTAAATCTGTAAAAAGCCTAAGGCTGCAGTCCTGTACACACTTGCCTAGGATCTTAGTGCAGCTAATGCTGTGATCAGTACGGCTGATGTGTATTAGATTGTGCTGCTGGCCTGACACCGGGGTGTGATTCTTGTAGGCAGCCCAAGTTACTGATGCTTTCTGTTTCTGATTGCTACCTGACAAAAGCAAACTGGAGAAGGTTGATCCTGCCTCGAGATGATACTGGCACACCGTTGTTTCTAATATTAATGCGTGTGGAACAGTCCCAGCAAAAACATCTGAAATGAATCAAGAACTTAGGCCTACACTGCTTGAAAATGAAAGCAGAGGCCATAAAAGAAAAAGCACAGGACTTCCCCTTCTGCTCACCGCCCAGTTTGCTTTGCCAAGTAAGGGTAGCGAGACAGCAGGCAACGAGCTGGAACTGCAGAGAGAAGACTTTGCTGTTTCAAAGTGGCCCAGATACCTTTATTGTTGGAATTTGTTTTCCATGATATCTGGAGGGCACCAGGATAAGAAAGGCTCATAGGCCTTGATTCCCAAGCCTCTGACAGCTGGAGCATGTTTTCTTTCTGAATTCACAATTTCAGGCTCACAACTGTGCTTCTTCAGGAAGGAGGTGACTGGCAAGTTGAGAGCTTCAGCTATGGAGCATGTTAAAAGTCCAGTCAAGCAACATGTCAGTGGGTCCTCTCCTACCTTATAATACTTCATAACACTGCACACATCTCAGGGCAAAAATTACTTAATTTTCAAAAGGACTTGTGAGGAGCTCCAAAGGGATCTCCCCAAGCTGGGAGAATGGGCATTGTGATGGCAAATGCAGTTCATTGTAAGCAAAGGTAAAGCATGTTGGCTCAAAAATATTCCCAGATTCAAGTGTAGGTTGATGAGATCTGAGCTAGCAGTGGCAGGTCAAGAAAGGGATCTTGGGACTATGGTGGACAGCTTGATGAAAATGTCCCAGGGTGCAGCTGCTGTGAAAATGGCAAGCTGCATGCTTGGCATAATCAGGGAAGGAACTGAAAACAAAACTTCCAAGATCATATTCTGCTTATGCAAATCTTTGGTATGATTGCACTTAGAATACTGTGTAGAGTTCTGGTTGCTGCACCTGAAAAAGGACCTTATGGAGTTGGAAAAAATGAAGAAAAGGTCAACAAAGATGATCAAGGGGTTGGAGCAGCCCCCCTGTAAGGAACAGCTATAACACCTGGGATTATTTGGCTTAGAAAAAGAAGGGAAGACAAGACAGAGGTGTTTAAAATTATGCATAATGTGGAGAAAATGAAGAGGGAGATGTTTTTCTTCTCTCCCATGATATCTGAACCTAGGGTTCTCCCATGAAGCTGATTTGTGGCATACTCAGGACCAGTGCTTTTTTTGTAAAAAAAAAAAAACGGTGCCGGAACTCACGTCGCCGCCTCGCCGCCGGCAGTAAGCGCGCGACCACACACACCGATCCCAAGCGGAGCAGCGTCCCAAGCCGCTCCGCCCTCACTATCAGCAGATAGACGCAAAAGCAGCCGGCAGGCACTATGTTAGCGTTGTTTGCTGCTGATCTGCCACGATTCAAAATCACTTCTTAAAATCCATTGGAAAAAAAGGTGCCGGTGCGGTGCGTTCTGTGACAAAAAAAAGCCCTGCTCAGGACAGATAAACTCTTGAAGCATTTTCCCCCACACCACACAAAGTTAAACTGTTTGTTTCACTTCCACATGATGCAGCGATGGTTGCCAATTTGGATGACTTTAAAAGGGAATTGGATAAATTCATGGAGGAGAATGATTACTAGTCAATGAACATTAACCTTGCTGGCTGCGTGCTGTCTCCATTATCAGAGGTGGCATGCCTGCTGCCTACACCAGTTACTAAGGAGCTTGGGCAGGTGGGACTCTCGCACCCCTTCTGCTTGAGGGATCCTGTGGGCAACTGGTTCCCCACCGTGTGAATGGAGAGTTGGACTAAACAGACCATTGGGCTGATCCAGCATGGAGTTTCTTATATTCTTAAGACTGGTATTCTGGTCCTTAGTTGGCTGCCCTTGGTGTACCACACGTGTGATCTTTACTCCAAGGAAGTTGTCTATGTGGTGTGAGCTTTGCCAAAGACTCACCGCTGTTCCTAAAAAGTAGCATGTGTGTTTGAATCAGCTGGAACCACTGAGTGTTCATTGCCTGATGTCCCTTCTAGTCAAACATCTCTCAGTCAAAAGTACTCTCATTTTCTGCAGAACATATGAAAGGATTGAGGGTTGCTAAATGGATTGAGCAGCAAAGCGATGGATAGATAATTAAATAACTCTATTTGTTTTCTTTTTAAAAAATCTTAGATGATCATGATTGAGCAAGTCTGGGGTCTTTGGTTCATCTCTGTTGCTGGAGCTGTGAGTTTTTCTGCACAACAGATCAATCCATCATGTGATGCTGCTCGTTTTTGCAACTATTCTTCAAGGGCTTTACATGCAATTCCATCTGGTCTCACAGGTTATGTAATGGGGCTGGATCTGGCCTCCAACAGAATCGAACAAGTCCGAGAAGTGGATCTGAAATTTGCAGTCAATCTCAGGACTCTTTTGCTCCAGTCTAATCTAATTTGGAAAATTGATGAGAATGCCTTTTACTTCCTTAAAAAGCTGGAACATTTAGATTTGTCTCAAAACAATCTGACTCGCTTGTCTCCTTCTTGGTTCAGACACCTTTCTTCTTTGCAAAAGTTAAACATAAAAGGTAACTACTACTTTGAACTTGGGGAAACTCCATTGTTTTCCAACCTACAAAATCTGAGTTATCTGTACTTGGGAAATGATATTAACTTCTATGCTTTACGGAGACAAGACCTGCAAGGAATTTCAGTTCTTGAAGAACTGGAGATTAAAGGACAAAAACTTCAACTATATGAACCAAGGACACTAGAATCGATGAAGCTGATAAATCACATTTTTATGAATTTTTTTTCTGCTAACATTTCATCTCAAATTATAACTGACATTCACACATCTGTTGTGTGTCTTGAACTGAGAGATATAGTATGGATGAACAGTCCACCCTTCCCGTTCTTTCATATTGACGTCCCTATAGCTGCAAGGAAAATTGTGCTCCAAAATGTTCAAGTTTCAGATGACTCTTTTGTGCAGTTTATACCCATTCTTGACCTGATGTATCAATTGCATGAATTTGAGATAACAGATTGCAAATTACATGGTACTGGGGTTTTTCATGGTATTGAAAAGGTTGCAACTACCATACAAGTAATAACAATAAGAAATTTAACAATAGACATATTTTATGCATTTTCAGATCTTTTTACTGTGATTCCTATTGTAAAGAATATTACCAGAGTTACAGTTGAAAATTCAAAAGTTTACTTGGTGACCTGTGAACTTGCACGAGCATTCCATTCACTACTGTATCTTGATCTCAGTATGAATTTGCTTCTAGAACCATATTTGAACTTTTCACTGTGTCAGGGTGGCTGGCCGAAACTGCAAACTTTAAATGTTAGCCAGAATTCTTTGAAACGGATTGACTTAGTAGCAGAAAGTTCATCTCGCATGGTAGATCTTTTTAGCTTGGATATAAGTCAAAACAGCTTTGAGAGAATGCCAGATTCATGTGTATGGCCGAAAAATTTGAAATATCTTAACATCTCTGGCTCTAAAGTAAGCAAGCTCACAAAGTGCATCCCTCAAAGTCTTGAAGTGCTGGATGTTAGTAATAACAACATCCAAGAGTTTATATTGATCATGCCCAATCTGCAAGAACTTTATATCAGAAACAATAAATTGAAAGTCTTACCCGATGCTGTCTTCATCCCTAGTGCTAGAATACTGAATATTAGAGGAAACAAAGTATTTTTATTTTCTGAGGAGCAGCTTCAAAAATTTGCCCGACTGGAGAGACTGGATGCACGTTACAACACTTTCCTATGCTCCTGTGCTTTCTTGGCCTTCATAAACTCTTATCCAGGAATATCTCGCATCTGTGTTGGTTGGCCAGAAAACTACATCTGTGACTCTCCCGATCTTGTGAGGGGGAAGCAAGTAGGAGTTGCCACGCTACCTGTGACTGAGTGTCACTTGACTTTGATTCTGTCCTTCAGTTGTATTCTGATATTCCTGAGCGTCCTGGTAGGGGCAACTCTCTGCTACAAGTTTCATGTCCTCTGGTATATACAGATGATCTGGGCCTGGCTTCAGGCAAAACGCAAGCCCCAAAGAGACCACAGTAAAGAAATCTGCTATGATGCCTTTGTTTCCTACAGTGAAGAGGATTCTGCGTGGGTAGAAGATGTGATGGTGCAGGAGCTAGAACAAGCGAACCCCCCATTTAAACTCTGCCTTCATAAGAGAGATTTTCAGCCTGGCAAATGGATTGTGGACAACATTATTGACTCCATAGAGAAAAGTAATAAAACTCTGTTTGTGCTGTCAAAGAGTTTTGTAAAGAGCGAGTGGTGCAAGTATGAACTTGATTTCTCTCACTTCCGGTTTTTTGATGAGAATAACGATGCAGCAATTTTGATTCTTCTGGAGCCCATTCCAGAGAAAACCATTCCCAAAAGGTTTTGCAAACTGAGGAAACTAATGAATACGAAAACCTACCTTGAATGGCCAATGGATGAAGAACAGCAGCTCATATTTTGGTTTAATCTCAAAACTGCAATAAAATCCTAGGAGAACAGCTGGAACACTGGAGCATTTCTGATGAAGCTTGTTTCAGTGCCTGTGGGTTCCCCTCTCATGTGGTAAACAGTGTATGGTAAGAGTAAGCTGGTGTCAGTGAAGGCCTGGACTGATGCTTAGGGTCTCTCTGCTTGCTGAAACATGGTCAGAAGATGTTCTCTCAGCATGTACTTTGGTTGCTTTCAGTCAAGGTGCAAAGCATGTCCCTGGCTGAGACAAACAGAAAGAGTAGCTCTGTCAGATGAGTCTTCCTCTTCCTCCTCCTTCTTTCCATACTGTTGAACATATCAGGACTTCCATGTGGTCCACCAAAACAAAAACTATATCAAACAAAAGCCCAGTATAAAACAGTATTGAGCAGTGGCTCCCTTAAAAACATTCAAGGGTTTTTATTACATCATAATAAAAACAGAGCAGGATCATAGCTAATTACAAGTCAGGGAAAGCCCCAGTGGTCCAAAACATTTCCAAGCAGCCTTTGAAGCTTGCCACCATTTCCATATTTAAAACCACATGTGGGTGCATATTGCAGAGGGTGGTCACTGCTACGTTCCCACAGCATATGTGCCATTGTGTGGTGGCACCTGTTACTCATGGAACCACAAACAAGCCTTTCTTAGAAGTTCTAAGGGGCCAATTTGGTGCATATCTGGAAGGTGGCCAGCTAGATAGCCTGGGCCAGAGTGCTTTGCTGAACATGAACAACAAACCCTTGAAAGTGGCTTGGTAACTAACAGGCAGTCAGTTTTAAAACAGGTGTACTATGTGTCTTGCTAGGAGCAAGATCAAATGCAGTCTGTTGAAATTGGGTGCACTCGTCCCCTGGAGAAAAGTCACCCCGTGCTATCAGGATGGGGACTCCCCTGCACCACTCTGCTGTGATTTGCAGGGCCAGCTCAGGCAGGTGCTGGCTGACACCCTTCCTGCTCTGGCTGCAGCTTGCTCAGGATGCGTGTAGCGTGGGAGGAGCCACTGGACTCCTGCCCTGATTGCAGCCCATTTGGAGCACAACCTGGATGGGAAGGAGGCACTGGCCTGCCATTTGCAGGCGCCAAAGCGGGAAGGCTACGTGGGTGCTGCAAAGCCAGTGATGCCATGCAAGGGGCAGCAGGTCTCTGTGATGATCTTCAGTGCACCAGGCTCAGTTTGGGACACAATCCAGCTGCTGGACCAAGCAAATGTACCCCTCATCGTCTATGGTTAAACAGTACTTTGCTTTAATTCACTGTGATGCCTTTGACAATGTGTAAGATGTAATCACTGATTGCTCCATTGAAGCCATGTAGAGACTTAACAGAAGCAGCTCTCAGTCTCTTCAGTATTTGAGCATATGCAGAGTATATATTGGAAGGCTAGGAAGCCATTGCATTGGAGTAAATTCTGTTTCCAATCGCTGTATAATAGTTACTCGTTGACTAATGAAGTCAAATGTTCTTGTGCATATGAATTATTTACCAGCAACATTATGTATTTCAAGTTTTAATAAAACATACTTTTCAAATATGTTGTCCCTGATTGCCTAGCAGTCATTCAGCTGAACTGGCATTGACAAATGCTGATTTACAACCCAGTTAAGCTAAAGTACCTGCATTTCTGTCATATAAAGCAAACCAAGCCAAATCTATACAGCTAACTGAACTCCACAAAATAAAGGGCTTGAAGAATTGGCCTCAACATGTGACAGAGGTCAGCTAGTTAGTGTTCTCCAGAACTGGATGCTGCAGAAGGAAAACCATTCCCCACTTTCCAGAAGGTCTATCAGGAAAAAGAGGGTGAACACAATGTAACTGTAGGTAATTTCTCTCTGGTGTTTGGGCAAGGGTGCTGAACTGGAGGACTGTGGTTGCGTCTGGCCTTGTCCAAAGTCTGACTTTCCCAGGCGAACATGCCTGTTTTCCCTGGCTCCAGCCTTTTCCCAAACTACTGATAATTTGTTGGTTTTCTGGCTTTTGTACATCCCTCCCCCACCCACCAAAAAAAAAAAAAAAAAAAAAAAAAAAAAAGGCACGAAAAGCTTTCAGCTAGAATATTCTGTATTTTTGGAGTTGAAACCCAAAACCTCTAGAAAACACCAGACTGGGGAAAGGTGATCCTGCCAGAACTTCTGTTTTCATTTATTTCAAGAAGTGACATGTTAAACACATCTTTAACACTCCTATGAAGCAGTGTAAATATGCTGAATCTTTGCTGGTTTGAGCACGATGCTTACAACAGAAGCTCTGAGGGGAAATATGGATGTTGATCCTATTCACAGCTATATGTGACTATATATGGGTAGATGTGAAGGATAAAGTGTATACTTAGTGAAAAAAAAAAAAAAATTCTTGTCCCCAGCCACGGAAAAAGGGGTTTGCTCAGGCCTGTTCTGTGTTTAGTTTTCATGATAATCATTTCAAAACAGAATTGTCATTCCTAAGTGTCAGTGTCTATGACATGATAATGTCATTCATCTTCATTTTGTAGAGCGTCATGTCTAAATTATTGCAACTCTTCCCTCCCTCCTTCTCTCCCTTTTTAAAAAAGGCTGGGGAGAGACTTTTGCCCACTTTTTCTGATAATACTCCAATCATCAGGTGGTATATGTTCATGAGAAAGTGCTCATTTGCAGGAGGAGCAACTTCTGTAAATAAAAAACATGTTTGAATCTACTGAAGCAGTTTGAATTTACTGACTGACCTGAGTATCTTGTCTTATTTTGCATGAGTAATAAGCATTATGCACCTGTGTAAAAACAATTTTAAAACTGACTGGGTATTGCACCTACTGCAAGACACCCACAATACCAGTCAATCCTTAAAGTTGTCCCTGTATAGGCAGTGATAATAGCGATGACAATTATGGATGGGTTGACATGAGTGTAAATGAGAGAATGATTGTGTCTGGTATGGAAATGAGGTAAAATCGTACCTTTTTGTTTTTGGCACCTGGGGCCAAAACAGTTGTTGGCACAGCTCCATGGAAAAGAATCAAGTGGGCTTTCCATTTGATTTTAAAGAGCCACTGGGGTCCCAAGATTGGCCTTAGTGAAATGGCCATTAAAACATAAACTGAGATTAACTGTCTAAGGAACTTGGCTTAAAAACACAAGTCAAACCCTGTGATGTGGTTTTACGGCCCTTGTTTTGACTAGTGATGTCAAAAGTAGGTTTGTATAACTCCCAGATTATTTTTCTTGCTTGTGGTTTTTAGGCTGCTTATCACATAAGGTTTATTCCAGGTCAAGGTGCCACCTACTGCAGGGTCATGTTTCCAAGTATCCAGCCAAAGCTGACTGGGCTCGGAAGCAAGGCATGAGGCAAGCTGTCCTTTCCCATTGTCTGGGCAATAGCCTGTCACCCAGCAGCTGGAATCCAGAGGAGGGCTGGGTCTGGACCTGGCTGGGCATGAGGAGAGTTGCAATGTAACAATCTCTCCCTGCCTCCCTCTCTCTGTATATAACTGGTTGGAAGAAATTTGGGATATAATCGCAGAAATACGGCAAAGAGGACACATTGGAATGAGGGTCAAGTGAGGCATTAGTAGGCTGGGCATTACAACTCTGATAAAAGCTTCAAGTGTAAATGCTCCCCTGGCCCCCTAAGCACTTAATCATGCATATGATGCAATGCACAGTTCCATGAAAACTTAATCAATGTAATCCATGCCATAATCCATGTTAGCCTTTAAGGTGACATAAATCTCTTCACTCTTCTTGCTGCAGCAGAGTATCATGGCTACTTCTCTGGAAAGTGAGCCTGGCAGTGCAATCCTAGGGCTGCTAGGCCCCTTTATGAAGTGGGAAAAGCTTCCTGGTCGCATAGCTGGGTCTCCAGGCTCACAGCAGCCCCCCACAGCTGATGCAGAAAGCATCCTGGCAACTACATCCGCAAGGCTGCAAGAATGACCTCGGGGAGGGGGTTTG
The DNA here is from genome assembly GCF_004798865.1 of Varanus komodoensis. Taxonomy (NCBI): domain Eukaryota; kingdom Metazoa; phylum Chordata; class Lepidosauria; order Squamata; family Varanidae; genus Varanus; species Varanus komodoensis. The sequence goes on from NW_025335589.1 coordinate 9,621,946, forward strand.
GGGGTGCTCCAGGGGACTAGGAGGGGAAGAGACAGGTTATATCAGTGTGACAGTGCAGGGATGCTAAACCTGTGCTTGTGCGCTGGCTGCATGCAACACCTCTCTTGTCGCACGGCATGAATACCAAAGTGGAACTAGTCATGTGCAGCTATGAATCATGCACAGCTATGAATCACATGGAAGCCTTGCAGAAAGCAAGATGTTGTAAAGTAGCTCTCTGTGCATTTGCTGTAGGAAATTGTGCAGCACTTCCTTTTACTGGGGTAGAAAGCATAAAGACACCAAGCAGGAACTCACACTTGGTCACCAGCTTTTTTTGGTAAACCCACAGCTGTCACTGTCGCAAAACCAGCAGACACAGCAAAGTGCTATTCCAAGCACAGGACCATCCTCTGCCTGGTCCCGACCCCTGCCCTTGACATTGCATTCCAGTGACACCTCCACCTCTTTACTGTGCTGGAGCACCCAGAAGCATGCATAAATCTTACTACAAACAGGGTTTTTCATGCCCTCCAATATCCACTGGTGCAATTGAAGTATACTGGGAACATTCCTCTTTTCCTGACAAGAAGTAAGTGTCCACATTGCCTCCTCTGTGCCCTTTACCCTCTACTTATTACTTGCAGGCAATGGGGGTGAATTCCTGACCCTTTGCACTGATTTAGAATCCACAGGGTGCTCTCTGGGTTCATGCAGGGCATCCAGCCAGAGGGCTGAAATGCTGCAATCCATTTCAGAGAAACTCTCAGGAGCCAGAATTCCACTCATGTGTGAGACTGAAGGCCGAAGAACCTTAAATATCAAGCTCCAGCCTATTTTTAGGTTTTAGGTTTAGATTAAGATTCCAGTCTGTTTTAGCTGGAATCTCTTACTGCAGGTAATGAAGCCTTAGGAGATGCATGCCAACTTTTTTTAGAATAGGGGAAATGTGCAAAAGCTGGTGTCGGGAATCTCTGCCATAATATGGCCACAGAAAGCCTGAAACAAGAACAGTTTTGGACTATTAAGATGGGCATCTGATCTGGAAACCATGCCGCAAGTCTTGTTCCTCAGGCACACCAGATTTAGATATGCTAATAATATCTGCCCTGAAACCTTTTGTCTCCCTTAATCCATTCAGCCCTCCTTTGCCTGTGGCACAGTGCCGCCCTCTTCCAAGCTGCCTCCTTAACTAATAGGTTAACCAAGCACCCTGTACAGGAACCATCTTGGGAGTTCCTTTCAGGGATGCCTACATGCTGCACGTATGTCCTGTATGTCTGGAGAAACCGTAATGCTCTTTGGACTGCACACCCCCAGTGTCGCTGTGTTCACTGTCTCTTGACACTGGGACACCGCCACATGATCAGTATTAAGGAGAGAGTTGGCCGGTGGGGCATGGGTTTCTGGGAATCCCAGCCTGAGAGTCCAGGCAGGCCGCATTTGTCTTGTAGACCTGAAGATCAAGATCTTTGGAGCAAGTTATACCAGGAACATCTCTGGGTCCTAAAGTCTGCTATCAACCATTCAAGATGTCTCTCAGCTGCTGCTGTGTGTAAGATGCAAGTGGCATGCTGCCTGGGGCCAGGCTGCAGGTGGGCTGGAGAGAGCACCTTGTAAAGTACACGTCACGCACATTGGATATCCCTGGACTGGATGGTGATGAGACTCTGCAGCGTCATGCAGCTCCCCCGGTGGCCTGCTAGGAAAGGCAACTGGGTTTACTTTGCAGATACTTGCAGCATCAGCACTGGACCTATAGCTGCTTGCAGAGTTAGTGACATGCAGACCAGCTTGGAGCAGCCCTGGTCCTGCTCAGCTTTCCTACAACAGCATGAGTCTCTGTGGTGGCTGGTTTGTGCTTCTGCCTTGGCTGCCAGTCTTACTCTGCCCTTGTCTGTTCTGGACTCTGCTTTTGCTTCTGGGTCTAGCATGTCTTGTCAGTGTCTGATCTTTGCCTGGGTAAGCCTCAATTCTTCTTCCATGCGGGATGTTCCATCTCAGAGATGATAGCTACACTGGTTAGGGCTGATGGGATTGCAACCCAACAATGGCCAGAGCCCCACATATTCTCCACCCTGATGCAAATGCATGTTGAGAGAATCACAGAATTGAAATTGACCTCAAGAGACTACATGACCTTTGAGTTTCCTTCCAGCATTGGCTCGATGAGCATACATTGACATGAGTGCATGATGTGGTTGCATGGTTAGAGTGTTGGACTGGGATTCAAAAGAGCTGAGCTCTAGCGACTTTGGGCCAGTCACAGACTCACAATCCAACCTACCTCTCTTGTGATCCTGTAGAGAGAAGAACCTTATAAGCCACCTTGAGTTCTTTGCAACCGGAAGGAAGGCGATGCAATGAAATGACTACTACTACTAACACAATGCCTGAGAAACAAAGTAACACCGCCACAGACTCAAGGGTTCACCAGTTACAGCTGTGTTGTAAGGTGCTAATACTGAAACAACGTGCAACTGAAACCTGCAATCTAAGCTGGAAAATACATATGTGTCAACATTTAAGATGTCACACTTATGAAATTTAAGTAGCACCCACAGGACCACAATAAGCAGGGAGGGAAGGTTTAACCAATGGAAGCTTCCACCCCAGGGTGAATAACAGCTTCTGAAGGGGCGACTTTCACCAGGGCTACAATACAGAGAGCTGCCTATTTGAGGCTCTTCCTGTCCCCCTACCCCGTAAGTTCTATGAGAGTAAAAAAAAGCACACTGAATATCTAATCTAGTCTGATCCTGATGCTCATGAGAGTTTAACCAGTTTTTTTTTTCTTGAAAAGGAGAAACAGGGATGAAGCAGAGATAATTATTTATGAATGGATGTATGCAAAACTTTGAAACAATGGGAGTATTTGGGTATTGATCTTCTAAAATCCCCATCTCAGAGCCATTTTTAGCTGCAGTAGAATCCAGTAGAGATTGTACTAATACTTCTTGGGGCCACTCGTAATTACAATGACAAGCCTTGGCAGTTAAATGAGGATTTAATTGATGGACATGCATTTACAAAACTGAGAGATCAAGTCTTAACCATTGTTTTGACTGTCAGACCCAACTTTCGCCATTGAGACAGGCATGGCAAGATACCATCTCACTGCTCAATGACAGTTTTATGGAGGACAGGTTTTGTTCGGGTTCATTTTGTTGTATAGACAGGCACAGATCAGAATTACCAAAATACTTCTGCCATTATTTGATAGCATGATTGCCATAATCCCTTTGTCTTGCTTATCTCGGATTGTCACATTGAGCTTTTCCCATCTGAAAGTTTTTCAGCTCCTAGGCTGCCCCCTGTTGGAAAATTTATAGGGTTCATTCTAATAGAAAAGCACCAATGTTGTGTGGCACCTTAAAAACAACTAATGTCTTGTTGTTTTAGTCCATGAAAACTGATAAGATAATGCATCTGTTCATTTTTAAGTTGACAAAATAATTTCTTGATATTTTCTCTGCAACAGATTCATGCTGCTGCTCCCTGGAGATTCTAATTG
>NW_025335589.1:9625538-9801620 GCF_004798865.1 Varanus komodoensis
ATAGCATTAGGCACCATCCATCTAGATGGAACCTAGGCCTGCTGTTCAAAGGATGAGTCACATCTCTCTTCAGTGAACAAGACAAGAACCTAGAATTGCAGGCAAAAAGTGAAAGCTTTGCAAGATGTTATATGGAAAGTGCAAAAGAATGCACGTTACTCATACATTCTGTCAGCTCCTCATGAATTTTTGTCTAAACCTGAATACTGCTGGAAGTCTAAAACAACCTCAACTATGAAGAAAGTGATGTGGGAACATGATGCCACCTCGAGTGCCATTTTCTGGATAGAAAAGGGGAGCATAAATCCATCAATCAAACAAACATATCGCAGCACAGAAATGGGGATTGGCTTAGAATCATTGAATGCTAGAATTGGAAGGGATGAATAAGGCCATCAGGTCTTTGAGTGGAACAATTTCGTTGTTCACTTATGCATCTTTTAAAATCATTCTTTATTCCAGTCAGACAAATGCCATTATAATAAGATAATTTTCTGAGTTCTCATTTACAGTAACCTTCTTTACATTGCTGTGATTCACACTGTGGTGCATCTCAGTGGGATGGACAGAAATATTATATCCAACATACATTTAAATGTTGTAAGGGTGCAATCCCATGGCCTCCCAACATCAACTAGGAGGCCACAGGATCCTTTCAAGTGCCAGCTCTGAGGCCCTATGACTGGGAGAGGAGGAGGAGGAAGAGCCAAGGGTTAGGCCAACTCCAGTCCAGTGTCCCAGTTTCCTTCTCTCCTTAGCACTGAATCTGGATAGCTTAAAACAATTGTCTGGAGAAAATACCCAATGCGAGGCAACAGGGATTGCTGTGGCTGTGCCTTATGTTGGGCACAGGATGCACATAAAGTTTGTGGGACATAGCATGAAACACTAAACTGCCTCGGGCCAACTATCATAGCATAAATAAAGGCTGTGGTTTTGTAGAAAAAATGAAATAAAACTGGCTAAATACTATGGAAGCAAGAGCTCTTTCCACAAACATTATTGTTTCCTCACAGAAACCTTTGATCCGCAAAAGACAAAGACAAAAAGTAAACTATAATGTAAAGTTTATGTACAAGAATATAAGGTTTATCTGGGATATTTACAAGGCTTGTTAAAGTAATATTTTACAACTCTTTCAGAATCAGCACTAAGTTATAGTACAGTTAGACTGCAGAAAGGCCCCTTTTCAAATGTGCATTCAGTCAATTTAAAACTATTATTATTGACAGATTTGTATAAAATATTGTGTGCAGATGATTAATATGCTTTTATTGATGCAGTTCCTGCACAAGTAGCACATGCAACAATGGTAATTTCTCGAGAGTGAGCAAAAATAGATGGCACTTTTCCTATTCGATAAAATTAGGCCCACCATTCAAGGTCGCAACAACACATAACGACCACAATCAAACAGCGCAATGGTTCTTCAAGCCCACTCAAATCAAAGGGCTTAAGCAAGCCTAAAACTGCATTAGAGTGTGGCTAAAATGGGGAAGGGTCCAGCTGATAAACATTAGCCCCCTTTCCCCTCAAGCATAACCTTGTCATTTTCAGATAGCAGCTCTTTCCTTTGAATTAAACCCCACTCAGCGACAGCTGCTATTCACTTTCTCCAGAAGACACATCAAGAATCACAAAAATGACAGAGCAACATAAACTTTTGGTGGTTTTTACCAGGTGAGGATTGAACCAGACCAACTGGGCCTGATACTTAACAAACTGGTGCATAATATAAGATATACAGAGATGTTAGCCATATAGAAGTTATTGCAGGTTGAAACAGAACACCAAAATGAAAGCTTAAAAAGATAAAAGTCACATTTTGTGCCAATTTAGATAACTAGCTCTAAGCAAGATACTTTGATACAATCAGAGAAAAATATTCATGATTTTTGTAAGTGTCATTTTACTGTATGTACAGAATTGGAAGGCGCTCCCTCATTGCCCTTTCCCCCGGCTTTGCTTTTTAAACTAAAATGGCACTTCCTCTCCACCCCTGCTGAGCTTTTGAAGATGAAGCAGGAAGGTGCAAGAGATTTGGAAGAACTTGTGGCTATTGGTGACTAGACATGACTGAAAGCAGCAAGCAACTAGCACTGCAACTTGCGGATGCTGCGTGAGAACCTCTTGAATGCCCGCTGACCTTTCTGCCATCGCTTGACGGAGGTGATCACCAGTTCCCCAGCCAGCCTCTGTCCCATCACCAAATAGGGTGCATTTATATCATTCATTTCATCACAGGTACACTGCAGGCCACCTTTGAGCCAAAGCACAGTCTTCTTTAGATCCCTTTCTGTCACCCCATTCAGTTTGTAGATGGTTTTGCTCTTTGTTTCCGGAGTGATCTTGGTGTCCCCATTGATGTAGGCGATCTCCTTCACTTTTATCTTCAGGGCTAATAGGGATAACAGGGAGGGGGGGACCCATTGAAAAGAGAGAGATTTTTTCCCATTAGTGCACATAAAGAGAACCTGGGGAGGGAGGTCTTCTATTGCTAATTAAACTGTCAGGGGCTGACAGAATGGACAGCAGGTGGCTCCATTTCTAAAGCCATCAAGGGCATGCAAGTCATTTCAGTTTGAATCAACCTTTGGGTGTGTTTCTTTTTTAAGAGCGAAAGAAAAAATCTTTTCTCAATGGATCTTTCTTTCCAGCTTTTCTATCATTTGCAACTCACTTTGTATATTAGTTTTAAACTTAGTGTAATATATTCTCACTAAAGCTGCAGAAGGGAAGGAGAAGACCTAGCTTTTCATAGGAAATGGGATCTCAGCTGCGGATGAAAACTTGAGACTTAATTTGGGAAGCTAGAAAAATTCTTAGGTAAGCTTCTACATCATTTATTGATGTATTTTATTTTAATGGATGGGTGAAAGAATTGGTTGAGCAGTTGCATTTGACTTGGTATGATAACTGGAAGGAGGACCCCCACCCCCACAAAGTTAATTAAGAAACCTAGCCATCATCATATTTGAATGCCACTTTCTGGGTGTACTATGTGAAAACATAAGATATGAGGCACTTCATTGTCCCTGAAATTTCTTTCATAAGAAAGTGCAAATACGTTTACAATCATAATTTGATAGAACTGCAACATGTGCTTTTAACAGAAAACCTTATTTCCATGCCCACTAGGCATATTATCTGCCTTATCCAGGAGGCATTTCCAGTTAGCTGTGACCCAGGTCTTGCAATGATTTGCCAGCCACATCTTGTCTGTTTCTCTGAAGCAGTTAGGCAATAGCACTGTCAGATTTTCCCAGAAAATCTGGGAATGTCAGATTTTCAAGATAAACCCTTTTTTGTTGTTAACAATACTTTCTCCTCTGGAATGTGAAGGCTTTACTACGGTGGCTGTGAACTTTGTTATGGATTGTTGTGGATGCAGAGCATTCTGCATGTCAAGAATGCAATAACTAGACTAGAATGAGCATCTCCAGCCTGTATTGAACTACAATCCCCAACATCTCCCAGCCAAAACAACTGGAAGACATCAGGTCAGGGAATGCTAAACTAAAAGACACCTCCTCCTGTCTCTTCAATGTTTTCAGGTTTTCTTGCCAATATAGAAACTCTGGAGAAATCCATATCTTATTCTGTTCTCATTCGGATAGGTACCTAATCCTCCCTCCCTCCTCCATACAAAGATAGGAACTGGTGAAGATAAAACTTTGTGTTCTCAGATTCACAGCAGGACAGGAACAGAGGCAGGGCTGAAGGGAGTCAGAAGGGAAATAGATTTGCACCAAAGTCCTCGGGATAGTTCTGCTTTGTTTATGACCAGCTTCATCCATATACAAGCAAAAACACAAGTAAGTGTTAGAAAGCTATAAGCTATGACAACTTTTGACATTTTATGTTGCTGTGGGCACTTCTAGCAGAGAATTCCACCATCACTCACAAGTTGTCTAAGAGTTTATTTTATTTAAAACTTTTGTATGCCGTTCCTTATGCCTTGACATCTCAGGACGGCTCACAATACATAAAGAGTTGAGTCTTGCCTCTTGCACAAGACTAACTTTTGTACTACATAACTTTTTTTGTTTCCTATTATTAAAGTGACCACAACTTTGGTCACTTTAGAATGTGAATCCTGGACTTGACATGTATACATTTTCAACTAGGAGCGATGTGCTGTCTATGCCAAACACAAGGGACATCAGGGGCAGTTTCATCTTCCATTTAATAGTGTCCCAGAGCACATCCATTACTTTCTTTCATGTGTGTAAATAGCATTCACTTCCACGTTGTATTTGGGAACAATGTTGTTGTGGGGGAAACTATACCCACCACTAGGGATGTTAAAGAAATCCACAACAGATTCAAGTATGGCTTTCTAGGAATCTGTCCTTTGGCTTTTACAGTAGACTGGCTCTCCCAAGTGACAGATTTTGTGAACTTACAGGCCATTTTTTAATCTTCAACTATTTTGTGCAAACATAGCTGTAGGGGGAAATATATATATATATATAAATTTAAGAAGTGTCAGATGTCAAAATATGCAGTTTGGGGGATCTGCACATTTTCACAAGTCCAATTCATGCACGTGCAGAACATTGAAAAATGATTCACCAATGAGCAGATGGTGGTAATCCATGGAACACAGAAGGAATGGATTTATCGATTCTGTACATCACTACCCACCATCCTGCTGCGACGTTGCTTAAGCACTACTGATAAGGATCTCATGGGGAAATGCCATCTTCAGGTACAACCAGTCATAATAATCAAGTTCTCACATCATGGCAGCCATTTCTTGGATGCTCAGTACAGGAATTGTGGGAATGAATTGAGTGTACAAGCCACAGGTAACTCATTCCATGCTTCAGTTAACAACCCAGTGCTAACCCCTTGAGTGTTGGGTTAACTCTGAGTTGTTTACCCCATAAACAATCCAGATTTTCCTGGTTTACATTTATTTATTTATTTGAGTTATATGCTACGTGTTCCTTATAATGAACTCAAAGTAGCTTACATAATTTTGTTCCTCCTGCTCTCAATGTCTGGAGTGGCCCAAAGGCACCCACTCGGCACGTACCCGACGCAAAGGCAACTGCTGCTGTTAAACAGCTTGAGTGTTCCACTTCTACCTGCATTTCCTGGGTGAAGTGTCTCAGGAATTGCTGCCAAGGTGCATGTGCCACTGGGCTGATGAGAGTGAATTTACCGCCCCTACTACCCCACCTCATCAAGGAGGTGCTCCTGCCCCGATTTTAAGAAATAACTGCTTTCCCTTGCACCACAGCTGATCCCACTGATCAACGTTCCCTGACCTTCTATGTGGCATGTTTTGAGGAGCTGCTATGGGGAGGAGGGATAGGGGAGCTCACTTCCAGTGGCCCAGTCATGCAAAATCTGGACCAAGCTGAATAAACAGAAGATGGACTCTGCGCATTCCAAAGCAGAGCTGTATGTAATCTGAAAGTCTGCTAGAAAGTCTCAACAAAGGTTCTAATCAATTGGCTGTGATTGGTGCACGCTCTTCCATTGCCAGTATAAATGCTTTAATCCACTTGGTATGCAGGGAAACAGCTAAATATCAGCTGAACTTTTTTCTTGCAAAAATCTATTATCCAGGTAGTCAGATATGGTCAATTACAAAACCTACATTTTAAAAATCACTAACTCTCTCATGCTTACCAAAGTCATTTTTGCAAAGGTTTTCCACAATTTCATTGTCGTCTTCATTCTTGCTTTTGCAGGCATCACAAACTTTTGGTGCTACAAGAAGAGAGAGATTTAAAGAGAAATCTTTCAGCAGGGACCTTCAAAAGAGAACAGCAGGTGGCATTTGGAAACCAAGTATGTTTCTTTCATGAAGAGCTATGGGGCCACCAAATTCTGCCTTATTCTTGAAACCACCCCATACATTTTAATCCAGCTCTCTGTTTCTTCACAACAACAACCTGCAGGATGCGTTATACAGTTTTTTGAGATTAATATGGCAAATGTGTTGTGTTAATAGTAAAACATTGTCTGGAGAAAAACTAGGTAGTCATGCTAAAGATTGTAACAAGTTCAGTGGGAACTCTCAATGGGATATTGAAAGAGGAGATGTATATGAATTCCCTGAAGAGGATTAAAGCATTCTCCTTCCCGCACCACCACCCCTCCCCACTCTCCCAGGAGGAACAGAAATCAATGCCTTGATGGGGAGGAGGGGTGAAAAGGAGGGGAGGAAAAGAGATTGACAATACAATACAACTCCCAGAAAGGTTTGCTTCAGGAAATCTCTGTGCACTCCCCTCTGCTGGTGTTATTAAAAAAAACCTGGGAAAATATTATCTCTCTCAGCTAATGAAAAACATCCTTCAAAGTATAAAACTGAGACTACCTGGAAGCATATTTATTTTTTAAAAGGGCAAACCATGAATTTGACACACTTTGCACTTTAAATAAAATAAACATTTATTTAGATTTTGAGAACATGCACTTTCCTCTTTACCTTCCCCTCCTCAATTCTTTTTAACAGAAAAATACCTGCCTGTTAACAAAAATGACTGGAGTAAGAACAGCACCTGCACAATGACTGAAACAGTTTAAATGGAGAATGAGCCACATTCTGACAGCAAAGCTGTTGTAGAAAAAAATATCCCTGGTATTCAATGTTCTCGAACAGCTAAAAAAAAATCTGAAGCGCTCTAATTCTTGCTTACAATGTTATGACATTTCTACTTCAGAGTAAGGTGTACTTAAGTCTGATAGTTAGTCCAAAGAAAGTGTATGTAAGTTCGCAGTCTTACCTCCAGGCTAGCCCCACTGGGACACACTGAGACTTACTTGCATATATAGGATTGCATTGTTACCATGGAACAAGTTTAATCAGGTCTAAAGTTTCAGTGCTAAACAAGGCTTGTTGGAGGACAGACAGGGCTTCCTTCGAATGAGCAGAACAGTTTCCCCAGCTGCAGTTCTAAATGTACAGCTTAGCAACGTACTCCTAGACTCACTCAGCAGTAAGACTCACAACTAACCGAGACCTATTTATGAGTGAATGCAAATTGGACTGTGCTTTAAATCTGCCTGAATTCAGCTGAACTTCATTCTGTGTAAACATCCTCAAAACTGCACAGAACATGTCAAAAGTCTGGGAAAACTAATTCTGTGGCATCTTTCTTGATGAACTGTAGCTGTCTGGCACGAGGGCTATCTATCCACTGTGGTTAGCTGCTTTTTGGTGCTATGGTAGCCTAAAAACATGAGACTACGTTAAGTTCTTTAGAGATTTTTAAGACGTCTGTCACATGCTAGAACTAACCATCTTGCTATATAAGGCTCTAATCCCCTAACGCCAAATAAGACGATTCCATTATAGCTGTAATAATTGTAATAAGAGGGAATCCAACATATTTTGTGACGATCTAGCTTTATAAAAAGTCAGAGAAGGAAACAGTCCTAAATGCACCCAGCATGTTCTACTGAATTCGATAGATTAATTTCCCACTTACGATGCTCAGGCTGCCCAAGGCTGCGATCCTGTTCATGCTCACCCGACTGAGCACTTTGTGATCTACATCTGAATTATTAATAAGAACGGGCTGTTGGGCTGCAACTCCTGACCGACTTTACTTTGGAGTAACCCTGCCAAATTCAATGGGAAGCACTTCCATGCACAGGTTAATTCGTCCTGAAGTCAATTCTCCCTTCCCTTAGCAGTGGCCCTGCATGGTCGCTCATTAGTAAATCCTCCTCGACCGACCCTCACGAGCGAGGGCTGCAGTCCCGCGTGCAGGAGGATGGGAGCGATTCGCGCCGCACACCTCGGGACCGGGCTCCAGATCCACGCACCAGGCGCGGCTCGCAAGCTCGCACAGGACCGCGGCGCGAGCGGCCGGGCGGGCGCCCTCTTACCTTCCCTGGGCGTGGGGAGAATGTGGTCGCTGCTGGCCGGCGGGATGCAGAGGTCGTTGTCCTGCGGGAAGCGGCTACAGTCCAGCATGTCTGGCCAAGGGAAGCCGAAGGCGGACATGACCGGGGCGCAGCTCTCCTTCACTTGCTCGCAGAGCGAGTGGCAGGGCTGGATGGTCTCGTCCAGGTCGTCGATGCAGACGGGCGCGAAGAGCGAGCAGAGGAACTTTCGCGTGTCCGGGTGGCACTGCTTCTGCACCAGCGGGATCCAGGCGCCCGCCTGCTCCAGCACCTCCTGCATGGTCTCGTGGCCCAGCAGGTTGGGCAGCCTCATGTTGGGGTACTCGATCCCGCGGCACAGCAGCAAGGAGGCGGGGATGGGCTTGCAGTTGGAGCGCTTGTAGGAGAACTCGGGCTGCCCGAAGAGGAAGAGCCCGCGGGCTGCGCCGATGCAAGGCGTGGCGAGGAAGAGCAGCAGGCACGGGAGAAGGTCGCGGCGGTGCATCGTGCAGGCGGCGCGGGCGCGGGGGGGACCGCGGCGTTACAGGGGGCCCTGCTCGGCGATCCGGCGGGAGCGGCGGCGCCGCCGTGGGGAGGGCGCAAATGCAGCGGAGGCAGAAGGCAGCCGAGCGACGGGGAGAGCGCGAACCTCTCCTCCCGCAGGCTACATGCGGCTCCCGAGCGGCGCTCCCGCTTCCCGCGTGCTGGGCGCCCGGATGGACACGCTGCCCACGACGCTGTGCGCGCCCGAGCGCTCCCTGGCATTTCTTATGCAAATCGGGAAGGGAGGGCAAGGGGGCGGGGCCCCCGACGATGCGCCGGCCGGGATTGGCGGCCCCCGCTTCGCAGGGTCGCCCTTCGCCCTGCCTCCTTGCCTGTGGCCGCTCCTGCTGGCGGGAGCACCTTCGAAGAAACTCTCGGAGCGGGCGAGCGGGCTGCGCGCGCGCCAAACCGGTTGCCAAGAGGAGCCTGCGGAAGGTGGGGCCGGCAGGCAGGCCGGCTGCCTTTCTGCTCCCGAGCAGCGTGCTCCCCGCCCGCTTCTCCATCACCCTGGCCCTGCGTCAGGACATCGGTACCCACTGCACTGCCGGGAGGAAACGAGCGGGCGATTCCTAGGAAGGAAGCGAAGCGGCCGCTCTTTCTGAGCTGCGTGGCTGGCCGGGGGGCGAGGCTGGTTCTTGCTGGGGGCCTGTGGTGGCAAATTCTGACGCGCAGGTGGTCTCCATGACAAATCCCACAAACCCGCCCCCGGGAGAGTCCAGAAAGTCAGGTAGCCTTTCCGGTGAATCCATATTTACAGACTAGAGCCAGGATTTCCATCTCCACCAGGAGCAGGTCCTTTGTGAAGAGAACGGGTCTTAAACGCCACACCACTCCAAAATACGTTGCATCCACAGGAATAATGCACTGTTGTTGGGAGGATGTGCTTTCCCTCAGAGAGTGTGCAGAGTGCAGCCAAGCTTGGCGCAGGCAGGCCTGGACTGGGTGGCAGATAATGTCACCCACTCTGCATACACAAGAAGTGCCAGCACGATGTCCCCGTGGGCCCTGGCACTGCTGCATCACTGGCCAGCCCTGTGGCCCTGGCGGGAGAGGGCCAACACAAGCCTCCACTCGTGCCCCCTTTCACACTTCTGCCGGTCCCCATGTGGCCCCTTCCCTTGCTCGCCCGCGTTCTCTCACCTGGAAGGGGTGGGACTGCGCTCAGCAAACCCAGTCTTTTCTGCTGCTTTTTCCCGGGGAGGGAGGGAGAATTGAGTGTCGCTCCTTAAGGAAGAGTCCTGTTCCTTCAAGAACAATGTAAAAAGAGCCCTGCTGGATCCAGGGACACTGGAGGAGCGTTGCTGTCAGAGGCAAAGCAGCCGCGGTGTCCCCTGCGATACCGCTCGGTTGCCTGCACTCGTTCTTAGGTCAGATTGAGATGGGAAATCGGCCCAATGCTGCCAGTAGGGAAGTAAGTGTGGAAAGTGGGAGAAAAGTGTCCTCCACAGGACACTCAGGGGAGTTTCTGCACAAAAGAACAGTTGGGCCAAAATCTGGCAGTTGCTGGACAACTTGGGCCGGACAGCAGGCAGCTGTTTGGCCACTGTGTGAACAGAATGCTGGACTAGATGGACCCTGGTCTGATCCAGCATGACTCTTCTACTCTTCTTATGCTCTTATGACATCTGAAGTGCCTGAATTCAGTGGTGGTGCTGGGGGGGGGGGGCATTTCCTCCCTCTAAGACACACTGGCAATGACCTGAAGGTGAACAGAAGAATGTCAAAGATGGATATCAATGCAAAATTGCAGAAGTACAGTTATGAAGAAATGCATGAGCTTTCTGTTTGCTTTTAAATGTTAGTTGACTCACTCTTGCAAGGGTGTTGATGTTATTGCCCAAGGGCCTTTTGTGAATTGCAGCTGTTAAGGTCATCATCATCACCTGCATCTTTTGCATTTCAATTCGCTCTGACAGCAAGAGTTTACAGCCCTGCCCCAACTTCATCCCTCAGTCCCTGCGTGCAGACCACTCTGAGGTTAACCTGCCATGCATCTGATGGACTGTGTTCCTATAAATGTACGGCAGAACAAATTGGGCAGTCTTTAAAGTGATGCAAAACGTGGTTGTTTTTTGCAGCAACATTTTCAAAGGCAACTCCAGGTAGAAGTTTCAGTACTGTAATATTGAATGCCTTGGATTTTTGAGGTGAGTTTCGAAATATTATTTTACAAATTCAGGTTATTTGATAATAAGAAGCAAAAATGCTGTGGGGAATCAAATGAGTTTACCTACTTCTCTCTTTCCTGTTCTCTCACAAGTTAAGAAAATTTAGGAAGATGACACTTTTGGTATTTAGGAACAGATCAAGATACATGTTAAACTGGTCACCTGTCCATTACTGTGTGTGCTCCTTGACAGGAATAACCAAAGACAATTTCATATCATACTACATTTTCTAGTAAAAGGATTTTGCAAGCTCTGCTTCATCAGGAGGGCTTCAAGATCCCATCCTCAGTTGAATGGGGAGGGGAGAATGCTCTTAAGATGTTAAAATAGGAATCTATTATGCATGAGGCTCCAGATTCACTTTTAAAAACTGGTATTGTGTTTTAGCCTTTCTGAAAGTGAAAGTGAAAAGGTGTTTCAGAACTGTCAGGTTTAAAGCATAGGAGTCATACTGATGTGCAACATTTGGGTCAGTATACACTGTTCTAAAAGGAAGTGCAGCTTTTCCAGGAAGGGCCATTCATATTGCCGTTTTTGTGTATACATGGATAAGGACACATTATTTCTGCATTGTAGACTTTTCATGTGGAAAGCTACTGTGACATTTTATATATCTGAGTCGTAGTAGCATGTCTACACAGAAGTAAACGTGGCTGTGCCATTCGATCTCCTCTATCTGCACACAAACCTGTAATGATTTCTTGGGAGATATGAACCAGGGATGCTTTGCAGGCCTCGGTCTAGGCAGTCAGAAGCAGACAGGTGTGTAACTGCTGCTGGAAGCACAGGTCACCTGTTCTGCTCGAAATGAGATAATGGCTGTAACGGGACAGCACTGATCACTTCTCCAGACTTGTTGATCTGGAGAGCGTACTTGGCCCTCTGAAAACATATCATGGGTCCATTCACAGGTGGGCTGACATGTGGGTGCTGGAGTCACAAAATGTACTTTGTATTCTACGAAAAAGAAAGGAATGTGACAGCTGGCACTTCACTGTGCCACTGTCCCAAATCCTGACTTTTAAAACAAAAATAAATAAAAGGGAATATCAGGGAACCTTGGCAGGTACCAAAGTTTGTTTATTTATTTTTGTATCCTGCTCTTTACAGTGCTTCAGGGCAGCAATAAAAAAATTGGTGACAGTTCTATTATTTAAGAAATATTTGATATTGACTATAGTCATGATAAAATTTCAGAATCAGAGATGGAAATCAAATAAAAATGTATGTGAAACCATTAATATTAGCAAGCAAGAACAACTGCTTAACACCCATCACAAATGAGATTGCATAAGTGTCAATACATTTTTCGTGAGACTTGGGATACTTCTGGATTAGGTTTAATGTGCAACTGGCCTGCTTCATTCGCATAATTTCAGGGGGGATCTAGATAAAATCCTCATATTTACTCTTCCATTCTTTTTCTTACTGTAGGAAACTTGTTAGAAAATAAAGACGACATAGGTCCACAAAGCACCAGTGCTAGCACCCCTCTTGGTCTGGTCGTTACTGCAGTCGACTGTGAGTTGAGTAGATGGCACGAAACAGATCCCAATGAGTTGGACATGGACTTGTGGTGCAGGGTTTCTCTCCCATAGATTTATTCTTGTAGTCCTAGTAATGAGTCTCTAAGGCTATCAAATGATGCCATGTCCAAAGCATGGGAACATTAGGGAGTCCCCTTTCCAAGGAAAGGTCCTAGTGTATTTACTGTGCAGCAATCCATCTACTGTTCTTCACTTTTGGTTTTTCTGTGCTAGGAAAAAGTGATTGAGGAAGAAGTGAGAAAGCCTGGAAGGGTACTTCAGCCTCATCCTTTGGCCTCCCTTAACAGTCTGAGGTTGAGGCAGGGCAATGCCATGGTATCAGCCATGTCTGGATAAACCCTTTTCTGTGACTAATGCAAAGTCCACCACCAATCTCTTGATGTTGTTGTTTGAACATGTGCCTGTGAATAATCAATTCTCCATGTACACTGGCTCCCAGCTCACTTCATTTGATAGGGCAAGTTTTGGCTATTAAAGCCAAGCTACCAATGTAGCTTTAAGATGGCTTGCTTCCATTTATGCCTGTCTGTAAATTAAGATCCTCAACAAAGTCTCTTCTTTGGGTGTCCCTGCTATAGGAAATGCAGCAGCTGGTCACTGGGGCAGGTCCTCCTTGGTGGTGCTCTCTCACTGCAGAATGTTTTTCCTGGAAGCCAGCCTTGCTGCAATGTCATTTTAACACCAGCCAAAGACCTTTATATTTCCCCAGGGCTTTTAATAAAATAAGTCTTATATATGCTGATTGCTTTTATGCTCCAATGCATGCTTCATTTCTACTGATCATTTTTAAAGTGCTGCCTTAAATGATGTTGCTATTCCATATTTTTGTCTTGAGCAGCCTTTATTGTGAGGACAGGCATTGTAAGCTTCCATGGGAGTTCATTAAAGGGTGGAGTTTAAGTCCCTATAACAAAAAGAACAGAAGGATCACAGGGCATGTATATCTGTTGCTGTTGCAGTAAGATTTATCATCTATTCCTCTCATTCTACACATATTTTTTCCAAATCTGTATGGAAGGAGAATGAGGGGTCCTCCAGGCATCGCTGTTTTGGTTCCCCCTAACCACTGGCTATATTGGCTGGGGCTGTGGCCACTGGCACACACTCCCTCTCCCCCGTTGCAAAAACTTGAAACATTTAAAATAAAATCCTGTCTAACCCCTGTGTTTTAATTAAAACCCTTCTGCTTTTGATGATCCTTGCCAAATGGTTTGTAATTTTCTATCCTGCAGGGAATAATCACCAATGTTATCAAATGTACATTGATGATGTACATCATTGCTCCCACAGCTTGTCATGTTAACTTCTTACCTCATATGATTCTTATCACAACCACTTTTCCATGTCAAATGCTGCAGTTGTGGTGGAATGGTGTGGCTCTAGAGAAAGAGCCACCATTCACTGACTCCGATCATTGGTCCATGTAGCTGCCAGTTCTGTCAGCACTGTTTGGCAGGGGTTCAAGAGGGAATCCTTCCTAGCCCTAGCCAGGAACATCTGGGATTAAACTGAGGACCTCTTGGATTTATTTCATTTTTACACTGCTCAATAACCAAGGTTCTCTGTATGCAGGGTCATGTGCTCTACCCCTTCTATGATGATCACAGAGTGGAGAAGAGAGGTGAGCTCAGGGCTGCCATGAGGTAGAAGAAATATGGATGCCCTGGAAGGAAGGTAGACAAAAGGGAAAGGAATGGTGAGTGGAAGGCAGGTCTTTGCCAAGTGATTCCTTCCCAAGCAAGTCCTTCCTGCTTTCACACTCTGGTCTCTCTTTGCTGCATGCGTTCACGCCAATAAACAGCCACTGTTTCACGCTTAATTGGGAATGAAACTAATGAGATATTTATGGCCCTCAGCTGAATTTTCCCATGTACTTAACAAGCTAGACTCCCCTCCTACCTCAAGAGCTCTTCTTCTTTGCTTATCCAAAGAGGCAGGGGATTTATTTAACCCATTGGTGACAAGGCAAGGAATTTCCACCAATGATTCTATTGCCATTGCTTTTTCAGTGGCTAGAAAGGAACTGTTTTTCCCCCTCTCCTTTCTATTAGGAGAGCCTTTTCTCACAGAATTCCCATATCGGACAACATGCCTAGCAGAAGGATTTCTTCCCACAACCCTTGAAATTATTGACCACCTCATCAAATAGTGTATGCAGTTAACAGTAGGATTTCAGTTACTGGATTTACTAATTCAAAATCCACAGTTAGGCCAACCAAAATGTCACAGAATAGCAAGCAAAAAGGCATTCAATGCAAGTTTCCCGTTATTGCTCTTTAAAAAAAAAAAAAGCTGAAAAATAGCACTACACTTTGTGAACCAGACTGAACACCAGTCATTTGACTTGCTTCTTCCTTTTGGCTTACATCCAGTGTTGGACGAGCAGATTTCTGCCTGAGTGATGGGACTTGCCTGTCCTCTCCTACACCCCTGCTGCCTTAGTGCCTGCCAAACTTCTCCAGATGGACCCCATTGTTGAAATGCAGACACTGTTTTAGGTATTGATCTTGTACAAGCAGTTTCATAGTGTACATTTTAAATTACAGTCCCCCTCATCTGCATCCTCACTGTCACATTTTCCTGCGTAGAATGGCTTCCTCCTTCAGTTAGTTCTACCTTTCCATGAAAATGCACAAATGGCCAGGGTGGCTCAGACCAGTGCAAGGGCACCTACCAGCACTTGCTCTCGAGCATCTGGTTTGAGGGCTATCCTGCTTCTGGAACCATCAGAACAAGCAGCTGTTGTTAGCTTTTTTCTCCAGGATAAGCAAATACCCTGATACCCTTCATAGTGGCACACTTTCCAGACAGAAGGAGTTGGAATTTGTAAGACTGTCTGGGATGGAAAGAGGACACTGTTACTTTCTATGCCAGCGTTTCCTGCTCCGCCCAGCCATATCACATGTGTCCATATTGCAAGCATTTCTGAGTGTAGTGGGGAGCTGGCTGCTCACAATCAGCTGTGCTACACAAATAATGGAAGAATCAGTCTCGGGGATGCTAAAAAGCAGAGGAAGATTTATTTATTTAAAAGATTTGTATGCCGCCTATTGTGCCATAGCATTTCATTCTTGACTTTGGGTAAGTGAAGTATTCTAAATCATCTTAGGATGATTTCACACAAAATGTGTTCTTCCCCTGATTGTCCTTGGTTGTATTTTTGCATGGATAGCGTAATGTATGAACCAGATGATCCAGCAGCACTTCTAATGAATGTGTGATTCCTCCAGGGCAGCCTGGCTCACACATTGCAGCATCCATATGAACAGATTCCTGAAGGTCGTTCAAATCATTCACATGTAGATGGATGAATGAACTAGCTTCTGGTAAGATGGGGAAAGAATTAAACAGTTGGTAGTTTTCTGTGTCAAGTATTGCCAAATAGTCTACGGTGACCTCGATGCTCTCCAATGTCCTATCCTTGACAGCCCTGCTCAGCTCTTGTAAACTCAAGCCTGTGGCTTCCTTTAAGGAACTGCTCCATCTCATAGTTGATCTTCCCCTCCTCCTCCTCCTCCTCCTCCTTTGACTTTCCTTAGTGTTAGTGGCTTCGCCAGTAAGTCTTGCCTTCTCAGGATGTGCCCAAGTACAACAGCTTCAGTTTTGTAACTTTGTTTCCAGGGAAACTTCAGGCTTGGTTTTCTTTGGGACCCGCTTGTTTATCTTTCTATCAGTCCAGGGCATTTTCCTTCAGTACCATGTTTTGATTGCAACAATTTCCTTTGTGTCAGTTTCCTTCACAGTTCTGCAAAACAACTGGTGTGGAGTACAAACATGATACTGTGGTATAAGAGGTGTACAAGTTTACTCATCAACAATGTTTCCTTTTCACAAGTAGCAAAGTCCTGTGTGTTCTTGTATTTAAGCGCACTGGAGTAGACTAGGTACCTGCTACTGTTTAAGAGCAAAATGCAGGAGATGTCAATTATTTACTGATCATTTCAGAAATTGAAGCAACCCTATTTTGCAAGTTCTCTTATAGCCATCCTTGTCCAAAGTACTGATATTTACAAGGCTAGTGATTTCTTTATCCAAGAGTCAGATCCCTCTATCCATTCAGCTGCATTTACCCTTTCACATCACCCCTCTCTTCCTTCTTCCCCCTCCCAAAATTTCCAAGCACTCCCTGCTTCTGCAGAGTCAGTAATTTATTGCTCCAGTGATCTGTTGCGACCCCATGAAGTCCCTTTAAACAGAGACTCCTCTAATTGCACACAGTCCAAACTGCTGAATGAAAATGTGCACAAATGAGGCCTAGAGATTGCCGGAGTGTCTGCAAGGTCCCCTTCTCTATTGTCTGGAAGGCTTGGGCAAGAGGGTCACTGGCCTAGTTGGTGTTCCAGCTAAAAAACTGGTAAAAATTATTGCCATCAGATAAAAGAATAAAGTCAACAAAAAAACGGCTATTCATATTTTTTCAATGAAAACTTGGTGGAATTTGGTGCAAATCCATGCACAGCAAAATAGCAATAAATATATATTTTTTCTGTATTGTCTTCTTGAATCAAATGCATAGAAGTTTCTTTCTTTGAAATGCAGATTTTACTTTAAACAGTTTTTTCTTATCAGTTTAAATAAAACAAACAAATACATTTCAAAAAATGCTTCTTTGAATGTTTAGGATCATAAACGGCATTAACAGGGCTGGGTATCGTAATGTACTCAGTAATATGAGTACATTAGTGTGGAACTTCAGCTTTTGCCCTTTCTTACATTGACCTATGATTTTAAATTTAATTTACTAGGGGAATTTTAAAACAGGCAGAGAACAGAAGAAAGCCTTACAACATACTAATTTTTAATGTAACCCTGTTATTATTTTACAAGGGTCCATAATCTCTTAAGCTGCTGTAAATTCGGAAGGTGACATATGCAGCTAAGCCTCTTTAAGTCCTTATAGTAGCAAAAACATTAAGTCATTTTTAGGCCCTTAAGGCAGCATAAGTCATTAACAGAGCAATCCTATGCATATCTGCTCAGAAGAAAACTCATTGAGGTCAACTAGAGTCACTCACAGGTAAATGTATGTTGCAGTGCAGCCTAGGATGCCTTAATCCTGAAGACAAAATTACTTTCAAATCCCCTTAGAAGCAGAGAGAAAAAGGAAAGGCTCTGCAGAAATATTTACAAACAGCAGGAACCTAAGTAGCAGCTTGTTCTATCCGTGCAAAAATGTGTGTTATCTCTTCCCATATGCAGTCAAGTGAACTATCATTAGGGCCTTTGGTATATAGAAATGGACGTGGCTGGAGATAGTACAAGTGGAACATCACAAGATCCAAGGCAAGCAGCTTACTGAATGTCAGTGTGGATGGTTTAGCCGAAGGTATCCCACCTTCGTTACAGTCCACTCACATAGTCTTATATGTAGTTCCTGCAAGATTCAGGTCACAGACATCTTGTACAAATAGTTAGCATCACTACTTGGTCAGTGAGCAAAACAAGGCCTACAGATGGGGATGAAGTTAGGAAAGGGCTTGACATGTTGCTGTATCCATTGCGTCCATTGCTGCAGTCCTACGAAGGAAGTCCAAATCAACTCTAGTAAGAGGACCAGAACTGGAGAAGTAACTTGAGATTTTTAATTGCTGGGCAACTAGGTAATGTAAAAGGGATTCCATGCACTGTGACAACCAGAGAAATACCACTCCAGGATCCAGTGGTTGAACTTGCCTTTCAGTTTGTAATCTAGTCCACATCTCAGCAATACCCTACAAAAGCATAAATTTCAGTTTGTCTGGAAAAAAAAATCATGGCCATTAGTGCAATAAAAACCTACTTTGCAGTGTAGATGTTCCATTAGCGTTCCAATGTTCCTTCTCTACATACCTCCCCCTATCTATTTATTCATTTAATAGATTTATTTGTTGTTGTTAGTTGTGAAGTCATGTCCGAAAACACTCCTCCAGGCCTTTCTGTCCTCCACCATCCCCCGGAGTCCACTTAAGCTCACACGAACTGCTTCAGTGATTCCATCCAGCCACCTCATCCTCTGCCGTCCCCGTCTTCTTTTGCCATCTATAGATTTATATAAATCTATAAAATAGATATATAGCACACCTTTTTTTTAAAGGAACGCAAGGTGGCTTACGTCATTCTCCTCCTCCTGCTCTTATCCCCACAACAGCCCTGTGAGGTAGGTTGGGCTGAAAGTCTGTTGCTGGACCAAAAATTACACAGTTGGTTCCATTTTATTTTCCATGAACCTCAATCTTCTCTACACCTCAGCTTTGATAGATAGTGCTCACAATCTCTTTAATACTATCACACTGGGCCAACATTTGTATAACAAAGTCAAGCATGTAGATTAAGAAAATCAACATCCAAAATAAGCACATTGTCATGATATAGTCAAATCATAGAATCTGGATTTTCTGTTTTTAGATATTGGGATAGACTCATCATTCCAAATCCCAAGTACTTCTTTACTGTCGCCTCCCTCTCCCCCCATCCCAAAAGGGGGAGGGAAGGTCAGGCAAAGTAATTGGGCACTCTTTACATATGGAAAAGCTCGCTCAAGTTATTTTATTACTTTAATCAAATTAAAGGTATTGCACATGAATAAAATGAAAGGCATTTCCTGAAGGTTTTACAGTTTCCTCAAACCAGCCATGAGCTTTAGCTTGTGTTAATGCAGCAGAAACTCATATGGTGAGCATCAGCATAGAATGACCATACACACCAATTACTAGTCAAATAATTGTGGTTTAGTTCTTCTCACACTCTTCGTAGTATGTTACTTTGTGACAAGGTTCTTAGTGTTGTTAGTAGATCAGGGCGAAAGAAAGTTGCAATGGGCCTTTCAGACATTTGGGAGATCACCCACTGACTGTTATGTGAAAGGCCTTGGACTGAAATAATTAAGATGAAAGAACAATCAAATGTGTTTGTTTAAATTTCCTGTGGGAACTAGAAAGGCCAAAGAGGAAAATAGATTTCTGGGTATGAAGAAACATAAGCCTTCATTGTCTGAAACCGGAAAAGTTGATTGCAGCCAATCACCCATTCTCTGTGTAGTAGGCAGAGAATTATACATATGCAAAGTTCCTCCTAGTTAAACTCTGTGGCCTAAATCTCTGGAATGCTTGCTTTATTGTTCTTTTAAAATATATATCCGTATATGAAAGCAATTAAAATGCTATAGCCTGTATTTTAGGGCTATTAAAGCAATTGGTAAAATGCTGTGTTTTCTGCACTCACCATCTTCAGACTGGTGGAAAAAAATGTTTTTGCTTTATATTTTTTC
Organism: Varanus komodoensis; assembly: GCF_004798865.1. Lineage (NCBI taxonomy): Eukaryota > Metazoa > Chordata > Lepidosauria > Squamata > Varanidae > Varanus > Varanus komodoensis. Next base: position 9,644,894 of record NW_025335589.1, read on the forward strand.
GTGTAGCCCTTCTCCCTCTGCTTGTATGTTGACTGCGGAACAGCTAAAAAGGCACCAGTTTCTGAGCAATGGTGACCCATTCTGAACAACAGCAGAAGAACATAGCAGAAATCATGGATTTATGGAAATTCTGCCATATTCAAAAAGTGTAAGTCCTATTAAATAATCCATTTTAGGATAACCTAAAACTGATCTCTTCCAAGGCATGGTGGATTTCATTTTGATATCACTCAATAAGATCATCCTATAGATTGTGGTGAAAGTTCTGTGGAACGAAGGAGGAAGAGTCACATTAATGAACATTTAAAAAATTGGCCAGGGTTTAGTGGTCTGTTCTATGGAATGGGGTTGGGAATTGTGTTGTTGGACTACAGCTCTTATTGGCCCCAGTCTTCATAGTCAGTGGTTCAGGATGATGGAAAGCAAAGGTCAGCAACATCTGTATGGCTACAAAGTTTCCAACCAAGCTGAGAAATTTTGCCTCGCTGCTGAAACCTCTTTGTTCTTTCCGTTAGTGGAATTTGAAAAGTTTGTGTGCTGTAGATCAGCCTTCTGCAACCTGGTGTTGGACTGCAACCACATTCATTCCCAGCCAGCGTGGTCATCTGGAGAAAGCTTGGAGAAAGCTGCAATGGATGATTCAGTAGGTAGGAACTGCTGTGCTGTGCTTTGCTGATCTGATTAGCAGCACAAAACAGAAAATGTCAGGCAAATATTCAAGCTCCACACTATTCTCTGCCATCTTTATTCTCTCATGGGCTCCATGAATGAGGCACTTTTTAAAACACACACTCACATCCACAGCCACTTTGACAAACATGGTACAGAACACCTTTAAAGAACAAACCAACCCAAGCCAATGAGTATGATTAAAGGCCTGTCTTTAGATATATTCAAGATAAATTGCCCAAAACCAAACAAGACCCCATAAAAAATAGATTAGGCATTAAGAACATATATCACAGTTTTTATATCTCGTAATTCTAATAGCGTTATCATCAAGATCAGACAGTACCTTCCCCTTCTTGCTATGCAAAGGGACATATGCAGCGAGCATACATATCTGAACATAGGTGGTTTGAATTGCTTATAGCAGCACTCACTCGATTTGTTGAGTGAGTAAAACCCCTTTCAGTTGCTTCAGTGCAAAGATAATGAATGCATGGAGGACAGGAGCAAATTTTCCCCTGATCTGCATGTGTTTGTTCAAACGCTGAAATAACAGCTGTAAGCCAACAGGTATAGTCATAAGGGCTGTGTTCAGATGCTCTAATGAACACGTCTCACCTGGGGGCACAGCCAGCTCCTGGCACTTGCACATCCAGTAATGGGAAGATGCTCTTTAGCTGGATAGAAAGGCACTGATGAGGACTCATTGGATGTTTTGAAACAGGACACCCCTGATTCCTTAAATGACATCCTTGAGGCCAACTAGGAATTGCTGGAGAGCTCTTTAAAAAGCATAAGGATTTGAGAAGTGAAAAAATGGCAATGACCCTGGTAAGTAGTTGATAATACAGAAGAAAAATAAGGAATAGGAATAGGTAACTTCTGCAGGACCCAAAGGTTCCCCCTAAAAGAGCCCAATGGTGGCATTCTAAATATGAAGCTTCCATAAGATGTTTATGTTTCTTTTTTCATCCTTGTGAGGTTTCACAGGTGGTCGGCAGTGAGAATGTGATAGTAGGTGGGGTAAGCTCATGCCAAAATGTTATCTTGGGGATAAGGGAAGGAGTCATGATTTCATGACAAGGATATAAGAGGTGAGGCACCCAGAATAAAATGAGCTGGTGATTTTTATTCTTGGCCATACATTTTCCTGCAGCAAATAGCATGGATTATAGTATGGCACGGCCTGAAATACACAAGTCTGTGGTGAGACTGGGCTTAGCTTTTTATTGCACAGAAGCCATCAAAGAATATTAGGAGAGCCTTGCTGAGCCTGGACAGACCATTGGAATTCAGTGTCCTGTTTTTCACAGTTGTGAACCAGATTTCTCTGGAAGGTCCACAAGCAGAACAGGAGGGCAACAGAAACTGGCAATGAGAAGCATGCTGAAACTTACTTACCTGCATGCCATTCTTTTCCTTCTTCACCCAAGTATTTCTAGGAAACTGTTTAAGGATATCTGCATTTAAGTGAAGGGCTGGACCTGTAGCCCAGGGCTCCAAAGGAGAGATGACATTGCCTAAGGGGAAGCTATAGAAAGCTTGTGGTGAGGGTGGTGTCTTTTCAGCAAACTTCCCCCAAATTTGCCATGCTGGTTTTGCTAGTAGAGGTGACAGCCTCATAACATTTGGGCTAGGTTTTGACCTTGGGCAGGATACAGAAGGCATTAAATACGTTTACGGCCCACTGGAATTAATAGCATCATCCCAACCATATTTATTCATACTAACAGTAATTCAGTTCAATTTTACTTCTGAATAAGCTCAGCTCCTTAATGTTTTGAATTACTACATAATTGTTACATTACATTCATACCCTGACTTTCTTCCTCTTGCACAGAAACTAAAGCAGCTTACAAGGTTCTCTTCCTTTGATTTTTTTTCCTCTCAGAGCAACAACTCTGTAAGGTAGATTAGGCAGAGAATTGATGACCGACACAAAGTCACCCAGGCTGAGTGGGTCTAGAACTCAGAATTCCTGAGCTTCAGTCCAACTGTCTGAATGATAAATATTTATACAAACATTTAACTGTTCCGCCATGCACGTTTAACTCTGTTGTTAAATAAATTTTGTTATTTAACGCAGTCCTTTGCCTGCTTACTCAGAAGGAAGTCCCTCTGTGCTCCATCTTGTTTACTTCCTAGTAGGTATATTTAGGAATGCAGCTGGAACAGTTTGAGCTGGATTGTGCTCCATGTTTCATAGAGTAACCTTAAGCATATACAATTATGGATTATTCCAGTCCTTCTTTGTGTGATTACTTGGTATATTTATCAACCAATGAATAATGGCAAAATTGATCATTGCTAGCCTTGAAGCAGAAGGATGTTTCCTGGATTAGACCTTAGAACTCATCAAAGATTTGTTTTCTTTGTGCTGTAAGTTCCAAAAAACTTATTTAAAGTATGGTCTTGAAAATGCTTCAGGAATTGTGTCAAAAATTTCAAAAATGCAGACACACAGTGGAGGGGAAGAGAAAGAAAGATATAAGGCTACACACAGGTGCAAATGCCTTGGAGAAATCAGTATAAACCACATCCAAGGACAAATGCTTGTCCTGTATTCCTTCAAATAATCACATTACAACAAAGAATTCCAGCATGCGCCCTTTCTTTAGAGAGTCCATTTCACATACTTCACTGAAATAATGCAATAGACTCGGCAATATACCTTAGTATACATATCTTCAACTATATATTGATCTAAAATGCGAAATGATGCAAATGGAAATTCAGACCAATTGTTTGTTTGAAAATCTTTGAGTAATAAAGTAACCCAGTCAATGCGTCTTTTTTTCTTTTCAAGCAGGGTGTTCAACATGCTGCCCTTTGTTGCCATGGAAAAGACAATATGGGCACCCACAATTTATATTTATGTCCCACCTTTTCTACTTCAAGGAAACATAGAAACAGAATGCGTCAGAATGGACCTCCTGGGCCATCTAGTCTGACCCCCAAGTAGTTTACATAATTCTCTTTTTTTGAATTTTATCCATAAAATAACCTTGTAAGGTAGGTTAGGCTTAGAATTGGTGCCTGGCCCAAAGTGATCCAGTGAGCGTCATGGCTGCGCAGTGACTAGAACTTAGGATTTCCTAAGTCCTGTTCCAGCATTCTAGCCATAGCACCTCACCAGCACTCTGAGAAGGAAAAGTGTGTGTGTGTGGGTGGGGGAGGCAGGTAGTGCATGTATGTGTTTTTTTTTAAATCCTCATTTTGCCCAAGACAAAATGTAAAATCCAAAAAATAGCAACAAATATAAAACAAATGAAAAACCTGTAAAAGAATAAAAGTAGCATGCACAGAAAGAATAAAACTTACACAGCAGTTAATTCAAAAGCTCACCAGAAAAGAAAAGTCCTCTTTTGATGATGCCACATATGCAAATCAGGGAACTACCTAACTTTCCAGGAAAGGGATCTTCTGCATCCTTGCCAACCATGCCATGGAAGAGAAAAGGAAGAAGCTAAATAACTTTAACAGATGGCCTTATGGAATGGAGATGGTCTAATGGAATGGAACTTTCTCCTTTATCTCTCCTGCTCTTAGCTGCTTAGGACTTTTGTTTATGGCTAGCATGTCATTAGGAAGGTGCAGGGTATGTTTCTCAGCATTGTGTTATGACAGACCAAGTATTCAAGGCTGCATTAAACATTTTGCAGAGTGATTTCTCTAGAGTAGGGCTTTCATCAGATTAGTCGTTCTTTCCCACGACTTTTGGATGTTCTTGCTGCCACTGTTCTGCAAGTTCAATGAATGTGAGGGGAAGGACAGCCACCATTGGTCCCCAGTCTCTGTGCATTCATGGAGGATTTGAACATGTCTCCTATGCAAATTACTGTATGTGCAGAAAACCTGAACAGTTTTGCGCCTTTGTATTTGCCTCAAGAAGAATTCTTTCTGGCACTTGGGTGATCACCTCCTTCTTAGCAAACATCTTAAAGCTAATTATACATTATTTTCACCAAGTGGAAAAAACAGGAATGAGAACATTGTGCATCTTCACAATTCCTCTGCACCACATCACCATTTCATGGTTGTAGAATGCCACACACAGAAAGAAAATGGAGATGGGGGTGTGGAACATATGCAGAGTTGCTTATCTTAATTCCACAAAGAATCTGGAAGTAGAAGCATCAGTAAATTGGCAGGTTTAAAGACTCATGGAGAGAATGTTTTGGTTACATTTCAATGGCTTTCTTCTTTTAAAATAAGAACCATTTACAATGCTGCCTCTCAAAGATGTTTTATTTTAAAGCAGACCTAAATGTTTCCATTTCCATTTCTTTTGGGTAGAATGGTTTGTGCGCGCGCGCGTGTGTGTGTGTGTGTGTGTGAGAGAGAGAGAGAGAGAGAGAGAGAGACAGAGAGAGAGACAGAGAGAGATTAACAGTGCAATCCTATGCATGTCTATAAACCCTATATGGTTTAATGGGATTTACTCCTCAGTAAGCATGCTGAAGAATCAAGGAAATGATAAGAAGAAACTAAGTTGTGGAAGGGCCATTTCAAAGGTTTGCTCAAACCAGTCTGAGAATATTCACATGCCTCACAGTCTATTACTGACTGCAGCTGCTTTTATGAGACAAGGCCTGTATAGGTAAGTTATAAAATACCTACACTGAAGGAAATAAGTATTTCCAAGAAGTACATTTGTATGAAGTACATGTATATGGCACCCAAAGAAAACGTTTAATGCAAAATCTAGGACTGAAATCTTGACTGATCCTGATCCATAGTTATATGGCAGGATTATTAAATGTGTCATGGGGGTTGACAAGATCTTGACATTCCTCAGTAAATACTGCCTCTATAACACAGTGGTCTTAATGGCTTTTTTAAAGATGGAAAAGGGTGAGCTGAAAAATAAGCAAATGACCTCTTGGTGGCGCTTATGCACAAATATAATTTTCACTAGGTTCATTTATTAAGTCCATCTCTCTGATTTGCAGTATAGGTTTGCTGCTCTCTAGATTATCTTGTACAATTTTGAGGACTGTATTTTTAGAATTAGCCAATCATGTTTCAGTGTAATTTAGCACCTAGATTATTCAAAGGCAAATGATAAACAACACTGAAATGGCAGGATGTTTCAAAAACCAGCCACTTGAAATTTAGAAATTTGCTATCAAGAGAGCAGCACATTTTAAAAAAAAAGATATTTCCGGGCAAAACTAGACATAACATTAAATGCATGGAAAATATTTGTTTCCCTAGATCACAGCTGCAACAAGTGCTGTGGATAAGCATTCAGGCCATGGTGGTCAGGGAGGTTTTTTAATCTGCCCACCCCTGGTCATGATGACTATCCTTCCAAGTAATTATGAGTGTGCTTGCATGATCGATCTCCACCAGTTCTGCCTCACCCATGGCTGCTCTTTGGAGGCGGGAACAACAAATGCTAGATGCCCCCACGCAGGCACTGTCACATCTATTTTGGCTCCTGTAGGTAAATCTCCAGATCCCCAATCCAGATCCCAAAGCAAAGCACTGCACCTTCATCCTTGTGTGAATCCCAATGCATTTTTGGAACAATTGCCTTCATGCATGGGAAAGAAAGCCACTGAAAAAGCTGAAGTTCCTTAATGCTGGTGTTAGAGTTCAGTCACTCACAAGGCCTTGCTCAATTGCTTCAACATCTGATGAAGAACTTGCCACAAAGGCAAGCAATTCAGGGAAGCTGTGGAATCATATTCCATAAGAGTATTCAAAACATGTCTGTAGGATATTTTAAGCTTGCCTCAAGAATGCCTCACTTAGTCGTTCCCACTGGATGTGCTGCTCCCCGTGCTACAATTCTGTGTATGGTTCATAAGGTCACAATTCTTCCTAATTATAATGGAATAATCAGGGCTAACAGCAAAACCTTGTCACATCTGCTCAGAAATCGTCCCTCTGAATTGATTTTCCTTGGAATGGCTATCCTGTAGTCTGTGTTTTGGTGAGCAGGGAGGTTAAATGTTCACCCACCAGCTTCCTAATGTTTCTGATTTTTTTTATCATTTCAGGGGATAAATGGGACATGAGACAGAAAAGCAGAAAGTCATAAAAGCCTTCGATAGTGTCAGTCTCACTATACAATCTCACTCTGAACAAAGATTATGCATTTTATGAGCATACAACACAGACACATAGTCTGTCATTCTCCATTTTTGCTGGCTAAGCAATCCCGGTGCTTGCATGGTAGAGGTAGGGGGAGAATTTTAGCTCTGATAATATTGGGAAGGGAAGAAGCAGGCCTGCTGTACCAATGTGCTACATTCCTTCTAGGGACTGGCCATGCATGTATTAGATGAGGAAAGTTGCAACATATGGCTGGATGAGAATGCCTAGGTTGGCTCTGCATATGAGGATAAACATTAAGGAAATCTGCCAACTTCAGAATCTACGTTCAAGCTTTCAGCAACATCTGTAGATGAGAGAGACCTTTGGTCAGATCCACAGGGCACTTCCTACCTTGATGCTTTCCATGAGAAGGTGCTTCATTACACGCTTGAGTGTAACGATGTCTGGCTCCTGATTCCTGTACCAAGAGAAAATCCGATCGCTAGCCAGAACTGATCCATGTAACTAAACAGTGAACAAGCATGGAAGATGGCTTGCAATGGAATGCTCAGCCAGAAGAATGTCCGCCACGCCTGCAGCATGGACCATGGAGAGTGTCCGTCTGCCTGTGTGCTGCACCAGGTTCATAGCTAGAAAAGGTGCTGATTAGAAGGCTTCATTCCTTGCCCATAATCAGTGGATTTGGGGTGAACAGGCAGGAGGAGGTAGCAAGTGCAGGAAACCACACTCCTTCTAATCAGAGGTCAGGGATGAACAAAAATGGCACCACTGGGTTTCAACCTCTCCCTATTCCATAGCGGCCACACTTCCAAGAGAGAAGAAAAAAGGGAGGAGCAATTCCAGCAAACGCCTCCACCGCACAAGGACGTACACAACTTGTGGCCTCAGTGGTTGTAGGCAAAAGGTCAGTACCTTCTACTACTGAGTTCATATTTTCTCACATTTCCTCTTGCTTTGGTTGAGCCATGTTTATGCCACTTTAGACACTGGCATGGTTCATTCTAAGAGCACAAGTAGCAATTTTGAATGCCACAGCATTAAAACTTCAAACACATCAAGTTTCTACCATGACCCCAAGAACTCTTTCTTGGTCAATCACTGCTGGCTCAGATCCTGCCAGTTTATAGTTGAAGTTGAGGAGGGTTTGTCTCTACATACATGCATCACTTTGCACTTACTATGAACTGCTTTTGCCATTGCGATGCCCATTCTCTCAGGTTGGAGCAACCCTTTTGGTGCTCCTGTTTGTTTTAAACAAATCCTAAATAATCTGTTGTCATCAGCGACCTTGGCCACTTCACTGCTTATTCCTAATTCCAGATTGTTTAGGAATAAGCTGAAAAGCATCAGTCCCAACAGAGATCCTTTTAAGTCCCCTCTGTTTCCATTTCTTCACTGCAGAATTGATCACTTTTTCCTACTTTCTGTTCTTTAACCAGTTACTGATCCATAAGAGTGCATCTCCTTTTATTCTATGAATACTATGTTTGCTTAGGTGTCTTTGGTACCAGATGTTGTCCAAAGCCTTTTGGAAATCCATCTTTAAAATGTTTCCTCTGGGCATCCTCAAGTGGCACTAATCAATGTTTTCCAGAGAGGTAATTCCTAAGCAGCAAAACAAGGGAGTCAAGGGGCACCTTAAAGACTAATACATTTCTTTCTGCATCAGTTTCTGTGGACAGTGTTAATGATGCATTGTCATCATTTGCATTTGTGATATAACAATGCAAAAAACCTATTGGGTTGGGTTGAGGGGTTGCATACCAAGGTATTAATTACCTAATTCTAATCTAGATAGATAGCTCATTTTTTTTTTCAAACTATCTTCAAAGAAAATTTGGGATTCTCCACTGGGATTCCTTAAAACAACCACCACCACAACAATGGTATAGTAGTATCCTCTGCATTTCTTCTCAGAAGTAAGTCCTGGTGCAGGAGAACAGACCTCTTTCAGCCCAAGGACTAAATTCCAGGATGGCTTTCCCATACTGGGTAGGGCTGACGGCAAGAGGGCTGGGCCAGTGTATCAAAAGATCCAGCCTATTAAAGCTTTTCCTGCCATTAGCTAACTCTTAAGAGAGCCATTCTAACCTTTCTGGATGAGTGGGGAGTGGGGTCAACTGTACAACACTACCATCAATGAGACTGGAAAAGGGGAATGAGACATCCAGAGAAATCCTGGAGGGTTAAATTAGGATACTCTGAGTACTGTATGTAGCTCCCATTTAGCCCCCTATCCTAGCCAAAAAAGGGACTTCTCCAAGGTAGGTGGATATAACTTGCAACCCACTTTCATTGTAACGTGAAGCTATAGGGAAGCTAGTGTGATAAGGCACATTATCCATTCATACAGTGCTGGAGATGTCCAAAGGTTTGATTCACACGAACTGAGTGTGCATCCAAGAATACTCACCAGGGTCCTGCTCCATACTTCGGGGTTCTAAGAAGGCAGTTCCCTGGCAAGTCCATGTAGAAAGCTGTGTCTGAAGGCAGCTGGTTTGGAAACTACTGGGCTAATCAGTCAAGAAATTGAGTATGGAGTGCAAGCCACTCCTTCCCCCCACTGACAGCTTTTCTACAATTCCTTTTGAGACAGAATGGCAAAAGCTGAATAATAAATAACAATGAATTCAAAAAAGCATCCATTCTTTGAAATATGAGCTGACAGAAACATGGAAATGCTAAAAACTACATTATGGGTGGGAATGAGAAGAGTTTTCTGTAATGGGAAGCATCTTGCTCTGTTGGAGGGACTTGCCCCTTGGCTTTATCGCCTCTTTGTGAAGTACCTATCACAGACTTGGGTGGTTGTTCTGCCATTGGTCTGTCAAGCCAGCTTATACAAATCTTAGCGAGCAAGACAATTACTTCATGGGAAGTCATTCCCAGGAAGCCAGATGACCCTTCAAAGGATTTCTAGATGACCTCTGTGTTCCCCACATGTGACCCATAAAAATATGTGAGTACCTGACATGCTTTTGACCCTGCCCTGCTCAGGTTTTGACCTGGTGAAACCAGGGGCAGAAACAGTGATAAAGTGAATGTGAACGTGCAGTGCAATCTTTGCTTCAGACAGAAAAATAATTTTATGCTTAAATCTGAAAATCTGTACATACCGAAGCAATGACACGCTGATTTGTTTCTTCAAACTGGCTGTTTGTATATCGGTTCTTAGGCAACATTTGTCATTTTGGATTAGACCCAGATGACCACTTACAATGTGGTGATGTACAGCTTATAACATCATAATGTAGCACCTCCAAGTACGTGGAGAGAGGCAGCCATTTGTATATTCCAGCTATGCAATGAAGTCAGCTTAACCACAAGCTTTCTTCTTCTTGCTCCTTTGGATTCTGAGCAGCCACGGGAGCACAAGCACATTTAGAGCCCTGTGTGGAAGGAGCTTTCAGGAGTCTGGCTCTTCTCTTCCTTAAAGCTGCAGTGAATGAGTACATTGCCATGAACAGATGATCGCCCCCACTGCTCTTGCAGCCTAGAGGGCAGGTGAACAGGCTCACATTTGTAAACACGGAGGGTCCTCTCTGGATGGAACATAAGTTTGGGGCTCTGGTTTAAGAAACATAATGCTCAGCATTGGTTCCTGTGCTCTTATTAATCCTGGCAATTAGTTTATCATGCAGTTCTCCTGCCAAGCATATTATGCACCCGAGAAAGCAGAGAAGGCCAGTAGTCGACTAATTACTCCTAAGTCCATATCTTCCACTGAAACAAAGCCTAGAGCACTTGCTTGCTTTGCCAGTCTGGACCAAACAAGATGGGGGCCCTTCCTGCTTGAGGCAATTAGCAGGTACCCCTTGTCCTCAACTCACAGATGTTTCGGGTCCTTCAGATGGTGCCGTAACCTCCAGCTTTGCTTCTGTGCTTAACCAGAACTCACACTTCCAGTGAGTTTTGTTAGAGCAAGGAAAACGCAGCATTTCATTGTGAAAGTGAAATGAAGTCTATATTTATACATGGATTTCTATATTTATTCCATTCTCCTCTTATCATAAGGCACCTAGAGGTCATGCATCAGAAAAACAGGAAAGGAAACGATCCGTGTGTACTAGTTGGACCTGTGTTCCGCAATGAAAGTGGAAAGCAGATTCAGCAGATGAACAGCTGTTAACAACCCTGTGGGAAAAGCATGCTCTATTAATTGCCGCAGTACAAGTAACATGCACATTTTTCACATGTAAATAGTAATTGTCCCCTAACAGGACTGGGAGAAGGGGTGTGGGGAGGGAGGGTGAAGCCTTTCCCACTCCATTGCAGTCCAGATGACAAAAATGTCCTCCGCCCCGCAGCCATTTGCACAAGGAGGGAAGATTGGTTAGTCCATGAAACTCCCTCCCAGTACAGTTGTGATGGAGCACTTTGTCAGAAAAGCAGCAGGGGAAAAGGTTAAACTTCACTTCCCTGCCCTGAGCCCCACCCCAATCCTTCTCAGCCTGTCCAGCACCAGTTTCCTCACTGTTTCTGTAGCCCACCATGATGCTCCTGTACTAATCATGCTGATGACATTGGTACATGTGTGCTGTCCTGGGACAGTGATTCTCTGCCGGATGATTAACATGCTTGCATATCCCCCGCTTAATCAATACTTGTTGGCAAATTATCCACACAAAGTATGCATACATGGTCACTTGAAGAACTGCCTTCTATACCAGTGGTGGCGAACCTATGGCACGTGTGTCACAGTGGGCACGCAGAGCTCTCTCTGTCGGCACACTAGCCAAGTCACCCCAGCATTGCCCCAGCAGCCGAGCATCAGATAACAGTGCACACAGGGGCCATGCGCATGCTCGGAAAGGAGTAGCTGCACAAGGCGATGACATCACGAGCCACGACTCATTAGCTGCGCCTTGTCCGAGCTTTTGCATGGCTGGTCAGTGCATTGTCAAGGATGTATATATATTTGGTTGGACTGGCTGTGATTTGTTTTTCCTAAACGAAAACCTCAGTTTTTAGGTTTTATTGTAGTGTTGGCACTTTGCAATAAACAAGTCAGTTTTGGGTTGCAGTTGGGCACTTGGCCGCTCAAAGGTTCACCATCACTGTCCTATACCATCCTGCCTACACTTTGAGGTCATTAACAGAAGCACTTCCTGCTTGTCCACCTCCAAAGGTGGTTAGGCTGGTGAATACAAGGCCTTTTTAGTGATGGCCCCATACCTCTGGAATCAGATTCCGTCAGGGGTTCATCATGCCCTTTCTTTGCAGCTCTTCGGGAAAGCTCTGGAGACCCACCACTAACCATAGTCCACTTTTTAGCATAACCTGTGGTTTTATTGATGCAATCTGTTTTTATAGTGCTTATCATATTTCATTGTACATTTGTATGCATTTGTATATTTGTTATGTCCTGTGCACTATCGTGAAGGCAGCCTAAGAATAACTAAATAAACGAAAGGGTGCACCTCCTGATGCTTTCCACGGAGCCACATGGCCAGTTCGTTCCTCTCTCCTGCTGCTTTGTGCTCCTGGGCGAGTGAAGGGGGCCGGCGATCTGCAAGTGAAGAACGGAGAGTGAGTCCATGTTCTGAACGTGGCTGATTGTGTTGCAAAATCTGTTGCCTACAGGAAGTGACTTGGAATTATTTTATGCTGTATAATTTTTCTTTGGTGTTTTGATGGAATGGTTTCACTTTTATGTTTGGTCTGGCTTTTTGATAGCTGAATGTTTTGCATGGGTGTGTTTGTGCTGTGCTTTTCTGAGTGGTAAACAGACTTACTTTGAAGTCAACTTGTGTGGGGTTTCTGACTGGTACAACACTTTGGCTGGAATTTCTTACTAACTACTCAAAATCAGTTAAAAAATAACAGTAATCACATTTTACCCAACTTGAGTTTAACTTGTCTACTGCTGTGATGCAAATCGTTTTCTGGATTAGTGCTTAGTCTCTCAGCAAAAGAGTTTTCCCACCACTGATGTAATGATTCAGTTCTCAAGATCATGGCAGCCCTTCATGGCTAATTTAAACCAGGCTGGGCTGCAGTGCATACTGGTATTAACTGAATGCTCAGGCCATGGTGGTCAGTTCTTGGGACTTAATGTGCCATCTGAACCTCAGCGGGTTGTTGACATGGTCAACAGATCACCCATAACCCTAAAACAGCCCATGGATTTTGCTGGCACTTTAACCATGCCAAATAACCCACCCTTACTGTGTTTGGTCAACACGAGAAGCCACCTGTATTAGAACTGGCCATGGGACATACTGCAACCCACTGTGATGTATAAATAATGGTAGACTGCAGTAATCTTGTGAATTTGGCCATTGTCTGAATCTTTCAGGTGGGGAGGAGGGATACTTCCTTCCACAATGGCATCCCTGCATTGGAATCATCAAAGGTTGTACCTGCTTCAGTTTCTAGCTGTACTGTTGATCTAATCAGGCTTACTTTAGGTCTATAGCACTTCCTTCCTAATGGTTGGCTAACTGTTATGCATGTTGCTGCCACCATCAGTGTCTCACCATCAGGAGGCAGCTAAAGAAAGTCGTGCTATTCAAGAAACTAGACAAGCCAGCAATTGCTGGAATAGTTAGGGCATGCATAAACTGTGTATGTGTGTGCCTGCTTGGGCATGTAGCAGCACTCACACATGTGTGAAATCCATAGTAAGAAATATATACTGGAGTGTTGGAAATCATTCCTCTTTCTTGAAGCATTTGTTAGATCTATTATGTGAGAAGTTCATTACTTGTATAATATAACTTTTGTCAGAGCACAGTGAATTGCCTGCAAGCAGACCTCCCTCTCGTAATGGGTGCCTGCCATATGACAGTGGGCCAGCTTTTACTGTTCAAGGCATCACTAGTATAGCTGTTTATTCTCTGAACCTGGAGGAGATCCAGTAGGATTTGGTTTTATGGGCTTTAATGTAAAGGTGTTGTATTTCATGAGATGAAATCATAACACACGGGGTCTGCAAGAATTCTGAAAGATTATTTTTTCAGAAGACTGGCAAGCACTGTTCCCTTGATAATTCTGTGTGTAAAAGAGAAATATAGATCTTCTTTCCTTGGATCAAAATGATAACTAATCCTTAATGCTTCCTAGGTATTCATTTAGAATCTACATGCCAGGTGATGGTTTGAATTCCATAATGCTGAACAGTATTTTCCTAGTCCTTTATCAGCATTTACCAGCATTAGGGCAACTCCAGGAATTGTTATGACCTGAAGCATCTTATGCATGATATTGAAACATGGCAGTTCTGTTGATCTGTTAGGAGACTTAAGCAAAAACTGGAAACTAAGAGAATACTGCTTCTTTGAGGTAGTTTTAAAAAATATTGATATGATGGATGGTGTTTTAAAATATTAATTAATTAATACATTCATTTAGTTAGTTAGCATTTGTATAATACTGCCAATAGCCAAAGCTGTCTGGATGGTTCACAACAATTGAAACCATAACACAGAGCAAAATATACAAATTTAAAAGTCTAAAATCACATGATAAAATAGATATAAAAATCAAAGTAAAATCTAGCAGCAACACAAAGATTTAAAATACAATCAAGAATGTTGTCCAGCCTGGAGGAATGTTGTCCCCATGGGACACAATGGGTCAGACACGACTTCGCGACTAGCAACAACAACAAGAATTAAAAGGACAAAAATGGAGAGACTAACATTCCTGAGAGAACAGGAAGGTCCTCACCTGGTGCAGGGAAGCTATATAAGAAAAGATCTTTCGGGTAGTCTTTCCCAAGCCACTTAGGGTTTTGAAAGATAATACCGGCACTTTGAATCTGGCCTATAAATGGACTGGCAGCCATTGCAGATTAAAAAGTACTAGCTTAATATGATCACATCAGCCAGTCCAAGTGAATAATCTTTGCCTTATTTTGGATCTGATGACACTTCCCAACATTTTCAAACACAGCCCAGTGTATAGCACTTTGCAGTAATCCGGATGAGAGGTTGCAATAGCATGGAGACTGTAGCTAGGCTTCCGTGCCCGGACAATATCATAGTTGTATATTAGCCTAAGCTGATAAAAGGAGCTCTGTGCCAATGAAACTACCCATGGCTTTAGTGTCAATGATGAATCTAAAAGCCCCCCAAACTATTAACCTGATCCTTTAGGAGGAGCGCACCCCCCCTAAAGAACAGGTAACTTAGCCAGACAAATCAACTGCTAAAGGTACCTTCACATTGTTTGAATTCAGTCTTGGTTTATTGACCCTCATCTACTCCATTACCTCACTATGTTCTGATTCAGAACAGCCACTGCTTTGGCTGGATCTGATGAAGAGGACCGATAAAGCTGGGTGTTATCCACATGCTGGTGCCACCTCAGGCCACATCTTTGGATAATGTTCCCTAGTGGTTTTATATGTATGTATGTATGTATGTATGTATGTATGTATGTATGTATGTTGAAAACAGAGCCTTGCGGAACCCATAGCATAGCTACTAAGGCACAGAGCCATAATTCTCAGCATCATTTTCTGAAATTGGGCATCTGGGTAGGAGTGGGACCACTGCAATGTAGTGCTCCAACTACTGGCCCAGACAATCTATCCAGAAATATGCCATGCTAGATCATATTGAAATCCACTGAGAAGCCCAAGAGAATCATCAGGGTCACACTCATCCTGTCTTTCCCTTGGCAAAAATGATAATATTGGCTTCCATTCCAAAGCCAGGCCTTAAGCTCAGTTGAAATGGGTCTGGATAATCTGTTAAATTCAAGAGTGCCTGAAGATGACCACCAACTAAAGGACCTTTTCTAGGAAGGGGATGTTGGGTTCCAGCCAGAAGTTGTTCATATCATCCAGGTTAGGTTTTTTCAGAAGTCTTCTTCATACTACTGTCTTTGAGGTACCACCCACTCTTTCAAGGAGGAATGTATAATTCTATGGACCTGGGCAGAAATTAGCTCGCAGTTAGATGAAACAACTCATGAAAGGCAAGTGTTGAGCACAAGTCTGCATCCTGATGCCGCAGCAACTCAGATTCAACCAAAAGGTTGGTGCTCGGGGCATCTGTACTAATGGAAATACATTAACTTGGGTGTCCAAGTCATGATAATTTTGAGTGACTTTAATTTCCAAATGTAAACTTGCCACAGTATGTTACCAAGGATTCCATCATGTCTCTTCCTCACCCACATTGTAGCAGGCTATAAACCACTTTGAAAAGCTCCACCAGATAACACTAGAAATTATGGTGTAAAAGAACTCATTTTTGTCATCAGGCTCAATAATGAACTTTACCCTGTGTTTGGTTGGATGCATCTTTCTCCACCCGTGTTCCCTCTTGCTTCATGCCTTCAGGTCAGGTGTATACCAAGGATTTGACAGAACGGGTCAACTGCCCAAGTCATCTCTGGGCTTCAATACCAGCACTAGCCATACCAGCAGGAAAATCCATGGAATCCATTGGTACCCATAAGCTCTATGGTTGGACTAATTTAATACCTCGCCCCATGCACAAGGGCAAAGCTGGTGAGACCAAAGCCTAAAGCTGCTGAGAGTTAAACCTAAATAAGAAGGCCCTGTCCATGGGAAGAATCCCAATGGGACATGTTTTAATTGCTCCGCTTTCAGATCACCATGTTCCTGCAGAGTCAAGCAAATAATAAAGTGTGTGTCTCTCAAATAATGAAGTGTGTGAAGGACCAGTGACATGTTGAGATAACATTATGATTGTCATGGCAGCCATGAAGTCCTGAGTTGTCCAAATCCAGCAGCCTTGCCATGGAAGTTGAAATCCTTCAGGACTATCATTCTGGGGTTCCTCAACACTGACTTCAATACCACCTCCATGTTACAGCCTGCTTTTCAGTAATGTAGTTTGCCTTGAATCTATAGAATGACAGAATTAGGAACTTATAAAAAGGCGAGTTAGTTCCAGCATTGCCAAGGGCTAGGCTACCCTATACGCACATCATGTGCTTAGAGCCCTCTGACAGTGCAGGATGATGGTGTCCTTAGTCTTTCCTCAGCTTGCTAGAATGAACAAAAGAGGGCTTTGGAAAACATTAGCAGGGCCTGTTGTAGGCAGGATATATCACCATCTCAAACTGTGTCTCACTTCTAGGATGGTCACTTATTCATTACCAAAACACAGACAAAAGAGGACATAGATTTGCATAAAGTTTGAATGTACTAACACACACACACACACACACACATGCAAAGTTTATGGCAATCATGTCATAGTTGATTGTAGACTGAGTGGACACATTGGTCATCTAGTCACAATGAAATCAGATAGTACTTCTAGCTGAACTGTAGCAACTCTTTCTAAATTTACATGTGTGTGTGCACCTTGTTACACCTCAAGCAGAAATGTCATAGATCTCACCACAGACTCTGTAGACTCTGATTATGTTCTCTATATGCTCACCCAGTCCTGCATCCATGTTCTGTTGATGGGAAATTTGAATGCCCTTGGTGTCTCTTCTAATGGTTCTTTATCATTAAACTGGACTTGGACTGGACACTTGTCCAAACAGAGAAAGACAGCAGTTTCTGACAGCTCTACACAAACTAATCCAGGATCTGGCAAAGGGAATTCTGATGGAATTAGATTTTATAGGGCTGTAATTCCTTCCATACCTTGCCATGCAATTAGAAATACAGAGGGCTCTTAAACAAAGCTGCTCTTGCTGGTGATAATAAAGCTTAAGTTCTTTAAACTTTCCCATCAATAAACAAGGCAAAGCTTATAAAGTCCTTGACACACTAAAAGTTCAATATACATGATTAATAACAATGTGCATAATTCAGACACAGATTTGATGAAAAAGTGACACCAAATACAACATTTCTTTAAAATGTATAAAGGGTAAACTAAGGCATACGCATCATTTTGATCTGATTTATAATCTGTGAAATGTATATAACAGAAGCAAAATGACAAGGCAGGCTTTCTCTCGTTTTTAGCTAAGGATATCTTTCCCTGAAGTTCAGTTGGAATACACTTGGTGTGCATGTTTTCTTAAGGTTTTTGCTTAGAGAAAGAGGAAAGGATACATTCAGAGGAAAACACCTGCTGAAACATACTTCTTCCAAAGCATGTTGATACAAACAATGAAAGACACTTTGTATATTCATTAAATTTGTTTCCCATTTTCACCAAACACTGGCACTCAAAGTTACTAACAACAGTAAATGCGAGATTAAAACCAAACCTGTAATGAATTGTGCCATTCAATGCACATTTAGACAAAGCATCCAACAACTCCCAGGATTCCCCAGCCAGCCATGGGTGGGTAGTGTTGGCCTTTTTTCCTGTCTAAACCTGCGTAGATTGCACCCCAAAACCTAACCTAATAGATTGAAAACAGGAATAAAGAAATGAGCAGTCTCATTAAAGCTCTCTTTTAGGGCTGTAACTGGCTGGAGCTGAGCGGATTCAGCCCTGGCCCTGCTGAATCCTCTGGGTTGGAATCAAGAGTTCCTCTCACCCCTTTACCCATGTTCTCAAGAGGCCTAATTTCTTCCATTATATTCCTGAAGTTAAGCTTTACACGAAATGTTGGAAGTGCAGCATGTTCATCCCTGTGTATGGAATCATTGCCAGCCCCTCTGCACAGAGATAATAACTGTGTTAGTGCTACGTATCTTAAAGGCAGAGCCTATGTTTTTAAAGTGCTTTTAAAAATAAAAATATGACAATCTTTACCAAAACATTTGGCATGCATCTTATAGGAAACGCCATCATAAACATAACAGTGAGGCTCCATGTATATGGTTTTTAATTTAAAAAATATGCTAAACCTTGTAAAAATGTATCTCAGCTTCTAAAATATCAGAGCATTCATATTTCACTCCCCAAATATTTCAAATCCTGTTTTCCTTGCAAACCATACCAGTGACTCAGGCTAAAGAATGCTGTCTAGAAGTTTATCTTGCAGGCTTCTGTTTTAGCTATTGCTCATGTGTGCAAGCTTTCGGAACAAGTCACAGTGGTTTCTTATAAATCATGTGAACTAGTCACCCTAAGTGCTATTACCAGCTCTGTACAATGAGCCAAGGCATGTTAACGTATCTTAGAAATCTTCAATAAATGTAAAATTATGTGGAGACAGCTGTATGAAATATTTCTGTTCTCCCCTTCCCCCACCCAGCAAGTTATGTTTTCTTGACTATGAAAAATACATCTGGGTAATGTTGCTTCTAACTTTTTATTTGAGTCACATACTCCCTTACCTTTCATGTACAGTTCATTTATCTACCATGAAAAGCACCAGACAGCACATTTGACCTCACAGAAAAAGAGACTTTACAAGCTGAATGTAACCAAGATGTTGTACAAACATGCTGCTGATGCTAGAGTTTACCACCAATCCTGCCATAAATTTTTTCTCCAGGGTAGAAGGTATAAAGAGAAGCTGTGGAAATTTAGAAGTCTTCCATAAGGTGACATTTAACAAAGGGGCCAATTTCATTCTCTCCTTGAAATGAAACCTGCCCTCAAGCAAAGTTCATTCTGCATCATCATCAATGGCATTTGGTGGTATCTACCATAGCATCCTTCTGGACTGCCTCTTAGGACTGGGACATCACTCAGTAGTGGTCCCAGTCCTTGGAAGACAGTTTTAACCAGTGATGATAGAAATTGGCTGTTGTTCCCCATAAGGTTTGACATGGGGAAGAACATGGGCGTCATCTTTGTCTCTTATGATTTTCAACACCTACATGAAGGCACAGGGGTGGAGACCTGAGTCATTAAGGGTCATGAAGCTTCATTGAAATGCTGGCCAAGCTCTAATTGCCCTTTTCATCACATCAAGGTGGAATGGTGATGCCCCTAAACAGCTGAACAGACTTAGTAGTGGATTGGATGAGGATGACTGAATTAAAACTTAATTCAGACAAAGCATTTCTATTGATCGGGGGTGGGGGGAGGCTCAGAAAACACACCTTTCTTAGATATAATGACAATTTGGGAAAACACTTCAAGGCCCTTTGCTTCTGGAGCCCTTGAGTATAGCTGTGGCCCAGAATGCTTTTTTCCAGTTGAATCATGAGCTCTGCCCACTACTGGAATGTAAGGCCTGTGCCACTGCAATTTCTGCCTTGGGTGACCTCCAGAATAGACTATTAAAATCTATGCTACATGGGATTGTGCTGGAAAACTGTTGGAGAGTTCCACCAGAACTGAATGCAGCTACCGGGCTTTTCGCTGGCACAGATTGGTGGCAATGTAATTTACCAATTATGCCACTGAACTGGTTGCCAGTGTGTCTCCAGACACACCTCAAGATGCTGGTTTTGACTTTTAAAGTCCTCCAATAGCCAACCATCATACTCATTTGTCAAGGACCCTTTGAGATAGCATTTGGATTATCTTAAGGAACAGGTAGTCATCTATGGGAAGAGGGAATCCTTCAGGTATGGTGGCCTGGAGCCATTTAGGGTGCTATAAGTTAATACCAGAAGTTTGAATTGGGCCCAGAAATGGAATGAAAGTCAGTGCACATGGGAAAACACTCAAACAATAAGATCTTGTCAACTAGTCTGAGTTATTTTATTTATTAGTTTTAGATGTTGCCCAACAGGCAAATATTACTGGGGAGACTTATAATCATAAGCCAAACAACAACATAATAGAAATAAATAATAATACAACAATGCAAGTATCAATATTAAACATTAATATCATTTGATATTAAAACATTGAGAAGACTGCTGCAAAATTAATAAAGCAACAGATTAAAAGTTAGATGCCTGTTTAAAGAGAAAGGTCTTAACCTGGCATCTGAATGTACACAGTGAAAACATAAGATGGATTTTGCTGAGAAGGGCATTTCATAAATGGGGGGCCTCTACCAAGAAGGACTTTCCTTAATATCCACTTATCAACCCAGAGAAAAGACTCTAAAGATGATTTTAGCAATCAGAAGGAGGAGGCAGTCTTCTTGGTAGACTGAGCCTAGTGCTTTAAAGGTCAATAGTAGCACATCAAATCATGTGCAGAAACTGAATGGCAACTAATGCAATTGATGCAGGACAGAGAATGGACATGCCTCAGAGATAGGGCTGGTTCGGTTCCAGAGCACCACAATAAAGCGAGTATCGCAATGAGGCAAAGTCAAATGCATTTTTTGGTTTCCCAGCACACGTAAAAGTTATATTTACACTAAACTGTAGTCTATTAGGTGTGCGATAGTATTATGTCTATTGCAAAGCGCAATAAGCAAAGCGCAATAAAATGAAGTATGCCTGTAATATGTTTTGGAAACAGCCATTTCCAGTAAACTGCTCCATTCAGCACTAACTGAAATTTTTGGACTGTCTTCAGAGGCATAACATATTGCAAGCAGAAAGTTATCAGTGCATGCCTGTAGCCAGGATATTTCTGCTTATTTTTGGCTGATACCAGGATCATAGCTGGTATATCCCCCTAAAGCTGACAAAAGAGGCTTGGGCCTCCAGCAGAAGCAGGCTCCTCTTCGTGAGTCTTTTGTGGCTAACCAGTTATGGCTTTATGTGTGCACCAGGGCTCAGATAACTGGAGCAAGGCTATCTTGTTCCAGGTAGGGCTGCATTTGCTTTATCAGCCAAAGCTGAAAAAGGCAACCTGAACTATCTTGCTGGATACAAGAGCAGCCCCCAGCAGAAAGCCTGATCCTTTAGGGGGAGTAGAATTCCTCCAGAACAGGTTGCACCCCATTTGGCATGGCAAATGAACATAGCATCTCCACCATGTTGGCCTTCATCCAGTCCATTCGTATTCTGAATAAATGGCTGCTATAAAATAATGGAATAAGATTGTGTGACACTTGCTTGCTCCTGAAGTCAAAATCTATTGGACACATTACACTGCACAATAACATTCTGTTTTTCTAAATGCACATTTGAGGCCTTTTGTTTGTTTTCTGTTACCTTATGGTGTTTCCTATTCTTTGCATATGTTTGTAGGGAAAGAAATAATGGGACTTGCCACTGGCATGGATGTAGGACAAGAAAGAATTGGATATGATCCCATGGATGCGTATCTAGAGGACAGGGAAAGAACATACCTAATATTAGGTATGAGGGCTTTGTGACCTCTGCAGGGGTGGAAGGACAATTAAAATGGTCTAACCCTGGACACTGACAGGTGGAATTGGATTCATAATAGCTCAGGTGGCAGTGAGCCTTGTCACCATTGGGGAATCACTCTGTCAAACCCTTGCTGATAAGAAGCATTATCTCTATAGGTGGAAAAGTACTAGAACGCCTTACATATAGGGAGGCATTTATTGTGTGCACACAATTCCTTACTCACAGTTGTTTACAGGCTCTTTAATCAACATCGGGATCCTCCAGTTGCAGTTCTTTTTATGTAGAGCACTTCTTTCCTGCTTTTTAAAAAATTTAGAACAGGGGAAATGAGCTGTTAAATCACACAGGAACATTAGTGCTCAATCTCCTTCTGTGCTCCTGCTATTTCTTTATAGCACAGTTCCCCCTAGAGGCCATGTAGAAGAAAAGCAGGAAAAAGCTCTTTATGTGAAGTTTGGAACTCCATGCTATGACAAAACCAAGGGCAGATATAATGATGAACAGTACAAGAATGCCTTTTGTAGAGAAGCCCATAGCAAGAGGAGGAGGAGGAGCAGCAGCAGCAGCAGCAAACTGACAAGACAGGGATAACATCAACAAGGCTTTCCCCTGAACATGTCAGTTTCAATTGTCATTTTAGAGAAGGGAAGTTGCCAAGGGGAGGAAGGCAAGGTTATACAGAAAAGGAGATACATCCCATCAAGCTGTTGCCAAGCACATTATAATTTTCCTACTAGTAGGAGAGGGTGTGGTGGCATTCAAAGTGGGGGAAGCACAACTTGCAAATTGTGCCCATGTATGCTAACCATAGCAGTGTGGAGGTTCCATGCGTGGCTTTGGCACCACATTAAGTACCACATCCACACTGGAGTGTCAGAGTTAAACTAAGACCACTTTGTTCTGTGAATTGTGCCTCAGAGCCCAAGACAGCAACTGCTCCACAAGCTTCCATGTGTCAATATGTGACTCTTCCATCGCAGAGTCGTACTCACAGTGGATTCCCCCGGCAGCTTCTACATGAGGGCTGCCTCAGATTTTGTTTGGAGAATAGAAAGGACAGAGGAAGAAGAGGTGGGAGAACATATATTGACAGTGGACAGGTAAAAAGAATTCTTGAAGGACAGGCACAAGGGAGAGGGCATTCAAATCTCACCCCAAGCAGCCAAAATACCAGGGCTGTTCTAAGCCTGAACAACAGGAAGCACTTCCTGTTACTAGGGGTTTGGGAAATTCTTGCTGTCTGATATGGTAGTCCATGTGCTGATCTAAGCAGTCTTTAGGATTACTCTGAGGATCAACAACCCAATTAGCTGAATAATGCACTTATTCCAAGCATTAGTCAGAAGTAACATAGATCTGGAGGCTCCACTGATTTTGTTCTTTTCCTTTCCTTCCTTTCCTTTTCAGACTGTTTTTACTGGTCCATGCAGCTGTCAAAAACACATACATGTAAGGTAGTGCAACACTGTCAGAGTACGAGAGACATTTCTCTCTTGCCATCCCTTTAGCTAATGTTAGGTCTTTCCACTTTAGTGCCTGGAAAATATTCCGCAGATTGTACACTAACTGCTTTAGGGGCAAGCATTATTCTGATTGCTTTCTCAGTGTCTATAAGGGAATATGGTTTAAATATTAATTTTATGGTATATTTCCCAAGAACCAAATGTAATGTTCAGTTATGCATTCCATCTGCAAAACTCTGACTGTGGATTCCTGAATTAAATAAAAGACACACAGAGACAGAATATTTAAAGGAAGGAAAGGAAACAGAAGGGACTCAGGAACAAAACTGTGGGGTGGGGGGTGAAAATAGCGTCCCAGTAATTTTCTTGGCCTTCTTCTGTGCTCATTTCAACACTTTGTCCTGCTCTGGAGAGTTTATGGTGCAGGTCTCTAGACTGCAATGGCTAGAACAAAAGTTGCTTTCCCAGCTCAGATATTCAAGGATAAGTTTCATTAAGCAAAGCCCAAGGTAGAACTTAACTCTTGGAGAGCATGGACAGACGAAAGGCCTACAAGAAGCACAGCTAGCTGAAACAAGTGGCATCTCGCAGAGGGGAGGGGCCCGTATTTCTTGTGCTGCCCTTCCATTCATCCACAACGTTCATCTCTCCTTCCAGGGGAGGCTTTTGTGGCACCATCCTTGGCCCATTCACAGAAAGTCTGCAGAGCCTAGATGGCATTGCCTTTGATTCACAACCCTCCCCTTCTTTCAGCTGCGTCCCTCATTTTTTCTCTTCCTGCAGACAGCCCATTAACAGTAGCTACACAAATGCCTCCGCAGTGGTAAGAGCTGTCAGTCTGGAAGCAGCCTGGCAGTGAAGCCCTAAGTAGTCCTAGGATGGTATTTGGGTGGGACTATCTGTTTTAGGGGAACATAAAATGCCAATCCAGCATGAATAAAAGGACCTCGCTGTGCTTTTGATTAAACAGAAAAGTCAAGTAAACAGAGATTCCTTCACCTGGAAAGACATAATAATGTAGGATATTCCTGGGTAGAAAACACAGTGTGAAGAAGTGATCCCCGAGGTTCTTGGGCCATTCATGATATTTATGACATCTGTTTTAGCCTCTGCCGCTTTTCACTGATTGCTGTTTTAACTGACAGGTTTTAATCTATTTTTTAATGTTTGGATTTATATATACATTATATGTGCTTTTACTTAAAGCCATTTATTATTTTTGAAAAAAAAGATACAAAGAAGACAACAACACAAACCAGAAAGTTTTTCCTATTTAATAAGGAACAGAAAGTCAGGTATCAAATTTCAGATCAGGTACAAACTGGAATTAAAGTCCTGTGTGTTGTCACAGTTCTGCTGTACTGCACCTATACCAGAGCGCCACTTTGTGGTGAGAGAATGAAAGATATGGCAAGACAGAGAAAGAAAGATCTTGGCAACACCCCCACACCAGTATAAAGGACTTTTGGAAAAAAAGTCTGAAAGAAAAAGCCTTAGTAAAGTGGCAGGTTAAACAAATCACGTAGAGAGAGGCCCCATGCCAGATTTAGGAAGCAATATAATGCTCGTGTAGTATCTCCAAATATTGGAGTAGACCTACTAAAATGAAGAGGATATGCTTTATCCTAACATTGGATGCAGTCCATAGCTAATGTTATTTGCCTAATGAATGTTGGTGCCACACTGGTGATGTTTTTCTTTCTGGCACTCTTTGGGCTTCTGACATGAGGGGGTTAATCTGCAGCTTTACTGCAACTTCTTCCATTTCCTTTGTGGGAAGAAGAGGCCATCCTTTACACTGCCCCCCCAACACACACACACACACACACACACATTCATTTTGTTTCTCTGCATCTCTTTGTATTTCATTATCCAAGCCCACAGCGGCACTGCGGAATAGCCACAGCGTGGCAGAACATTGACCGCACAGGAGACTTTGATTCTGCTTTGCTCTGTTTTGGAATTTAATTCCTGACTTTCCTTAGCCAAAAAGGTCTGCAAAAACGCCTGGGAAATGCAGGAGGGGCCCTGGAGGAATGTCATGAAAAGACCCCATAACCTTCAGTGAAGGAGGGATCCCGAGTGCACAGTAAAAGCCTCATGTATAGAACCCTTAATTCCCTTTTAAACCTTTGGAGCAACCAAGCTGCCCAGTTGTAAGAATGGTTGGCTTAGCTTTGTACAAAGGGGTGAGCTCTGTGAGCAGAAACGCAGCTCAACAGAGGTAGAGCACTTCTTCTACTCAAATATAAATTCCTGTATAACTCAGGCAGAAATCTGTTGAGTTTTCTTGGGGCTGGATTATTATAATTATACTTAATGGGAAAGAAAGCATGGAGCTTTTCTATATTCTTCACACTTCACACAGACCTGTGATGAATATCTTCTGTGACTTGTTTTTGATCTTAGGTGCATACGTTCTTTATGTTTGCTGTCAGAGGTTTGCTCAGCTAAGTGAGGGACTGGGTATGCATGGCAATTGTGGTTATCAAAGGGCGTTTTTACTGGTGTGTTGGAGTGGTTAGGACATATTTTAAGTTAAATATTTTAGATCTATCCCTCTCAAATCCTAATTGGAGAACCATGGTTGGCATTCTAAAATCTGACATATTTTCAATTATTCTACTTAGGATTCTTGCTTACAAGGATGAAATTATATAGTCTTGCACAACTGGTGTCTTTAGCTTAGATGATTACTCTTATACTTTAAACTGTTTTGTTATTATTTTATAGCAATTTATTGCAGTTTTATTATTGTTCTACTGCTGTATGTTTTATTAACATTGTAAGCTGTGCCATGCTCTTTTTGGAGGAAAAATGTGGCATAACATTTAAAACCTACACATATGTGACTTCCTTTTATGATCCTGAAGAAAGGAGTCACTTGCTGACAATGGAAACTTTCCCTACCCCACATTCAACTGTGAAAAGAAAATAAATGTTTGGCCCTTGTGAAAATGGAATGCATCTGCAAGCATTAAAACAAATCCAGGTCCTTCTGCTCTTGCGTAAGACCACTATTTAGTCAAGTATGCCAGATCTCCCCCTTGTCCGTGCCCTCCACTTAATCGCTTCTGAAACAGGAATGCTTGTCCCTCATGCTCCTTCTGTCCTGTATGTTCCTGTTGCTCCTGTATTTCACTTCCATTACTTT
Organism: Varanus komodoensis; assembly: GCF_004798865.1. Lineage (NCBI taxonomy): Eukaryota > Metazoa > Chordata > Lepidosauria > Squamata > Varanidae > Varanus > Varanus komodoensis. The sequence continues at coordinate 9,671,262 of NW_025335589.1, forward strand.
ACTGCTGTGCATGCACAAATGTCATGCAAAACAATAAAAGTGAAGGCAACATAGGCCAAAAGTCCCAGTACAGTCAGAGCGGAAAATGACACACACACACACTTACTAAAAGTGGTCAGTTGCTCCTGCCCAGCTCTGTAGGACCCATTTCCCCCCTCTAATCACGAGCATTTCCACTGCACTCTTTGGAGTTCTTTCTTCTAAAATAATCCATCCTGGTGCGGAGAAACATGCAGGAGAGAATGTTGGTGGTACTAGCAAGATTGCAAGGAGCCACAGCAGTTTTTGCTGCTCTTGCTGGCCAGCTTTCCAACCCCATTCCCAGCAACCCAAGAAAAAATCACCCTGCTGAATTGGATATGGCACTAAGCTGCCTCGAGAACAAGCCACTCTGAATGACCCGACCACAAGCCTTGGGTTGTCAGGGTGGATTGCTTGTGCCAAACTACCCATGACAGGAAACCCATTTAGACATCACGGCAAGCCACTGTGTGATCACCCATGAATAACTCTCCATGGCTTACAGGGACCCCCTCTTGTAGCAGGGCTTCAGGGTGGTTTGTCAACCCCGCCAGTCACTCAGCCTTGCCAGGTGCATCCGGATGCTACAACCATCAGTGAATGGCTAGGGCAACTATGCCCTGTGGCTGGCATACAGGGAGGGACGCTGAGCAACGGTACCTTAGTAACCCTCCCTGAGCATGTGGACTTGCTGGCTCTCTGAGTGGCAATTGCTGTCTATACTCTTTCCCAGCCTCTCTATCCGAGATCCTCTCCTCCAGTCAGAGGCAGCATAGGGGACCTTCCCCATGCAAAGCATGTGCATCCCTCTTGTACCAAACCATCTAGGACAACTGGAAAACCCACATACAATCTAGAGCATACCGCCTGCCTTGCCGAACTGTCCACAGGCTGTGAACTGATTCTAGCCATTAGCACCACTGAAGAAATGACAGACAAATAGAGCTGGCTGAACTAGTGGAAGCAGGCACATTTTTCCACAGAAACACAATGCTTGAGGCTGGGAAAATGGATTCCTGCCTGTGTGTTTTGCACAAGCCTAATTCCATCCCAGAAGTTCATGCCAAACCTAAATCAACTGGATCGGGCACGTGCCACTTCATTTTCAGAAATGATGAGCCCCATTTAAAGCCCAAGGCTGAGAACAGACCCTCTGGAGAGCTACTACATGGAACAGAACAAAAATAAAAGATTGATATTTACAAGAAAATAATTATCTCTTCAGTTGCACTGATTAAAAAGAAATGACATTTATAACACAGTCTAGTCTTTAATGCTCCTAAAAGCAGGTGGCCAGGTGCTCGTGAATCCTGATTTAATGATGGAAAACTAAGTGACGCTATTGGGATGTAGTGATGACAAGCTCAGTAAAAGAGCAGACCTGAGCTTTCCCCCTGAGACAGTCAAGAGTTTTCCAGTCCAGGTTTGCTAGAAGCAGAGTTTCAAGTAACACTCCTAAGCAGGTCTGTTATTTCAATACCCAGAACATTAACTTTCTTTGGCCTCTTGTTAACACTCTTGGCAAAGTCACCGTAATAGGAGACATTATAGCAAGAAGTTATAGCAGTTAGAATTGGCTGGGACACTCTATCAGTCTTCAGGATTGAATTTCTGAGGCCTGCTGGCAGAATGACCTCAGTGCAAATCGCATTCTCTGTCTCTCTCTGTGAGCTCAGGGGCCAGAGAAGCCTTGAATTTAAGTCCATGCAGCCTGGTTGCCTTCAATGGGATAAATGCTCTCAAATGTTGGTGCTCAGGTTTATCTCGCTGGTGACCTGGTTGTTAAAAGCAGCTGCTGACTTATACAAATGATTCCTGTTGAGCTAACAGCTTCAGCCCAGCATCCCTGACCACGCTAAGAAGGTGTGTACTTGGGCAGCCCTTCAGACTGATCTGCCAGCAATTGCCACAAGTACCGCAGGTTAGAAAGTGCTGCAGATTCACAGCTTTACTCCTCATTTACCTTTATGGCATACCATACATTTCTTCCAAATGTTGGTGAAAGCTATTGAAGTACATTATTCAGGACTGCATGTTTACTTGGCTTGGGGAATCTCTGAGCAGCAATTCAAAAGTAATTAAGGGATTTCTCACCCCCGGAGTGCTGTTGTGCAATCTCAGTGTCATTCTGGAGTTAAAATGCCCCGGAGTTAAAATGCCGCCAGTACTCCAAGTTTTCCAGAGGGATCTGTTTTGAAATCAACCACCTCCTAAGTGCCTTGACCCTTCTTTTAGTTATGAAACGTGACCTCGTGAGTTCAGACTGCTTGCTATTAGGGCCCTAGAATGGAAGGAATTAACTCTTTGCCTCCCCTGCTTTGGTCCCAATCTGCATCAAGTACCTCATATCTCCAACTGAAATGGCCAAATCCTCCAACTGCAAAGCAGTCACAGAACAGCCACAGCATCACAGGTATCAGATGAAACTATTTATCAGAGTGTAAATCACAGTGGAGTCCATGAGCCCATTTACTGCGTCAGCCATCTTAATAGTAAAGGCTTACAACAGACAGGGTGTCTTTGTCCCACACCACCTTTTGGTTGCAGATGAGTCTTCCCACAAATATTAATTCTTCATTCACCAGAGTCTCTTTCACAAGCTTTACCAGAGATCTGTACATGTCACATTCCTGCCATAATACTGGCATAATACCTCTGCAGTATTTCAAATTTAAAGAATGATTGGAACACACATACATACCATAGCAGAGTATATGCATGTAAATTAATAGACACACTCATCTGAGTGGTCTCCTTATTTGGACATCAACAATCATAAAGATAGAGGAGAAGGAGGTGTGTAAACCTTGCATCCAAAGCAAGGCAGTAGAACTCAGATAGCTCATCATTCTTGTCATTCTCTACCCTTGAAACCACCAAATCCTGGAAGATCTGGGATTTAGTTGGGATTCTAAAAACATGGAAAGAACTTCCATGGACAACGGTGTCTGTTCTTTGTAAACACTCATGTTCCAGGTGTAGAAAGCATTGAGAATGGTGAGGGAAGAGGCGGAGCGCCTACCCATTCCCTTCTCCGTGTGCAGAGCTCAAAGGAATGACTGAACAGGGTCACATTCTCATGAACATCTTAACAAGTGTACATAGAGTCTGAATGTACATTAAGGGTTACAGGAATATACAAATAGAAAATCAATTGATATTTGCCCAAAACATTAGACTTTCAAATTATTGTGCAATTTAGGCAACAAGACATCAGCTTCTTGTGCATGTCTTCTGCATTCGAAAAGGCACAGGTGCTTTGCAAGGCATGGCAGGACCAGGATACCTTTGCTGATCCCTGGTGAGACTTTGCTGGCTCCTTAGCTGGCTCCTTAGAAAAGTGAGCTCACAACCTTATCCCATACCGAAGAAAGTAACATAGTTGTGTGCTGGCAGGTGGTTTAACCCTTTCTTTTCAACAGCAACACCAAACCACTGAGCACATTTTATTTCCACCAAGCATGTTCCAAAGCAACAGCTGTCATGCTGGTGGAGATTTCAGTGTTGCCATGATTGATAATGTGGGACACCTTTCTCATCCCAAACTCTCCATACGTCCAGTCTGGACTTGCATCTGATAGACAAAGAGAAGTGTGAGTGCATGGAGGATAGCTTCCAATTTCCTGGCTTCGTGGTTATTTGAATCAACATGAGATAACCTTAACCTAGGTCTCAAATTGGCAGGATCTCCAATACTTTAATATTTTCCCTGTTAGTGTGCAATGTTTCTCATTGAGGTGCCTTTTCAAGGAGATTAAAGAGGATTGAACCATATCCCTCAACATCCTACTGAAGGCTAATTTGACTTTTAACTAAATAATATGCTTCAGTGACAAGTTAATATAGGATCTTTCAACTGAACATTAACTAAGTAAATATGTCCTTGGCTCAGAGTAACATTCAGATTCCCACATGCATCTCTCAACACCAAGTGTAGTTTATACCTTGCAAATCTCTTGCCTTCTTCCTTCATCTGGACAGATTTTCTTTTAAAAATCTTTGTGCTGGCCATTTGTATCAAGTAGGCATTACAAAACCCATTGCTTTGTTAATTCCAAAGAAACGCAGCTATTTTATTTCTTTAAGATTATTTTTAGGCTGCCTTTAAGGACAAAACCCCTCTTTATTCAAAGAAAATTCAAGATGCCATTTTACAGTGGGATTTTCACTGCAGAGCCCTGAATTCTCCAGGCACTCAAGGAGTCTCCTTTAAACAACAAAAAAGTTATCATACTCATAACTTACTATTCTTTCAGGGGATGAAAATGCATTTCTACGAATGACTGAAGAAGGATCAAGCTTTTATGAGCACCTGATTCTTAGACACTGGCTGAAGTGCAACTATGTGGAAAGTGCCTAATTCAGGTGCCTACAAAAGGCTTCAAATTGGCACTCAGGGTGACTGGATAAATAAAAGACAACATTTACAATAGGATTTCAGTTAACCAATATTAACTGTGACCTCATTGATTTTAATGGGTCTGTTTTCAGAACAATCATATCTGGATCCAAGCTGAGACTTCAAAGTCCAGTCCCTGTTCAAATAATTTGTTGCATGTATTTTTGCAGCTGATTGCCTCTTTTGTGTTAAATTGATTCTTTAAAATAAACTTCAAACACGTAAAATATTTTTAAAGGGGAAACCATGTGGACTAGCTCTGAAATCTGAAGTCCCATTGATTTAATCTTGCAATATTTCATTGTGAACACCAACAATGAAGGGATTGAGTCCTTAATCTATCTGGATCAGATCCTGCATTTTTAGTCTCTCCTAGCTTTTCATTGTTTTCAGATTTTGATGGATGGAATTTTTATATCTACTCTTTATTTAACTGCAGTATGATAAGCATTTCCATTGCTATGACAGTTCTTCAGCATTAGTAATTCCATTGCTTCAAGTGTTATCAGCATGAAACATTGATAGCATGATTTCATAGATTTCCTGGGGCAAAACAGCTGTTTTCTTTGCTCCTTCATTAGAATTTGAAGGAGGACAGTATATAAGAGGCTGAGCATGCAAGCACAGTTTTACAGAAGTCCTCAAGTTGTTTCCAAATACTGGCTAGGTGGCCATGTGTCCTTTGCTTTTGCAGAGGACAGTTTGTAGAAGAGTTGCTACAGAACTATCCTTTATCCTGAAGGTGTCCTAATTGAATGGCTGCTTATTCTAAGCCTGTTTTAAAGGTAAAAACTATCAGAAGAAAGGCTTGATCCTTCTAGATTAAGCAAGGCACAAAGGTCACTTGCTCACGGCTCTCCACTCTACATGGAAATGTACTACTTTTCCATTTCAACTATAGCAATTATTTCTAAATGTCCATTTACACATATAAATTAGCATATATAGTTTGTATGCAAGTTGCTCTCATCGTCTGTGATCTGTTTTTTGGTGATGCATTTCTTCTTTTTGGTAATTCTTAAGTGGCCACCTCATGGATCGCTTTAGTCTTGTCAGTTTCCTCCAAACTCTCAAGATGGTGAATGCTGAAAGGACGTGTAGAAACATAATTACCACCATCCCTTACATGCAGCCATGTACAACTACTAGGTAAATGGCCACTTTCATGGTTTATGGGTAGCTAGAAATCTGAAAACACAATAACCACAAGTGGACTAACAGGGTCTCCTAGGTACAGTTTGCTGCTGAAAAGTATGCCTGCCCATGAGGATGAAAGACTAAGCTTACATTATGCTGAGCTGACCATGGGAGTCATTCTGGGAGATATTAGAAAAAAATTGGGTGCTTCCTATGGACCAACTTGCAACCAGCTCAGCAAAGCATATCCAAGTAGGGAAAGTTTAAATCTTCCCACCAGCAGGCCCCTTCCTTAATCTGGGGCCAAACACACACACAAATAAACTCCACCCTTCATTGGTGATAATGGAAGTTTTTCTCTCCTCTTTTTGACCCTCGTGCAGAGCAATGAAATTGGTGGGGAGAACCTTTCGGTGGAAAAGTTTAAACTTAACACTGCCTACATGTGCCATTCACAAACTGGATTATGAGTCTGTGTGCTAAGGCCATTATGATCTTGGTAGTTTACTATTGATTCCTTTCCTAATGATACCCAACATGGAATCTATGTTCTAGTTTGGTGCTATGGTTTGTCTTCTTTTTTCAAAAAAAATGTTCTAGTCAAAAACCTCAATTTCTTTCTAACATATGAAGCTTAAGTATGCCTCATTTATCCTTATCTAAATGTCTTTTAATTTCTTCCGATGAAAATTAAGTCTGACTTTCCATTGTATGTACTGCACAAAAGGAATTTTGTGAGCATCTTGCAAAACTCATCTGCTTTTAATCCATATGATTTTATTGATGTATTATTTTTTTAAATGGTATCATGAACTGGATAATCTCAGTTAGGGGTATACCCTCTATATCCTTGGGAGTGTATCCTTCAGTGCACCATTCCATATTTCCATTCCACTATTATTGTCATTAATATAATCCATTCTTTTTTGTCAGCACTGTGTTTCTCATGTCAAAGAATGCAAGCACACATTATTATTACCATTAAATATTTCCGTTGCCTTAGAAACTATTTTGTCTATTAATTTCTCCTGGATTAGGTATAGTTAGGTTTGAATGGAGAAATATGCTTTCTAAAGTCTTGGCTAGAGTCTTAAAAGCACTTACAAGTAGTCTTGCTTCTAATGAGTGAGCAAACATTGTAGAAAAAACATACAAAATCAATAAGAAATCCAGTGTGTATGCAAGCTGCTTGAAACAATTATTGCAAAATGCACTGGAAAAAGAATGAAGCACTAAGAACAGCCAGGCTTTCAGTACTTTACATTTCAAGATTTCAAATGCTGTATCATGTGAAATAGACCTAGACTTCATATTAGATGCTTCTGTTGCACTGATCTGTCCATTTCTCCACCCCAGAGACTTCTTTGGTGAAGTAACAGAAGAACAAGAGGAACTGTAAAGCTACCACTGTATATATTCTGTGTATCTAATCTTAACACTGAGTAGAACAAGCAATCAAGTTCCTGTTATTACAATGGTTAACAATGCTGAAACTTTGTTTGGCTATCCAAGTCATGGAATCATAGAACTGGGAGGGGCTTAGGAGGTTGTCTGGTCTAATTTCCTGAGCAAGACAGGGTCTGCAATGCAACTACAACATCCCTGACAGGTGATCACCAGCTTCTGTTTAACTCCATCCAGCAGAGTTCAACAGTCGAGACTGTTGAACACTTGTTGAACACCTCTCACCATCAGAATTTCCTCCTACTGTTTAGTTAAAATCTTCCTCCTTGAAATACCCACAGTTTGGTTCCAGTGCTTCCCTATAAAGCAACAGGAAAAAGTCTGCTCAACCTTCTTCTGCCCCTCAGAAGGTATTTGAAGACCACTATCAGGTTTCTTCTTAAATTTCTCTTCTCTAGATTAAATATGTCCATTTCTTTCATCTGTTCCTCATGGGACTTGGTTTCCACCCTCCCCTCTTCCTGTTTGTTCATCCTTCCCCTTTTTTCTCCCTCTGAGGCCCAGCTGCAACCTTGGAGGGCCCAGCTGGCTGGTTCTTCCCGCTCTGGCTGCAACACGATGAGGCTTGATTCAGAGCATCAGAGGACCTCAGTGTTCTGAAAAATCCCTTGATCTCCCAGATGATGTCGGAAGGCTTTGGCACTGTAGTCTTAGCTTTCATACTTAGACTATAATCCTATACTTCCTCACCTGGGAGTAATCACCATCAACATAAATGTGACTTACTTCTTAGTAGACATATAGATATAGGATCTCACTGTTTGCTCCTTAGTGGTCACAAGCATAACAGCAGCCAGACCCTAAGCAGAACTAGAACTCCTATGTGAGAAGAGATTAATATTTCTATGCAAAGAACAGAGAGGGATGTGCCCATAAGGGCAAAAGGATGTTGAACATGGACTGAAGTTCTGAGCGGTAGGAACTGGATTTCCATTTGAAAGTTGACATTTCCTGACAGTCTCCCTAGGAATTGTCACAGGTATTATATGCAAATATCAGTTTCAGTTCATTGATTGTTTAAAAAAGAAAAAGAAAAGAAAAATCCAGCAATGGCCATTGATGCAAGAATCCTCATTTCATGTGCTGTGAGCCCACACTGCAGTTTGTCTCCACACCAGCACTGAATCAGGGCTCCTTGCAACATCTGGCCACCTGTGAAGGAACTGCCATGATGACTGGAAAACAGTGCCCCTCTGTAGTAGCTGCAGATTAGTTTGACAACTTACCAACATTTTTTTTTTCATTTCCCCCCCAGATTTCTCAAGATGCTTTGATGATTAGATCAGTACCCCAATCTGGAGATGCTTGTACAGCAGCGAAAGAGACACACAGGTGGGAAGCATCCAGAATGTTGGTCCACCGTGCTCTGTGATCTTCAGAGCTTCAGAGAGGAGTCTTTCCCAACCCTACCTGGAGACAGCAGGGATTGAACTTGGGAGCTTTTGCATGCAACGCATGTGTTGTGCCACTGAGCTATCCTTCTCCATGATTTCCCCTGATGACTTGGTAAATGTAGGACCTGATGGTCATACTTCTGACCTGAAAAATGAGCCATTTCTCAGCTGTCATTGCCACAAATTGAGAAGTAAGGTAGCATAATGCTGTGGCTGTACTTTGAGAAGTTATTTTCATAGTGTGCTCAAGAATTATGTAGTTTCAGAATTATTTTGGCAGGTCCCTGGGCAACATTTAGAGCTCATTGAGTTTGTTCCCCTATATCCAAACTTGATTTAGGTACTTCATGTGATTTTTTAAATTAGTTATAGTTATAGTATCGGATGTGAATGAAAATTAGGATAATGCTGCAAAAAAGCAGGATAGAATACAAAATGAGATAATTTACTATGTGTATGTCTCCAGCTTTTATTATACTAATCAATTTCTTAATAATGCAGCATTAACCTGGGAAAGTATGTCTCAAACCCCTGGAATTAAGGCATACTTTGGAAAAACTCTTATAACAATAAAAAGGCATAGCTTTATAGCTATGTAACAAATTGGCCACATCACCTGCTCATAAATTTGGCTAAAATAACCAAACTAATTAGATAATAAGACATAATTTATGAGAAGAAATTAAAAGGCCTAGGTGAGGTGAAGAAATGCTATGTATTAAATCTAAGATATATGTAGTTCAAATAACACCAAGACACTGACTCACTCTCATGAAAAAATGGAAACTTAGAGTGAATGTTAAATCTTTTAAATGTTAAACTCCTGAATGTTAAAAGTTAATAATAAACCTTGAACAGGCAGCTGAAAAGAGCATGCATGATCTAGCCAAAGCCAAGCATTTAACAGTCCTGATGATTTCAATTGTATGCTCAATATTAATTTGATTTTTGTTCAACATAAAGCCTATTTTTCATAAATAGACTTCAAGGCTGCAAACCTAACTCTAGAGCCAGGAATAGTGCCTATTCAGTTCAATGGAACTTGGTTCTGAATAGTCATGCATAAGTTTGCACTGTAACAGTGCAGTCCCATGGCGGCAAGACAGTCTGGAGGGCCAGAGGAGAATTTGGAGTCAGGTGTCTGACCTCAGAAACTTGCTCTGATGTTGGATCTGGGACTGTGAATTTGGAATGTCCCGTGCAGCCACCCTTACAGCCAGCATGGACAGCGCTGTGCCCACTGGCAGGCTTCCTGAGGGAGGGGAGGGGAGGAGACGGGCTCTGCCTGCGCACCAGGTACGCGGGTGGTGGTGCCTCAGCCTCTTCTCCTCACTCTGTGAGGCAAAACACGTAGAGGGCTGAAATCACCAAGAGTTGTGCAGGAGAAGTGTGGTGGCGACCTTTCCTTCTGCGGACCTTGATCCCCAAAAGGAGGCCCTTCATCCTCCAAGTTCAGACTCTTACGGAGAACTTCATTAGATGGCACTGTAAGTTCCCAGGAAAATCGGCTGTCTGCCAACTGTGCTATAATTCAAGAAATTGCTAGCATGTTAATATTGATAGTACGATTGCAATTATCATACTATCCATTCAAATTTGTTTATTTCAGCCATAATCTAAAATCATATCGAATTAAAAATGTGGTAAACAATATAAAATCATAAAAAAGACAGATGGTCCTGGGGGTGGGGGAAGGAATTTAAACTATGTGATTAGGCAATATCTTTAATAGGACCAACCTATTAAAGATATGGGGTTGGGGTAGAGGACCCAAATATACAAATATTGGGCAGCATAGAACTTTGCCTCCAGACAGGTCACTCAGTGGTGCTGCAGGTGTCAGATGACACCTAGCATTGTGCGAGAAAGAAGCAATGGCTGATCCCAACGGATGGACAAAAGAACTGTCTCTTGTCTTGGGCAAAATGAGTCACATGTTTTGTTCTGTTTTGACCAGTTCTAATATATACAATTTTGGGTTCCACTGTGGGCTTTTCTACACAATGCACTTATCATGTATTTTTCATTCCTACTCACAGTTGCATTGGATAAGGAGTTATTGCATCTAAACAGCATTTTTGGCCATTTTTTTAGAGCAAGGAAAATGTAATATTTAATTGTAAACAAAAGAAATCACAGTTTCTACTTGTGCATTTTCTTTGTTCTGCGGTACTACAGTGCCACCTAGAGATTATGTGGTAGAAGAGCAGAAAAGGAAACTTGCTTTAGTGTTTGGATCTTAATTCTCTTACAAAACCAAAAGTAGATACAGTAGATTAACAGCCTCCTTAGACAAGTCTGAGGGTGACTTTGCCCAGGGCCATATACTTTTCTACAGGAGGCTGTTAATCCACTGCATCTATTTTCAGTTTCATCCCAAGCACTAATCAAAGAACATTCCCTTTCCTACTTTTCCATTACACAACTTCTGGATGGCACCATGATATAACAGAATAGCACAAATACATAAGCGGAAATGTTTTATGTCCCTTTCTTTAAATGGTAGCAATTTTCCTTACTCTTAAAAACCTTGCTGAAGGTGCAGTTTTATTTTATTTATTTATTTATTAAAACATTTCTATGCCGCCCCTTGCCGAAGCCTCGGGGCGGCTCACAACACAAAATAAAATACAATAAAATACAAAAATAACAATATAAAACTCACAATATAAAATAAATAACAATATAAAAGAAGTCGCCCTGGCCAGTTTTAAAACAAAAGTGAAGGTTCATGGCATTGTCTATCAAACCCAAACACAACGGTGACTGGGGAATGATGAGTGCATGATAAATACCTTGTTCAGAACACCTCTCAGTTACCAGGCTTGCTGGAGTGATAGTTGATGGAGCCCTGTTCTGGAAAATGCTTTCCCATTGCTACCATGGCAGGGGAATTGGAGGACAGTAATGCAGAGTGCACCCAGGCAGAAAAGGCTAAGAGGTTGGCAGTGCTGGAAGAAGTGATCTGAAACTGATTATTTGCTAGCTTTGCCTAGTTTCTGTTTTATTGAATTACTAAACCATGATTTAGAAAATTGCTTTTGTTTATCTATTACATTTTTAATCTGCCCAATAACCATTGTTATCTAGGTAGATTACAAACAGTTAAAACTCTAATTGTATGAATAAAATGTAGAAACTAAAGAGAACAGCAGACTTCCCCCATTAAATATTCTAGTAATTAGACATAAGAGCAACATAAAAATTGAATGATTAAAGGTCAGACATTGCTGTATCTACCTCCACAAGTCTATGTAATTCCTGGAGCATTTGGCTAATGTCTCTCACAGATTCTCCCAGCCATCTTTTAATCCATGCATTGGATCATTATCCTTACACATCAAAGGCTTAATCAAAGGCATATTAAAGAAATACCATAAAGTAACTCCAGCTTCAGTAAATGGAATGTTAGGATGATTTGCAGCATTTGAAGTCTGCCCTGTACTCAGTTTGATGGAATCCAAATTCTAGACAAAGGAGCGTTTCCTGGCCTCCCTGCTACTGGTGTCCTTTGCAGTGTCCTTACAGTGGGACAATAGATGTGGCAAGAACTGTATCCACCTACCTTTGGCAGGTTTCTGTGCTGGACAACCTTTTCTAAAGGCCAAAAGCCAAAATGATTGTGCTGAGAAACGAGCACCAGTCATCTGTTGATTTTTGAATGCTATCACTTGCATATGTGATTCATATATGATTTTTAGCAGATCTACATACTTTTCATATTCAAGCTTTTGCCCACATTCTGACACCAGAAATTTTTCCTGTGACTACAAAGAGTTTGGGGTAAGGGACACTTGCATGCCATACAAACTCAGGTTGAAATTAGTGGAGTCCCACATCAGATGTCTGTCCAGATGTATCCAGTGGCACAATTAGGGCTGGTCCTTGTGGTCAAAGCCCTGCAGCTGAGGGGGCAGGATTGTAAGTCAGGAGTACAGATATGATATGGTTCCATCTGTGTTTCACAGATTGTTTCTTTTATCCCATTGTCAACTCATTTTTAAAGTATGTGTGAGAACTGTGTTCCTGTTTGCAAATCAGCATTTGCAGTGCATGTTTCTACAGATCAGTTCCTACAGGAAAAAGGCTGGTCCATGTAAACTGGAAAAAGTTGCAGACTCCAGCCGCTGGATTCACAGATATCTGATCTAATTTGAATTGATTGCAAATTTCTCCATATCCCTAGCTGTGAGCCAGGGAGTTTCCCACTGCTGAGTTAAACAAGGATGACTGCAACAGACTCTGCCCCCGCCCCTGCCGCACACACAAATACTAACTTTCATTATAGAGTTTTTGTATTTGCATATATGCATATCATTCTATGTCTGTAAAAAGCAATGGAGGAGACAGCACTGAGGCATAAGTTTAAGTCTTCTCAGTATATCTATGCCAATTTGTTTTAAGCTTATCCATATACCACTGACGACCATACACCTATAAGGTTTATGCACATACAGAGAAGACTGATTATTGCTCATTGTTTGCAGCACCTACAATCAGCTGGTATACACAGGAACTAAAACAAAGGAGCTAAAACCATCAGTGACAAAAGAACTAAACTAACAAATAATAACCAAAAGGGGGGAAAAACCCTTTCACCTCATGTTGAAAGGAGAACAGTGTATAAGCTAGGTGAGCATTCCTAGGGAAGACAGCCTGCAGGCAGGCAGGGAGTCGCCAGTGACAAAGTCTTCTCACTTGCGTCCACTCCAAGCACCAGATTGAGAGGGTGTGCTTGAAGAGGAGTTTCCATAGATGACATAATGTATGGGCAGGTGTATATGGGAGGAGCTTTATAAATTGCTTTGAACTGGATGAGGGAATTACAAGTCAGCAAGACAAATAAGGCTTGGCATCAGATGCTCATAATGCTTGAGAGATGTTAAAATTCTCACTGTCATGATTTGCACCAGGTAAGTGGCATAACATAGATGTCCTAGATTCAAAGTGCAACTTCAGGAGTTGTCCAAGGTTTTGAGTGGGCCCAGCGGTTTTTCCCCTTTCTGTGTTTTGGTCTGTTCACATTACAAGCTGCTTTTGAAAATTTGCTCAGCTTCAAAAGCAGTTTTTCACATGGCAGTGAACTAATGTTTCATAAACAGAAATATAGGACTGATATGAATACTGGGTGTCTTTGAGAAGGTGCCTGGGTTCCATTCCCCTGTAATGCTTACCACTGATCAGTGTCCTATATTCACCTGGAAATGTTCTTTTCACTCAAGGTTTAGTGTTCCACCATTTTAATTTCCCACAATGCCCCGGAATGATGCAAAGAAAATGTAAACCAGCAATCAGAACATCGCTGCTGCCACTGCTGTCCTGTGGAAGTTGACCAAACTGACTAATCAAGGATGGGGACTACCAGATGGCACTTTGCCCAGAGCCCACTCAGACTTGGAGCTCCCTCAGACCCACCTAAGGATGGAGCCTCCTTGGCTTGCCAAACTAGTTGTGTGCTTCTTTAGATGTGTTCAGCACAGCATACTGTTAAGTATGTACAAGATACAGTAACAAGATATCCAAGCAGTTTGTGTCACTGTAAGTTGGATCAGGCTTTCAGCGTGACTCCTGGAGTCCCTGTCACCTTAACTAGGATTATGGGTGAAACTGTATTTAACATTTTCTATTGGGAGAAAATACTTTAATATGTATAGTGTAAGTTCAGGCCCCTCTGTAGAAGCTTATAAGGAAGTTCCAATTAGCAGAACTGTTTTATTTGGATTTTTTCCACAAGGGTCAGAAAGCTCTGAATGTGGCAGACTCAAGATTTTGGCACTGTTGATCAGATCAAATCTGTTTTGGACTGTAGCTCAAATGTGAGCCGTCCTGAGGCTATGTAGCAAGGGGACGGCATATAAAAACTTTAAAAAAATCATCTAGGGACAAACACAAATCTGTAGATGTGTTAACTATCTCTTTGCCATGGATTAGGACCAATGTGTATTTTACATAGAGATGTATAAGCAATGTATTTCAGTTTATATATATAGGTTTATCAAGTTTGCATCTCTTGGACCAAAAGCAGATGCAAATGGTTATTTATTTATTTATTTGATGTTCCAACCATCACAGTTATATTAACCAAAATTACAAATGCATCTACACAAATTCATTGAAAAGAAAAGAAAAGGATTAAAACTCAGATGCAATCTACATTCAGGGTCCATACCTTTGCTAGGAATGTAAATTTGTGGCCAAAAGCATTTGACAGCATCCATATATTTGAAACATGGACATAAATACACTGTGATCAATGGGACAAGAATGCAGATCTCTCAAAGATACACTCATTTGATCAATACATTTGGGAAAACAGGTACACTCGCCAAAATAAAAACAGAAAAAACAACCCCCCCCACCTCCTCTGAAGATTGCAAATTGATTCAGACATGAAATGGGACAAGCTTTGGGATGGAATTTAGAGAGCTTCAGTGAATTCAAGTTTTGCTTGTATGCATATCCCTGGTTTTATGTTAACCCTTCACTGATTGGTTTAGTCATAAGAATATTTGACTCTCCTTATGTCAAATGTTCTTGACATCAGAGTGAAGCAAGGCATTGCAGCTCTGTCCTTCAGTGCAGGATCTTTGCAAACTGCTTTTCAAGCATGGTCAGGAATGATTCAAGGAGACCTCAGGATCTACCACGTGTCTGGCCCTCTTCTCAGAGACTTTGCGCATGCCCTTCATGCTGAGCTGCGCCTCAAGGCTGAATGGGAAGAGGGGCACTTGTGGGCGTTCATGGGCATGCTTAGTTTTTGAAGTTTAATATAACAGCTGTGGGGAGGGGGCATCAGCACATGGAAAGCAATGACACCCTGCACACCCAACAAGAAAGGATAAAAGAGGGCGCTGATTTGCATGACATTCACATCACATTGTTCTGAAATACATGCATGGATATACCTTCACAGTGACAAAAGCTGAAAAACCCATAGAAATAAAAAGAGTCGAAGATGAGGTGAATACACTGTTTGCATTACTGTCAACAACAACAGTATCACTTATTTGATTGCCAGCCTAAATGGCATCCCTGTCACACAAGAAGGTCTCAACGTGCTTGACATAATTCCAAGATTCACAGAAGTCTTCCACTTCCCTCTCCTCAAAAAGACCTAAGAAGGAAAGAGGCTCCTGAATAGCCCAATAAGGACTGAACATGGTCAGTGGGCACAGAATAATTATTGTTTGTTAGGGAGGTGGTGGCGGCGGCGGCATTTCTATACTGTCCAGCAGCTTAAGCTCAGTGGGAGCTTTACCTCTGCGCATAAAGCACAGTATAAAAATACAGATAAAAATAAAAACATCTTCAAAATTATACTACCGAAGTTAAAAGTCATATTTAAAACCAATTTTTAAAAGCAAGCAATTTGTTGCAGTGGCTAAGAGTGCAGGACTGGGGCTCAGGCTATCTGGGTTCTAGTCCCCGCTCAGCCATGGAGCCTGCTGGGTGGCTTTGGGCCACTCATAGATGCTCAGTCCTACCTTCCTCACAGATCCTGCATCTTTCTGGTCCTTCCCTATTTACTTTATGTGTTAAGGACTTTTTAAAGAGCAGGGCCCTTTTCTACACTTCCTTGCTATGTAACTCTGGTTTAGGGTAAGTGTCAAGCATGCTGTGTAATTGTCACAACAGTTGGTATGGATAAGACAATGTTGAATCTAACCAGTATTCGGATAATGGAAACCCTACTCAGCATGTTTTTATTAGACATCGTTTTGTTTGCGCACCAGAGATTTCAATGCACCACAAATAAAGCTCAATGGAGCAAAGTTAGAGAAAAGAATAATAGAGACTATTGAAAGTAGGTACTCCCCTACACTGTAACTATGCGCACAGCAGCCTGTGGTTTGGATTCAGATTTTTCTTTTAGATATTGATCTGAAAAAATGCCTGAGTCATGAGAAGTTTACAAAAGAAAATGATTCCCATGGCATATATATTACGGACAGAATTTGCAAATGGTGTCAACTTCGGATGAACATTACATTTTGTTCAAAACTGTTGTTTTGATTTCAAAGCAAGCATTAATTTCTCCCCTCAACTCCCACTTGTTTCTCTGCACATCTTTTGCTTTAATGAAAGACACCAATAAAGTCAGAACCCCAGTTTCTGACACATCATGCTCTTTGTGATCTTCATTATGATTTTCACTTGGCAAGATCCCAGCCCCTTCTTGGATGGAAAGACAATGGCAACCCACACTATTTCGAAACATGCATATAAATTGCTCTCAGCTGACAGTCTAGATATGAATGTCAAGCAATGTTAACTACAGACACACAATTTGCAATTTGCACACAATTTGCAAAAAAAAAAAAAAGATTTTTAAGAACCCACAAGGGGTAAGGAGGGTGCAAACTTGGATGGGAGCAGAACAATAAAAGAAGCAGAAAATAAGTTGACCCCGGTATGATTGCTCCTGCTCCCATGAACATGAAGTCTCTGCAAATGTAGCTAGACAAGGCATTCTGCAAAGCATAGTAAAATATAAACCTGGCAACCTTTGATCAATTGACCAAAGTCCAAATACTTGATTAGTCCTATGATGTAATATTACGACATAACATTAGCAAAATCGGCAGAGATTCTGAGTTATCAGGCAAGGAACTGTAGCACAGTGGCAGTATTTGTTTTCTCAAGTATAAATGATTTGTAACATACAAAAATATGCATTTAAATAGATTTGGATTTTTTCTTATTCTAAATCCTTACTTAGCAATTCAGTACCCCCCCCCCCCCATTTGTAGACATGCTCTCTGGTTCAGGTCAGGGTAAGCACCAGGTATATAAAAAGACAACAGCCTGACTAGCCCAAATCCATTATCTGAACTAGTTATTCGTTTTTTCAAAATCACTTTCTAATTTCCTGTGTAATCCCAGATCAGTAAATGCTCTCAATGAAACAGAATTCCTTAGTATCCCAACCCTGTTATCCATTTTTGCAGGAGATGCCCCTGGCCAGTGGGAAAATTGAGTTGCTTTAATCACTCTTCTGGTTATTCATCTAAATTATTCTTCCTGCTCACTACTGTACTGAAATATGGCATTTATCATTTTCCAAGGATAAATGTACAAATGAAACAAAAAGCTGGGGAGATGAAGACTGCCATTCAAACCATATTTATTTTTGAAGTGCAAACAAAGATATTCATGGTGAGTAAATATGTTTAGGATGAGTCTGTGTGTTTTGTTGGAAAAACTTTAGTTTAACACTGTATGGTAAATGCCTCTGCAGTTCTGGAGTGGCCATTCAGACTGCAGTGTGCAGAGAGCCAATGGGTCAAGGCATCTGGGTAGGGAGACTTATTTATATGCTTCCTTCAGTACTTCTGCTACTACTAGGCAGCTGGATAGTGAGAATATTGAATAAATTCATTAGCCTTTTTCTACATGTCACTTATTGTGCGCTCATGATACCCTACTCATGGTGCTTCATGGGCTGTTTAAATTACATAGTGGTCCAATTTCACTTTTTCACTTAATCAGCACTTTCGGCAAGTTATTTTGGAACAGGGAAAATGCCTCTTTTAGTTGTGAAAGGAAAAGAAGCCATTATTTTAATTTATGTATTTGTGCTATCCAGCTATACCACAGTACCACCTAGAGCAGTGGTGGTAAACCTATGGCACACGTGCCACAGCATTGGCCCAGCAGCCAAGCATCGGATAACAGCGCACATAGGGGCCATGCGCATGCTCGAAAAGGAGTAGTGGTGCCAGGCAACGATGTCACGAGCCACAACTCATTAGCCTCAACTAATCCGAGATTTTGCATGGCAGAACTTGGCAATTAGATAATGATCTGTATTTAAAGGCACAATGCTAGAGCTAAATTCAGTGGATCAAGTCTGAACTTCGTATTTTATTGAAATCTAAGAACTCTATTTTATCTATTATTTTATATCATTTCAGACAGCTTGCAGCCCCTCTTCTTACTTCTCTGTCTTCTCCTCTCACGCTTGCCTCTTTCCCATTGCCTCAGCTTCTGTCCCTCCTCTACCCTCAAAATGCCTTCTAGAAGGGAGCCAGATAGATTTCCAAGGGTAGGGAATCCCACAGCCTATGTGAGATAATACAGAAGGTCTTATGGCATATCCTTGCCAACAAAACTCCACATGGCAGTGGATTATAGAAGAGTCAGCTCCCAGAATGTGCTTTCAGGCAGGAAGATGTTAGTTCAAACAGCGGGGGCAGAGGATGCTGCTTCAGACACTCATTTTCCCTTCATGTAGAAGAGAATGGGAATCTGTGTTCACAGGATTCTGTGGAGCCTTTGAATTTCCATCATCTGCCTCTGCAAGAACTGAATCATATTGTGCAATGCACCAGCAATGTGTTTTTAAGATGGAGGCATAGCAACTGAATTAAATAATATATGTATATACAATCATGTATATTTAAATTTGTTCCACAGAACATTTAGAGACCTTGTCCCTATTTGGTATGTTTCAACACTGACTGACTAATCAGTGATCTTCTGGAACTCTTGGACAGAATGCTACTTAATCCACAGTACTTTATGTTGATTTAAAACAATAGCAATCATGTCTCAGCCAATGTCTCTTTAGGCTGATGGCTGCTTTGGGGCCTATGAGAAACGGATTTGGTGGTTTGGCTTAATCACAGCCATTCTCTGAGCCAAGATCCAGTTTCTACATTGAACACTCTTTTTGGTTTGCTTTCTTCTTTGCTTCTTTCTGCTGCTTCTTTGCTTATTTAATTTGGAGTATGGCAAGTCACCAAAGCTATTTTCTCCACAAACATGGACTCACTGTCAAAGTCCCCCTGCAACAAAATCTTGTTGGAGTACAGGATTCCACTCATGGTTAAGAGCTGGACCCAGCTCATGAAACAATTAAGTCATATTGATTTAATGTGCATATTCTAAATCGTACTTAAAGGTGCACAAAACAAGTTTCAAGTTGCACACATCACAAAGTGCTCTAGCTGCTCAGTGCACACAGGGTCAAAGTCTATATTAATGTAAATGTGTACATGTATTTTCTTTCTTTTTAACACATGAATGCAGAACTAGCACACACACCCCAGAAGCGATTCCCACTGAATTCAGTGGAGCTTATTTGCAGGTAACTGGCTACAGGATGGTTTTCTTAAACCTTTATATAGCAGCTGCCACTGAATACGCGTGGCATAAAATCCAACATTATTGCTCATCTTTGAAGAAAACAGGTATTGTTAAACATCATAATATTTGTAATAAAGAATTGTATTTCAAAAGCAACAGGAAAGGCACGGCATGATCATGCTTTACTGGTCACATCTAAAGCTCCCTTCAGATATTCGCCCCCATTCTACAAAATAATAGAGTGTCATTAAAAAAATTCTGTACACCAATCTGCGAACAGCATAGAAATGCTTTAAATAAAATAATAAAATAAACGACATCTTCCTCCCGAATTTACACTGCTGTAATTCAGCTGGTTCTCATCTGATTTTTCTGAAATGTTGACAGCTTGTGTCCCTCAGCCAATGAATCCTCCATACTAAATTTCATACTGATAGGGCAAATCATCTTGAATGAATAAGGAATTGAATTTTTGTGGTTTTAGAAGAATGCCTCACACCTAAACTACTGAGCTGCTTCTACAACCTCTAACAGATAGATAAATTTGTAAATCCTAAAGGAAACCTCAGTATGAAAGTTCAAGATGGTTATTAAAGAGGAACTTCCCATACCTGAGAAGCTTTAGGACTTTCTGGTGTTTTGCTAAGTAATTATATTATTTACATAGGATTGTCATGATCTTAGAACTATATGACTGAATTGATCTTAGAAGTATACTGACGACCCATAGCAAAGTCATATATGGTTAATCGAGTTTAAAATAATAGTTGGAATCTGACTGGGACTTTAAGAAAATGGTTTCCCATAATTTTTGGTTAGGCAAGTCCAAGGACTAAGTACAAAGTGAATAAAGATTGTTTTCCCAACACCCTGAACTTGTCACAGTTTTCAGAACTCTCTCTGTCTCCCCACCCCTATGACCATTTCGCCAGCCTTACCTCTCACACAAAGCTATTAATCATCCACTGTATGAAAGAGGAAGGCAATGCATTTCATATTTTCTGAATTCCCTAACATATACCATTTCAAAGTTATTATTTCTGAAAGATTAGGCTGAAATGGAGAATGAATATGTTTTCAGTATTTTTCTTTCTTCCTTAAAGGCTAATGCCAGGAAAACAAAGTGATCTTGTGCCATAATTTTTTGGATCATTTCCAACCTTTGTCATAATATGGATGACAGTGAGCAGAAGGAGCTCTGAATGGTCTTAAAACAAACATGATCTATTCTCAGATAGGATATAACTTCAATGACAATGCAGAACATGGTTCACATGGATATGTGTGCATGTGTTAGTGGTGGTGTTACTCGAATTCCATATATTATTTCAGACCGTTTCAATGTAAAGCTAGACATCAGTTCTATATTTTCTTTTCATTTCCTGAATTCCATGCTCCACACTTTAAAACAAAAGTTGATCATGTTTGGTGGAACTGAACTTTTTTAAAAAAGCCAACTGCAGAATGGAAGTCCTCTGTTCTGTGAGTTTGAGTGTTAGGGTTGCAGTCAATTTGCATATTTTATTTGAACAGGGTAGTTCAAATAAAACACCGGAAGCTCTGCTAGAGGCAGTTAATGCAGCTATCCTACACAGGTCTAATCTGAAGTAAAACCCATTGATTTTGACTTGAAGTGACTACAGGATTGAATCATAAAGTGAACTCCAATGTCCTCTGGCCACTGGCAGGTTTTATTTGCCAACCTGGCTTATACCTGACCTGCATCCCTGCTTCTTGCTTCTTGATTTACCTACCTGGGCATGTACTATATAAGGAACTTTTTTTTTTTTTTTGCTCCAGACAATGGGTTTGAAGCATCTACCACAATTGTAGTCTTCCCCAGATGGCTATTTTCACTGGAATAGCTTTAGAAAGCAGCTTAGCATACTGGCAGCTGAAAATTTTGTCCCTCCATCATCCCAGAGTGTCCCTCCTTCACCAGGCGATCCAGGTTCAAATAACTCCCAGAATGGAATACTGAAAGAAAGGGTATGAGATATGATGGGCAGTGCTTGAAGACAGTTTGGAAATGAAAGTTAGTCTAAAATGAAGATGTTAATGGGACTCGGCATGAGTGATGGAAAGAACCACAGGTCCAAACACATTTCAAATTGTTAGTGCTGGCCCTAATGCTCCAAAGACCTGAAAGAACTAAGACTTCCACACCAACCTCCCTATGCATGGAGTTCATCTGGGGAGGTTTTCCTAAAGATGCTCCTGCTGGCTGAGATAAGAAATGGCAAATGCGAGAGGGTCTTCTTGTTTGTTCCACTCCTTCCAAAGACTCACTGGTATGTCATAGATCTTCCCAGGCAGGCTTTCCTGGTTGCCTATATCACACTCTTTTTGGTGCCAGACAAATAGTACCCGTTTCAGACTTTCAGATCTTTTAAATTGTCTTTAACTGTGGCTTTTAATGCAAGTTTACTGTTCTAATTGTGTATATATTTGTCAATATTACATTTATTGTTATTTTAACCTTGTGTAAAGTACTCTGAAAGGACAGTATAGAGATCTATAAATTCAATCAAACAAACCACTCTTAATCTTCAGCTTTTCATTGAGATGACATGCACTTACTGATTTGCACAGACTGAAGGAAACATTTTGGCAAGCACCGCTCATTCAGCAGATTGGGAGGGAACACCGTGTGGCAAGGAACTGGCAGGCCTTGCTCATCTTTGGTCTTGCTCTTGGTTTAAACTCTTGGTCAGCTAATCTGTACTTTGGCAACATTACTATTTTGCAGCACATCAGTATCTTCACTCTTAGTTCTATGACATCAAGTCCTCAAAAATAGCATCGGCGCATTAGGAGGTGGGTGGGAAGTTTAAAAAAAGAAAGAGAGGCCCGTATTTCAACTAACAGAAAAATGGAATTCATTGAAGTATTCATTTATTGCAGAGGCAATTACAAGAGCTTCAACAATTAGACTATTGTATGAAATAGATATTTCATTAGGTAAAATGGGCAATGTATGAAGGGTTCTGTCTGCTACAGTCTGTCTGTAAAAAGAATCAACTGTAGTTGTTATTATTTTTGCACAGAGGCCAGGAGTTCTTAAACATTTCCCCTAAAACAACTTGGTTCAATCTTCCCCTATTTAAAATGAGGGGTGGGGTGGGGAGGGGTGGGGGGAACAAGAGCAATGATGAAAAACAAACCCTCCTAAACTATGGCAATCTAAAGTTTATTAGTTAAAAATCATAATGAGAATGAAAGTATATCTGTTTCTCTCCTAGCCTTATATTTGCAAATGGTGGCACACATGGGATGCAGTACTTTGTATTTTATGACTACTTTACTTTATTATGGACAAGAAACATCAAACATCTTTATCTAATTTATTAAGTTGTACATTCTCCAGGTTCTGCTGATGATTCGGACAAGCCTGCCCTTTTATCACATTATTTTGCAAAAAAGAAAGAAAGAAGAAAAAAAAAAAGGAAAGAAAAAGAAAAAAAGAACAGAGATACCTTCAGTACTTCTAACATTATTATTAGGTTTGTAATGCCATGCTGCTTGTTAGTAGAATTACCATAGGCTCAGTCTATCCAGATGTTTAGATAACCAAAATGCTTAGAAGGTAATGATTGCATTCTCTAGCCTTCACGTGACTCCTAATTAATTGGAATCATTTCCCACGGTAAACACCAGCTTCTATTTTATTGGCAAAGTGGATTTAGAGAAACCCAATGCCATGGGAGTGTGCCCAGTTTTCTATTCAGTGTGGCCATATGGCCACATTCTGCACTTGATTGCACTGCCATTATTATTATATAAAAAAATCTTAATTATGGAAAAATGATAAAGTGCTGCAGCAGACTTTATGGTAGCTTAACTGTTTAGAAAATGGGCACAGTTACAACAGATCAAAATAATTTAAATGGAAGCATTGCTTTGTTTACAGTAAAGGCTGGACACCAGGCCAAACACTTAGAGCCTATGTTCTGTTTTGCCTTTCCCCTGAAATGCTACTGCTCCATGTAACAAAGACTAGTTCCAAGTGCTTTAATTAAGAAAGAGTGGGGCCTGGGATAGGCTCTAAGTTGCTGGAAGAAGATACTGTACTTGGCTGCACTACTTGTTACTTATACTTTGGATTTAGTGATTTTAAAAGCCTGCTTGTTTAAGGCTGGAGAAGCTTTGAGTTATCTCATGTTGGCTCAAGTCCCACAGAACTGGGAGATTAGAAGCTTTGCCTGATCCAATAACCAGTAATGATGTCGTGCTTGTTTAAAACTTGTCCTCAACACATCCACACTTTTCTTTGGTTGTTCAGTTCCAAATCCAGATAAAGAGGATGGACAGCCTAGGAGGAGAAAAGGTACCTTGAATTGTCCTGGTTTAGGATTGCCTGATGTTGTATCTGCCTACAACATCTGAGTGAAGCCTTCACATTAGCTTTCTGCCAGCAAAACATCTGTGGTTGCTTTGGAACCTGAGATGTTTGGTGAAAACAAAATGGGTGGGTGGTGTGGTGTTATGGTTAAAAAGAAGTGATAAATGAAAGGGTAAAGCATGCTTCCACTTCCTGGCACCCTCACAACACTGCTCCACAATGGAAAAGATGCATGGGCTAAACTTCTTTCACTTTCTGGCATGATATTTGCTCAGTTTCTGAGAGCACCTTTTAGCATTTTAATTCAGTTTTTAAAGTGTCTTAGTGTTTTATTGAGTACATAAAATGTTAAAACTATATTTTACATGAGTACCTATAGTTATAAAGGTTTTGATTGAACTAGTAACTTTTCCAGATATCAAAATCCTAAGCAAGATCCATTAATCATAAATAGAATTTAGTTCTGCACAGAGTAACACTAGTATTTTATAAGCAATCGCTGTGATTTTAAAGAAACCATTTATTTAAGACCTAAAATTTCATTATTTCTACTGCTGGGTAGTCAGATAGTTTATAATAGCACAACAATGCAAGGGTTACAATATTCTATGATCCAGAAATTCCTACATGACCTGGAAACTCCCACATGTACACTCCATTATAAGTGAATAACTGTTTGCGTACTGATTGGCAATCTGTATACAAGCTAAGTAGTTGGTGCTTATGCTGAATCTTATTTCTGAATAACTGTACAGCTGTACTGAATAATCTGTGTTCACAGGTATGCATATCTTATGTGCATTGAATAAAACTGATGAACCTTCATAAACTGAAGATGCATTCTTCAGTTCACGCAACAATATGAGTTATTATGCTTAATTTGTATCCATGATCAATAACCTGGATAAAGTAGAATTCTGGAACTGTGTACAAATGAATGCATGCACAGAACAGTGCTGCTCAGGTGTTTGTCAACTTTGAACACGTAGTGGGGAAGGGGACATGTGTACCAGCCCTGCCCCTTCCATCTCTGGCTTCTCCATGTTGTTGGGAAAGGTCGGGAGAGAAATTGCAATGGCATTGCGCTAAATGTGGCTAGAGAGCCCAAACAATCAGGAACGCTGATCGAGTAAGTTAAATACCGCAGTCTCAAAGCAGACCCTTGGTGGACATCCAGGGTTTGCTTCCCACTATTGCAAAAGCTTGTCCATTTGCTAGTACTGCTTCCTTCCTTTAATCAGATGCAGATCCAAAAGGAGATCTCTTTTTATGCTGTGACTCCCAAGGAGCCTTTGGCGAGTTTGCAAAGTTGTACTTCTCATTTAAATGCAGGGAACTAATTTTACATATAAGTTGCTACAGTGAAGTGTTATTTTCTGCCACTGAAACAGCACAGTTGAATTTCCTGCATTTGCAGAAATCATGAGGGCCAGTGCAGTGACTGAGTGTAATGGATGAGCTTTGCCTGGGGATGAAGGGTCAAGGTTCTTCCCTACCAGCTAGCTACTGAATTAATACTATAATTGCATTAAGCAACAGCCTCATGCTTGGCTCTTCTGTGTATGGTGCTGGGGATCCTTGTGAATGTTCATACAATAAGAACTAAGCACAGACGTAAGCGCTAGTACAATGTTTTTGATATAAATTTTTGTGCTTTCTTTTTCTTTAAAAATGAAAAGGATGCATATGAGTGTAGAACTGATTTTTTATATTGTGTAGGAGGACATCTAACAAACCTCCCCAGTTGCAACCAAAGAACTTTTCCACTGTAAAGAACACAAAAGCGTAATTTCAGTCTAAGCTGAAAGCACATTAAGTTGTTGCTGTGAACTGATGTTTTGTCAACAGATTTATGAACTAATTAAACCAGGCTTGACTTTCAGACAGGTTTAAGTGATGCAACATGTCATACTACAACAACATCTTCACAACAATGCTGTCTCATATCTTTAGAAGCAACCCATCTGGAAACCATGCATATATTGATTTTTCAAAATTATTATTCTTAATGCTTGGAACATTTGTTTCATATTACTTTCTCTGCCACGGTGATAGACATATGTTTATTATTTAGCGAGCTAGTTAGTTGTACCCCACTTTTCAAACCAATGTTCCAAAGTGCCTGACATTGAATGAAATGTTAGAATGGTAAAATATAGTCACAAATTCTGTTTCTCTCTGTAACAATCCCATCTATTTCTTCCTCAGGGATGCTGAAGGGGGCAGGTACTTCTGCAGGCCACCAAAGCGAACGCCTAGCGGGCTGCAGTCCTGCTTGAGTGGGGCCGCCAGGCAGCCAGCTTCAATGACCTTCCAGCCCACTTTCCACCATTGCAAGGCAGCGGTTGCAACAAAGCTCGATGGAATCCCCGCGCTTGCCAGTTCAATGACCTCCTCTGGCTGGGCCGTGCCTGCATGTGCCCTGGGGAGCTGCAGACCGGAGATAACTCAAGGGAGCTGTTGCCATTCTCAGCGTGGAATCGCTTTGGTCATTCTGCTGCCTGGCTCTGCCTCTTCACCTTATGAAGCAGACTTCTCTCGGTGTCTCTTAATCTTGGGAACCCATACACCCCCATGTTTCATATACTGATCTTCTGCCCTGTTCTGAGCTGGTCTGTCTGGCTGGAAACTGAAAGTAGAGATGAATGAAGCGGGCACAGCATGAGCAGCCACTGTTGCCACTCTTGGAATGAAGATGATGAGGATTACTCCACTGCATTTATATCCCACCTTTTTCTTCCTGCAAGGAACCCAAGGCAGCTTACATGGTCTTCCTGCTCTCCATTTTATCCACACAACAAACATGTCAGGTAGGTTAGGCTGAAAGTCAGTGACTGGCTCAAAGAGATTTTCATTGAGCTTCATGGCCAAGTGGGGACTAGAAACCAGATCTCCCTAGTCTCAGTCCACGCTCTCGAGACTGTGCCAACTGTCTCTCAACAGATGCTCATGTTTAGATCCTATGTTTAGGCTTCCATGAGTAGAAAGACTCCTTCCAGTCATGGACCAGGCTGAGATGCAGCAGAGGATCCAACTGAGAAAGGAGAAGAGGAGGAGGAGGAGGAGGAGGACACTGTTGCTGATTTTCTCCTCCCTGGCAGCCTCTCCTCAACATAAATTGCTTTCAGGTAGCTCAAGGGACTACAGGACAAAAGTCACCCCCCCTTTTCTACTGGCAGGAATATCCTGTGAGCAGACCTCAATTTAGGGGTTATTCCCACCAGAAAAGCAAACTCAAGAGTCCCACCAATTGTAATTGCTTCTAGTAATGTATTCAGGCTTTGTATTAAGCAGACGCATTGGCTAATCCAGAGGCAAAACTATGAAACAATTAAATGAAAGTAAAATCTTGAAAAAAGAACACAAATTTAGTCATGAAAATGTAGAGCAAAAAGATTCAAATAATCCCCATATGCTAGATGCTATGCTAGAATACTGTCAATTATAGAGTCAATTTATCAAGTCTGTCCCTCTGGAGCAAATATCTTACTTGTGCATGCATGAAACTGTCCAGTGAAGCAAATCTGAAAAATAGAGTTATTATTAAGAGAAGTCATCCTGAGCTATGTGAGCAACAAGCCAATGTTGAACATAGATCTTTTTCTGGGATAGTGCAGTTGGGGTAGGAAGTGAAAAGAGAAAAGTCCTGGCAAGCCTGAGTTGGCAAGAAGAGGAGAGATGACTTGTTCCTTCCCTGATGTCCCCACAGGAGGACCAAGGAGGGAAGGAGGGAAGAAGGGATGGAGGGTCCAGCAGCCCATGGTAAGCCTGACTGTCTGTCAGGACTCACTATGGGTTGTTTGCACAACAAAACCAACCTGCTGTGGCTTACTGCAGGGCAGGTTATCCATGGTGTGCAAGTATGCCACCTCCCTCTCTCTCTCTCTCTCTCTCTCTCTCTCTCTCACACACACACACACACACACACACTCTGTTTAATAGTCAAAGCCAAAACACAAAACAAAGCTAATGACTTAAAAATACAACATGCTATGACATAATATGAAATACTTAAGTTTAAAAAGAATAAAACTAAAGTTAAACAGAAGGTAAAAGCCAGCAGCAGAGCAAAGGTATAAACTGGACCACCATGATTTTAAAAACTGGATTATTAAAAAGCCTGGGAAAATACAAAGGTCTTTGCCTGGTGCTGAATAGATTCCCACACAGGAGCCAGGCCAGGCCAAGGTACTTTGTACAGAGCATTCCACAATTGGGGCACCGCCACTGAAAAGGCCCTTTCCTGAACAGTTGCTGACTTTAGTGCCAAAGGCCTAAACTTACAGGCCAGAGGTGGACCAGAGGGTGAAGGTTCTCTCTATGGTCCTCCTCAAAGCCCCATCCCACTACTCCAAAGAAAAGTCCAGCTGGCTCTACCAGTAAACCCTGGAGCATCTATCCTGGTACCCCACAGCATGGCAGACACCTGGGTATGCCTGCAGTGCTTCTCTGTCACCAAGTCCATAAAGGAGACCCACAGTAAGCAGGGAGCCATTGCATCTTTTAGACACAGGGTTTTCACATATGCTGAAAAGGTTGATTTGTATTAAGTAATTGTGCAATGAAATTAGCTTGGATCTAATCATTCCCCATACAACTCCATAGGTGATCTGTATTCATTTATCAGGACAAAGAAATAAGAAATGGAGGCCTAGATTATTATTACATGAAAGACAGAACATAATGTTAATACTTTTTCAAGTTCTCATTATTTATATATTTAACCTTCTTTGAACAAAGATCTTATTGTTCTCAAAGAAAATAAAAGGACAGGCATCTGCAGATGGTATGAAATTGGCCAAATATGGACTTTACAATTTGTAGTTTTATTCTTTTTTAATGTGCACAAGACAAACTGAGAATAAATTCTTGGATGGTTTGGATTTTATGCTAGCTCGTTGGATTTTATGCTAGATCGTTGGCGGTCTTACTGAAAAGCTTATTTTAATTGAAAGCTATGCCAGGAAACATAGAATGTTTTGATTGTTAATTCAAATGTTCTGTACACAAGGAGACGTGGTATCCTCAGGATAACCTTTTGCCATCCTTGACATAATTTGGCAAGTGACTTCTTTAGGCCTTTTGGAAAAAAGCATAGTTATATCAAAAGGATTACTTCTGCCATATATCACAAACGCAGGTCCAATATCCTTTCTGTTCTAATATTATAAGCCTTGATGCACCCATGTTCAGGCACACTAGGTTCATGGAGGAACAACACCTGGCAGGAGACCGCGCCCGCGCCCGAGAACCGCACCGCGCCCAAAGACCGCGCCGCGCACGCGCCCGAAGACCGCGCCGCGCACGCGCCCGAAGACCGCGCGAAGACCGCGCCGCGCCGCCGACTCCGCCGCTACCTGACTGCCCTGCCACGCCCCTGCACACGTGGCAGGTGTGCCCGGACGGGGTGGGGCGTCGGGTGGCCGGCGGCTACAAAGTGCTGCAGGGGGGAGTGCCGGCGGGAGGAACAACACCTGGCAGGAGACCGCGCCCGCGCCCGAGAACCGCACCGCGCCCGAAGACCGCACCGCGCACGCGCCCGAAGACCGCGCGAAGACCGCGCCGCGCCGCCGACTCCGCCGCTACCTGCCCTGCCACGCCCCTGCACACATGGCAGGCGTGCCCGGACGGGGTGGGGCGTCGGGCGGCCCGCGGCTACAAAGCACCAGCAGCGGCCGGGGCCGGCGGCGAAAGGGCGTCGGCCAAAGGGCGGTTTGCCGCCGTTTGGGGGGGCTGTTCGGGGGGGGCTAGGCTGGCCAGGGGACTTGCTCTTTTGTTGTGGCAGTCCCTTCTGTTGAACGGCCAATTTTAAATGTTTTATAATTTTAAAGTGTTTTAACTTGTTTTTATGGAGTCGTCCCTGGCCATGTTGCCGCCTGAGTTTCCTGGGGAGCGCACTGGCGCCGCCATTGGTGTGGTGATGGGCAATGGACGTAATAGCGGTGGGGGCTTAACGTGTCTGCATAGAAGAAGGAGGGACAGATGGCTGACACCTGTCCCTACTTCTGGTTTTGCTCCCAGCCAGAAGGTGCCAGGGAGTCTTGTCAGTCGCCCCTCGGGCCTGACGGTGCTGTTGTTTAATGCCAGGTCGGCCAATAACAAATCTGCCCTCATCCATGACTTGATTGTGGATGAGGGGGCCGACCTGGCCTGTATAACGGAGACCTGGGCGGGAGAGGGGGGGGATGTTGCCCTCTCTCAATTGTGCCCGCCCGGGTATATGGTCCAGCACTGTTCACGGCCGGAGGGGAGGGGAGGGGGGGTCGCTTTGGTTTACCGGGCCTCCATCACTCTCACGGGACTTCCTGTCCCTTCGAGACCAGGGCTGGAGTGTCTCTACTTGGTGTTGGGCGACCGAGACAGATTGGGGATTCTGTTGGTGTACCGTGCACCCTTCTGCCCAACAGTCTCCCTGCCTGAGCTGACGGAAACGGTCTCGGACCTGGTGTTGAGGACCCCCAGGATGCTGGTCCTGGGGGACTTCAATATCCATGCCGAGGCTAGTTTGACCGGGGCGGCTCAGGACTTCATGGCTTCCATGACGGCCATGGGGCTGTCTCAACATGTCACCGGCCCGACCCATGAACGTGGACACACTCTGGACCTGGTTTTCTCGACGGGGCAGGAAGAGGGTGGTCTGAGGGTGAGGAATTTATGCTTGACTCCCCTGTCATGGTCAGATCACTTCCTAGTGAGGTTTGTGCTCGAGAGCGACATCTCCCTCTGCAAGGGTGCAGACCCGATTGTGTGGGTCCGCCCCCGGAGCCGGATGGATCCAGAAGGATTCCTGAAGGCTCTGGGGGAGTTTCCGGCTGACAAGACGGGTGCTCCTGTCGAGGGTCTGGTTGAACTGTGGAATGGGGAGATGACCAGGGCTGTAGACACGATCGCTCCTAAGCGTCCTCTCCCATCGGGCAGAGCCCGCTCTTCCCCTTGGTACACTCCAGAATTGAGGGCAATGAAGCAGGTTGGGAGACGGCTAGAGCGTAGGTGGAGGAAATCACGTGATGAATCTGACCGAACACACTTAAGAGCCCACTATCGGGCCTATGCTGTGGCGGTGAGGGCGGCGAAAAAGAGACACTTCTCCGCTTCCATTGCCTCCTCACAATGCCGTCCGGCGGAGCTCTTTCGAGTGGTGCAAGGCCTGGTTCACCCAGGGCCAAAGGAAGAGCTGATTCCACCCTCAAAGGCCCGCTGTGACGACTTTGCCGAGCATTTTAGGGAGAAAATCGCTCAGATTCGTCACGAGCTGGATTCCACTATTGATTCAGAGGTTTTAAGGGAGACACCAACGCTACCGTCTGGTCCAGAATTATTGGATGAATTTCAGTTATTGCGGCCCGATGATGTGGACAAGGTGCTTGGACGAGTACGTCCTACCACTTGCCTTCTGGACCCTTGCCCGTCTTGGTTAATAAAGGATTCCAAGCACGGGATTGGAACCTGGATCTTGGAAGTGGTTAACGCTTCTCTGAGGGAGGGTCGGGTGCCTGCTCCTTTAAAGGAGGCGGTAGTCCGACCGGTCCTGAAGAAGGCGTCACTGGATCCAGGGATGGCCGCTAACTATAGACCAGTGGCCAACATCCCGTTTCTGGGCAAGGTGTTAGAGCGAGTGGTGGCGGGACAACTCCAAGCACTCTTGGATGAAACTGATTATCTGGACCCATTTCAGTCCGGCTTCAGACCCGGGTACGGTACTGAATCTGCCTTGGTCGCCCTGTACGATGACCTGTGCAGGGAGAAGGACAGGGGGAGTGCGTCCCTGTTGGTTCTCCTGGACCTCTCAGCGGCTTTCGATACCATCGACCATGGTATCCTTCTGGATAGGCTGGCGGGATTGGGGGTCGGAGGCACCGCTTTGCGGTGGTTCCGCTCCTATCTCAACGACCGATTCCAGAAGGTGGTGTTGGGGGACTATGGCTCTGCGCCATGGCAGCTTTGCCATGGGGTACCGCAGGGTTCCATTTTGTCCCCTTTACTGTTCAATATCTACATGAAACCGCTGGGAGAGGTCATCAGGAGGTGTGGGCTGCGGACCCATCAGTATGCTGATGATACCCAGCTCTACCTCTCGTTTTCCACCAATCCAGGTGAGGCAGTGGCTGTACTGAACTGGTGCCTGGCCGAGGTAATGGGCTGGATGAGGGCCAATAAACTGAAGCTCAATCCAGACAAGACGGAGGTCCTGTTGGTTGGCGGTTCGGGCTTCGGAGAAGGTGACCTGAACCTTGTCCTGAATGGGGTTGCACTCCCTCCTAGGGACAAGGTCCGCAGCTTGGGAGTGCTCCTCGACCCGGAGCTTTCACTTGAAGCTCAGGTGACAACAGCGGCGAGGAGCGCTTTCCTCCAGCTTCGGCTGATTCATCAGCTGCGCCCCTACCTGGAGTACGACTGCCTTGCAACAGTGACTCATGCGCTGGTGACTTCCCGTCTTGACTTCTGTAACGCGCTCTACGTGGGGCTACCCTTGAAGACGGTCCGGATACTTCAATTGGTTCAGAATAGAGCTGCCAGGCTGCTGACGGGGACTGGACGTTATGTTCACATGACACCAGTTCTCCGTCAGCTTCACTGGCTCCCCATTGAAGTCCGGGCCCAATTCAAGGTGTTGGTAATGACCTATAAAGCCCTAAACGGCTTGGGTCCTGGTTACCTGAAGGAGCGCTTACATCCATATTTGCCCAGTCGCCCCCTGAGATCGGCGGGAGAGGCCCTTCTCCGGGAGCCCTCCGTGAGAGAAATTAGGAGGGTGGCTACTCGGAGAAGGCCTTTCTCAGCGGTGGCGCCTAAGTTATGGAATGCGCTCCCCAGAGAGGTCCGCCTGGCGCCGTCGTTATTTGTTTTTCGGCGCCAGGCTAAGACCTTTTTATTTAAGCAACATTTTAAATGCTAAATACAATTGAATTTTATCTGGCCAGGGCGGCTTATTTTATAATGTGAGTTTTAATTAAGATTATTTTATATGGATTTTAACTTGTTTTATCTATGTTGTAAGCCGCCCCGAGGCTTCGGCGAATGGGGCGGCATAAAAATGTTTTAATAAATAAATAAATAAATAAATAAATAAACTAGCAGCACCGGTGAGAATGCGCATCCACTTGAAGCAACAGCTTCATGGGGCATGGACAAGTATCACCCTGTAGATGTGAATGGAGGTGCACAAATGGATTCATTATGGACATTGACACTTCTGAGAATGTACCTCCCTTGTTAATTGGAATGAGGCCAATTGTTATGCACTTAGGCATAGGCACACGCTACCAAAAATGTATGACTAAAAAGGGGAAGGAGAAGGAGAAAAGAATTGCTACTGGCTTTTCATATAATGGCCACATTTCCAGACACAAACTTTGACCCAGGAGCCAAAGCAAGGCTGATAAATCTGACATACATGATCAAGAATTGGGGCAGAGGGAATCTACTTTTGTGCACATGGGGAAACACAGACACACAGAGAGAGCTCGTCAACTTGGCTGGGATAGAGAAAAAAACGAGTCCTCAGTCCATCTGCTGTGGCTATTTCTGTGCCAAGGACAAGCTTAAGAGAATAATTTTCATATAAGGAGAAAAAGTGCTTCTGAATGATTTGGAAAACTCATACATACAATATTAGAGCCTTCAAAGGCATTGCTGTACTGAATAGATGAGTCAGGAATTTTGAATAGCAATTGGCTTGGAAGGTGATAGAAATGGATGGAAATGATGTTGCTGGCAAAGTGTTGTGATGTAATTAATGTACAAGAAAATCTTTAATGCCATAGTTTGAAATGATGAAGTGTGACTGGATCTCAATTTTGAGAAATTCCATTAACCCAAAGAATTTCTGGAATATCAACAGATGGCCAAAGTCAGTAATAAAATGCAGTGTGCATCACTCCAAAAGGAAGCTAAATAATTTCACTGAAACCAATGAAAACCAGAGAGTGCCAATGAACAGATTTATGAAGTTACGAAAGGAAGATGAGAAGCAGATTGATTTGTGGTTTCCTGATGTTGTAATCACGGGGACTTCTTAAGTCGTAGCACCAGCATGAAGCTGAGGACAGTTGGCTTCAAAGCAAGACAAATCAGCTTTGAACCTGCTTACCAAAGCAGTACATGCCTATTCGGAAGAAAGCCCTACTGAATCCAGTGGGTCTTACTCCTGTGTAAGCATGTCTAGGATTGCTGTTGGCCTTCTACCTCTGCTTGCTTGTTTTGAAGTTTAAAGACATTTTATCTCAGCTCAGACGCCCATGCATCCCGGATTGTGAACAGCATCTGTGCTTTGTTTTCAGTTAGGGAATTTTCACTCCTTTCGCCAACCCCAACCGTCTATGCAAAGTTTGGCCTGTATTAGCTTCACAGTGATGAACCTTCATGATTATTTCCTCTCGCGTGTTTACATATGGTACATTACAAGTGAGACCTGCAACAAAATGTTGTGGCACGTCCTCATATTTTGAACAGGAAGGGTGTTTAGCAGCTCCTTCCCACTGCCTTTTTTCTGCCTTTTCCCTTTTTGTTTTCCTGTTGTTTGATATTAAATACTGCATGGTAACTGGGCATACATCCAAAAGTAGGTGTGTGAGTGTGTGTGTGTGTGTGTGTGTGTGTGTGTGTGAGAGAGAGAGAGTGAGAGAGAGAGAGAGAGAGAGAGAGAGAGAGAGAGAGAGAGAGAGAGAGAATGTGTGCATCTTGTGATACTCCTGCACACCTGGGGGGTTTGCTTAGGAATGCTGATAGCTCCCTTTCGTTTTTCAGCATCAGTGTTTTTGGCTTCATTTCTGTCCGCATAATAATCTGATTTCACTGTTAGAAAAAGCAGTTGTATCTCTTGAAAATACTACATTGTGTATGTATGTGATCCACATGTGTGGATCACTGAGACTTAAGTGCCAAGTCTACAGATAATAGCCATTGGTCAAGGATGCTTTAGCCTTTGCACATGAAGCATTTATTGTGCACTTGTGATTTGTCAGCCATTATTGATTTGGAGCCTGTGCTTTAGAACAATGTTAGTGTTTTTCTTCCCAGCATGGAAACTGGTACATCTCTGAAATGTATATCTGGTGGCATGAAACTGGCTATATATGTACAAATTCTGCTGTACCACAGTGCCACTTAGTGGTTGTGTAATGGAACATCTAGAAAGGTGGGGGGAAAAAATCCCAGTATAGCACAAATGTAAAGGGATGGAGCTGAATCCCACGAAGAATCCAGAAGTAGAAGCCTTGGTAAAATGGCAAATTAAAAGTCTCAGACAGAACAGGGCCAAATTCCCACTCTGAGCACAGGATTGGACTCAAATGGCTTAAATGCCCTCTTCCAATTATATGATTCTGTGATACAGAAATAGTTGATTACCTATACTTTGATCGCTGTACTGACACAGCATAGGGTGTACTGCTCCCAACAGATCACTTGTCCTACATTGAGCACTACATTGTGTGTGCATGTCCATGTGTGGTGGTGGTACTTGGCAGCTGTGAGCTCTACTGGAAGTTGGATGCATGTGCCTTCTTGGTAGACAGTCACATTTCTACTGAATACCTTTGGAGAAGACTTGTACTTTCATAAATATAACAATTGCCTCTTGATAAGAGAAAAGTGGGGGAGGAGGTTATTAGTAACATGAAATAGACCCTTACTCAATGGATACTATCAGCACAAATGTATGTGTCCACCATTTCCAAGTTATAGACAATTTTTGCTAATATATACACAATTTTCATCTATTGAACAGGCAAGACTGCAAATTGTGATGTAAATGAAGAGTCCATGTAAAACTGGGGTTTAGCTCAATTTCTACAGAATTGCTTTTCAAGGAGAAATGGTTATTGTAAGCTGTGTGGTGATTCGGCCTTGGGTCATGCCCTAGTTGTGACAAACAGTAGGATATGTTTCTTGCTATTTTCTTCAGATTGCTGGGGAAAAATGGGAATGCTACATTTCATACACACAATGAAACTAATTCTTTGCAGGTTCCAATTACAGCTGCTTTGATTGCAATCAATGGGATTAGCTGCCATAGATACAACAATTGGCAACATGGCCTTATGAGGTCAAAGTAGTGTTAGAAAAGGTTGCTATGATGACCATCATACAAAGGAACCCAAGCAATAAGAAAACCACTTTTCTACCCACATTGGTGAGCTTAAATGAAAAGCTTTAAGGAAGAACTGATCTCTTTGTTTGCCTTTCTTCTTGTGAAAGCTGCATTTTAAAATTTTAAAGTGTATGTTTAAACAGTATGTATGCTATGTTTTATTTACAAGGTAGAGATTTAGAAACAGAAGAAATACCAGTGTGTGCTGTTTTTCCATTTCTTTTCGGATAAAATCAGTGTTGCTAGGCTTCCATTTCCTGGGGCTGTTTTCATGGTAACTAAATAAATGTGTTACTCTTAGATGTTGAGAATTTGGGTTCCAATATCAGCAGCTCCAGGTAATGTCTTGGCCTGAAGTTGATGGGACTTGCTTTTGAGTAGGCACTGTATAGATTACACTGGAACATGTATTATTCACGCCGCTCATGCTCAGGGTTAATGCAAATTGAATGGTTAATGTGTGCAACAGCCAGCCCTTGTGCACATTCGATGTATCCCATGGAGAATGTGCATATATTCTGTTCATGGAGAGAGAGATGTGCAGGCTTTCTAGCCATTGTGAATAACCTTCAGTAACCTTCCTGACTGCATTTGGCACATACTCGAGCAATTGTACATAATTTCCAACAGAACTCAGGTAATGTGCATAGATTTTGCATACATTATCCACTGGTAATTGTTTATAGCCTCCAAAAGGCCTTGGGAATACACATTTCCTAACTGTATTTCATATGCACATACTTTTGTTGTTATGCATTGTCTCTAGTGGTTTTTGCATATCTTGATAATGTTTTGTACATTCTCTGTAATACGCATAGTCTCCAAGGAACATTAGAAAATGTACATACATTGGAATAACTTATTTGCCTTGGGGAAAAATTCCTATGAATGCTAATGAGAACTCCCCCCTCATGCAAATGTCAGGCAGTGACCAATAGGAACTGGGATTGCTGAAGGTGAGGGCAAAGGGTAACCTCTCCCCAGCATCCTAAAATCATTCCCACATACTGTTAGGCTGGGTTCGACTCAGCATTGAGGTGATTGACGAGCAAACCCAAAGGCAGGTCAATAAACAGGCAAAAACCAAAGGCTTTGCCAGGCAAGTGAGTAGTTTTAGGATATGCGATCTGAGGTTCAGCCAAGGTCAAAATCCAGATCAGTCAAAGCTGTTGAAAAAGCAAAGTCAGGCAAGAAGCAGGACCTGGTAGCATGGAGATCCCAAACACAAAGCAGGTTTAAAGGAACAAGTCTATAAGGCACTGGGAACTGAGGTAAGATGTTGCACCCAATTGAGCTCAAGTTTTAACTGAGAGCTGTTTTAGCCAGATCTTCTGGAGCCCCACAGAGGGCTCAATTGAAGTTTGTCACAGGCTCATGTAAAATGTCTTCCTCGTGAGGCATCTGGTTGCTTTAGTTCTTGAAGGTGCTGCCTGCACCTCTGTCTTCTGGCACCAGCATGTTCTAGGGCCTGGCAGATGCTCAGCCTCACCTGAGATTCTATGTGGGCATCAATCCACAGGTTCCCCAGGGTCCAGAAGTACCAGAGGACCTGCTGTAGCATCCCCAGAGATGCTAGTAGTGCAAGTGCTGGGATAATGCACAGGATCATTGGACTCCCTCATTTGGAAACATCATCATCATCACCACCACCATCATCTAAAGAGTGGTCCTGTCCTGGGTGAGCCATGAAAACCAGCAACTTCATTCTCTCTTACCACATGCACACCTGGTTTTTTTCCTTAAAAATAAAATAGAATTAGTACAATTGCTGGTAATGTGAATGGAGTTACATCTAGTTTGATCCTTAGACAATTTTACTTACTGTGCTAGAAGCTGAACGGGTGAACTTTGCAAAGCTTGTATCTTATGTCTAGGAATTAGTGGGCCAACAAATAAGTGCTCAAGGCGAAGCATGCCCCTCCTTGCATGCCATCCCAGCAGCACAGGCCACGCTGCTGCAGGGGTGAGGCAGGCAGCTTCGCTAGTCCATTTAGCAGATGAGTTATTTCAGCTGCCAGGAATGTCTTCCGGTAAGTCTTGCACCATCACCTCCCCATTCGCCTTCTCTTTTGCCTTAACTTATCTCATGGCAGAGATTAATATCTGCTATTTAATTGTTATATCACAAACCAAAAAAATCATTTAAAGTAAACAATTATACTCAATATATCAAAAGTCATTTTCTTAATTTGATATATTAGATGAAGACCACTGAAATAATGGTGTCGATTGTGACAGATTCTCGGAATCAGTACTTCCTACATATGGTTTATCAATCCTTTCAGTCCCCATGCTCAGCACTAAAATCATCCATAACTCATAACCAGATTCACAAATATGTCCCTGATGCAGCTGCATAGTCTACCCTTGCTTAAATACCACTCACCATTTGGTTGTCCTCCAGACCACTTGGAAAGATCAATATTTGCTTCTAGGAAATAGAGACAGAGGTGGTAAATTACCTCCAAAGTACAGACCCTCTGGGGTTTAAATGTTACATTACAGAGATCAAGCTGTGTCTGGTAACAAAGCTAACATCAAATAGAAGTATGCATATTTAGCTTAACATGGAATTCTAGCTTGGAAGCAAATGCACTGAATCTTTGTGGGAACTTCATAGGACAAAGAATGTGTGTGGGCTTGGCCCATCAGGATGTTTTCATGTGTAAGCCCATCAAAATGAATGGAAGCTATTGGAGGGAAGGGAATTTTGGTGGAAGGTAAAAAATATTACAAAAACTTTAAGTGCCAAGTTCTCTTTAGGGCCACAAATGTTTTGTTTTGATATATTCAGGAAATAGTCCCACCTGACAAGGTAAACATGATTATTCATTTCCTAATGGTTGACTACAGGTAGAAGAAAGCTAAGCATCTAAACAATTAATGATTGGTGTATGATAGCTTTGGATATGATCTATCCGATGAAATTAGCTAATGTGATAAGAGTCAGAGAGGGAAGGTAAGTAAAAAAATGGAAAAAATATGTCTCTATTTTATATTGGAAATGGAGAATTTAGGATACAAATTTATTTACCATGAAGAGCAATTTAACTGGTATGAGTTTGATTGTATTTTTATATCTTCTTTGCTAATTATTGTATTTATGAATCAATTTAATATGGAAGCTAATACATTTATTTGAAAAATGCATGGAATATGTTAAAGAACGTAATTTTGAATAGGAAAATAGGGATTGAGTTTTGTACTTTTCTTTTCCTGTAGACAATTAAATATCTCCTGTATGATTATTTTAGAGGCAATGACAATTAATCCTTGTGACATATGCATTTGACTACACAGCTTGCTCTCTGAATGTCTCCCTTTGGAAATGAAGCAAAGTTTGAACCAGCCAGACATTACAGTACAACAACATGCATTTTGTATCCAAGACAAATAAAAATTGTCACAGGTGCTTTTTTAATGAAAGAGAAAAGAAAGCATTCTGTATTGCACCATCTGCTGGGAGTTCAAATCTAAATTGGAAACTTCTGGTGAATATGGGGATTGAAACAGCAGAGTCTTCTAAAGACAGGAAGTAAGAATGACAAAGCTAATGCCCAAATAAGTAACAATATCAGTCATGATAGAAGTAAATGTACAAATTAGCTGTTTCTTCTTCCCCAACTCTTGTCCTGATTGAAGAAATTTTTGGCTATAAGATTATTTACGTATTGACAGAGGAACAGATATTGGGTTCTGGCAGAACATAAATGCTACCATATATTTCTCTCAACAATCCTTCTTCAAAAAGATGGCAAAACTGTGTTATTCCATTGCAAAAAGATATACTTTTGCAACCTGTCCACTCAGACAGAGAAAACCAAGCTATGGAGAGCAAACCAGCTGGCAGGGTGAGGGGTGATGGGATTCAGGGATCCCATGGTTTCCCCTGGAATACCTGCAGCAGGGAGAGATCTCTCAGGCATATTGAGCGTGGGCTGACTCATAAGCCACACTGTTTAGCTTATTTCACAGCATGGCTTACCACTGACCATTATATTTTATTTGTTGAACTGAGTGAAAACAGAGGAATAAAGACTTAATAAGCAACATCTAATTTTTCTATTCATAATTCATTAGTCAGCTTGCTGAAAACATGTAACCATATAACCGCTGCAGTTTACGGTATCGTTAGTTTCGGGAGAGACCAGTTATGGATCAGCAAAAAAGAGGAAAGGCATCACCAAAAAAGAGAAGAAAAGGCAACCCTGATTTGCATTAAGTTATATGCACAGGTGCATATTTTGAAATACATATTACAAGTTAAATAAAAATGCTGTACATCTCACCATAATGTAGAAGACTGTGATCAGATGTCTTGCTTAGTCTGCTGTTAATAGGCATCTTTGACCAAGGTCTTTCTTCCTAGGATTCTTTAACTTTCAACTAGACTTCGACTGGGCAGCCCTTCACACGATCCTTTAGGAACAGGAACACATTAACATACAGATAAATGGTTTGAGAATGGCAGATAGCTTCACGACAAGGCAGCTGTTAATTACTTCTTGCATCTGGTGGGATTTGAATCAGCATCTTCCATGCATCTTTTTACAAGTAGTACTTGGTATTTAACAGGCATTACTGCTGCTTCATGCAGCCAATGTAATCAGCATTATGTGTAAGTAGATGCATTTTCTGGAATTCCTGCTGGCCTTGTGTAAACATGACCCCCACCTCTGCGTAAAGTGGCCTTCTGATTATTCCAAGTCTACCTGTGCACAACATTTACACTTTTTAAACAATGTGCTTAATTACTTGAATCACCGCAAAGTGCTTGGATTCGTCTCATAAACACACCGTTGTATTCCGCCTGATATATAAACACCCTGACCCATGGCTGAGAATGTTAGGAATTTTATTAGCCCCATAAAGTTTTTGTTGTTGTTGTTGAAGTCTAGTGCCACAGGTCCAAAATAAATAAACACAGAGAAACCAAGAGAAACAATTAATTGCCCGTTTCCCCCTTTCCCTCATCCTCCACA
Organism: Varanus komodoensis; assembly: GCF_004798865.1. NCBI lineage: Eukaryota > Metazoa > Chordata > Lepidosauria > Squamata > Varanidae > Varanus > Varanus komodoensis. The sequence continues at coordinate 9,712,180 of NW_025335589.1, forward strand.
CTAGTGGCTCTCTAAGGACACTTTGCTGCTGTTTTTACTGAGGTAATTTGTGTTTGTTATCCAGATAGTCTGTAAACATGCAAGCTAATCAAACAAAAATGAGAAAGGATATGGAAAGTGAATATGTATCCAGTGTCTTAAAATGGCATTTATAGTGAGATTTCCTAATATGAATGTGCATTTAAAAGTAATTGATTCTCCCTTTAAAAGGTGGGCAATTATGGAACCATACATTCTATAAACAGCTTAAGATTCAGGTACCTGCAGAACTGTCTGCTCACACAGTATCTGCTCATTCCTTACTGATGTTTCTCTTCTATCAGAAATCAGCTACAATAGGAGTAAGAAACCTTTTGTGTGTCAATGGCTGCATTCTCTGGAGGTTGGGAGACCATAAAATGTCAGTGGTAGCATATTAGCAACACATGAGACAGAGTCAAAAGTGGGCAGAGCCACCTGTGCTCTCTCTCTCTTCCCGCATGTCTTCACCCGTACCCTCAGAAGGCTGCTAGACAATGGATAAACTGGAATGAGCTTGAGGGCTGCAGCTCACCCACCTGATCTATAAGATCTACAAAGGAGAGAGGACTTTCTTTCTCAACCTTGGCACTCCAGTTATGGAAAATGCTTTCCAAAGAGGTTTGGTATCACTCAGACATCATGCAAACACACTTTTATATATTTGTGCAATGTAACAGAATTTACCAATTTAAATGGACAAGGGTTTTTTTTTAACATTTTATCTGCCTCTGTGCGATGCTTGCATATGCTTTGTGCTGAGCATCTGGTGTGGCGGTTTTAAAAAATATTTTAAAATCAAATCAGATGGAATCCCTATTTCTGGATATCTTTATTTATTTATTTTGAGCTTTTATAGACCATCACAATAGCCACATGGCTCTCTGGATGGTTTACAGCAATTAAAAGACACTGAAACAAAACATAAAAATCTAGAAACATTAACAAATAAAACATCCATTCCATCAGCAGGAACACCAAACATGTTGACCCCATACAATGGCCAGATTGGATAGATCTTATATTCAAATACCAATTAAAATGTTAAAATACATAAAATAAAATACCATCCTAAAGTCAGAATTGAAATTTTGATTTAAAACTGTCAACAGTTAAAACGATGCCAAAATTTAAAAAAAAAAAAAATCCTGGCACCAAAATGTGTACAAAGAAAGCACCTGGCACACGTCTCTGGGGAGCGGGTTCGACAAATGGGATGCCACGGCTGAAAAGGCCCCTCTCTGGGTTGCCCCCTGCCACCTTCCTAGCATCATTTTAAGACAGCTCCCAGAGCAGGACCTCCAATGAAGATCTTACAGGTAGGCTTATATTAATGGAGCTGTTCTTTTAGATACTCAGGTCCTACATCTGTAGGGCTTTATATGTTACTCTTCCCCACATGCTTCAACATAAGTAAGGGTCAGTTTAGATGATAATTTTTAAAGTGTGAAGAACAATAGAAAACAGCGAAAATATAATATGTAAGCCAGAGTGCAGTGCACCAACAACATTGATCTGTTCTCAGTGGAAGGTTGCATATGAGTGATTGCATTTCTTGCAGGTGGTTCCAAAAGGCAAGGTTGTACAGGAAATTTTAATACAGGCATGGACAGAAAGTAGACCTCCAAATGTTCTGGACTTCAGCTCCCAGCACTGCAGACCATTGGTCAAGCTGGCATTTGAGAGTTTAGTCTAAAACAGTGGGAGATCTACCGTCTGTTCACCCCTGGTTTACTTCCGTTTGGTGTTCAGCCCTCATGCCATTGACGTTCTGTTAGAGGAAAGTGGAGCCATGTTCATGAGGGTCATGTCCTGCTCCCTGCTAGCTGTCCATGCATGTATGTGTGCCAGGATATATTGAAGCAGGGATCCTGCTGTACATGTGTAGGCTCCTCATGTGGGCTGGATTTAGATCCCCGGTTGTGCACGATTGTGTAAACACGATCAGCAGTGCACATTCCTTCCATCTGTTTTTTGTGGATGGACTTGAATTCAGCGCCATGTAGGTATGGCCCTTGGGTGCATGGTCCTCATTTCTGGGTGCAAGACAAGTTTTTGACTGCAGTGAATGGAGAAATTAGTAAGGAGGAGCTCTGTGTGGCCACTGGTACCTCCACCCTGCTTATGTTGGGTAGCTACATCAGAGCAACTCAGCAGAGTGTCTTTGTGTGAACTGGCTCTTAAAACACCTGCATGGAAGTATGCCAGGCTAATACTTGATTACTGGGGGGGGGGGGGAATAGCCAAACTTTAAATATAATTCTTTTTATGTAACTTGTGATTTCTTACCTGTCAGAAATACTTCACTGTGTAGCTTATGAAAACCATCTAGAATTTCTGTCAGGCTGGAATGGAAATAATAGCTCAGAACATTTGAACTATGATCAATTCAATAATCACAGCCACAGAGCCAGGAGATGTTCCAATGAATTTGCAGTTAAAAATAATAATTGAAGGAATATTATATTTCCAGGGCCAAGAGGAATTGGTGTTTGTTTGTATAATGCAATCATTCCATTTCCAACATTTTCAGAAAACAATTTCTGGAATGCAGTAATTGGCACGTTGCATGTTAACAGATTCCAGTTTGGGTCTGCTGTAAAGCCTCTAGTTTGTGCTGTGAATACAACTCTGCAACTTCCGCTTATCGTTAAGCAACTTCAATGAAAGATAAAGATCTTTAAACATTTGGGGAAACCATTTTTGATAAGTATCTCAGCCCCAATTACCCACCTTGGGGGAGTTCATAACTAACGCAAGGGGTCTTTGTTCTGGGAAGAATTAATTTGAGAAAAATGTTGAGGTTTTTTGTTCCCATTGGTCTTAAGATCCAGTTTTATGGGTAAACCTTATATTTAAACTTTTGGGTCCCCCTTCCCTTTGCCAAAATATAAATATGACTTACTGTAAATGAGGCTCAGGTTTTCCTCTAAACTAGGGCCAGGAGGATTGTACAGGATACATTGGAAACATATGATGAGCTTGAAGGCCATAACTCATTTGCATAGTTGGGTTACATGGGATTGGTGTACTTAGTATATCATGTGTTAAAAATCTAGCAGGACCCAAGACACAACTGTTGTGGCTCTTTTTCATAGACATTATGATTGCAGAATTGTTAGCCTGTATTGGAAAAGAACTTGAACCAGGCCCTCAAAACTAATGTGAACTTCGAAACAGTGCAGGTGCAAAGAGCACTCCGTCTTCCAATAGCAAACTCAGGTGCCTGAGTGTCAAAAGGAGCCAAAACTGTGCCACTAAGAACAAGAGGGAGGCTCTACAGACTCTGAAACGGGCAAAAGCATCAAGCTAATTCCCTCCAAAATCAGCTCACTGAGGATAAGCATGCTCAGGGTTCTCCAAGTCCCCTCCAGTTCACTCAGAGCATCCTGGAGCGGGGTATGACTAACTGCTGAAGTCCTGAAGGTGAGCAGTCCAACTAAGTAGTCAGGATACATGGCAACATTTGGCTGCAGATTTCACTTGTGAATTTTTAATTCTGTCAGTCAAAATCCAACCAATGGAGTGCAAGAGTGTTCAGTTTAGGTTGGATTGTGCTCACAGGGTTTGGTGACTGGATGAATTCAGGTTCTTTAGCGATCCGGTATCCAATTATTCCAGTGACTCTCTAAGGCAAAATCTAGAAAAATAAATAAATAAGAAATGAAACCAAAGCATCAGAATATTGTTTCTAGATTGCACAGAATTGCCATAGGAGAGATGCGTTCCCTGCTTCTTTGGCTTTACTTTGGCAGTGGAAGAGACAAGAGGATCTAGAAGAAGAACCACCTCTGTCCACACAAACCTGCCTGAATTATTATCAGATACTCTTCTGTGTATTTCCACACCTTCTGGGATTATGGTTGGGGAGGGAGGTGAGAAATCTTTTTAGTCATGGCTTCCCTGCTTTGTATCACTGCTGATGTACAAGGAATCCCAGTAGTGCCCTAGTTCCTTCTCCTTGCAAGCAGGATCAAAAGAGATAAAGGGTCAAAATCAGCATTTCCCATCTTTTGCATGGCAAGGGAAGTGTGGATGAAAGGTCCTCTTGTCCTCGACTGGATGCTCATAATTTTCTGAGTCTGGAGGGCTATGGATAGTCATATTTGTTAGTGCTCAGAATAAGCAAGAGTCTTCACTAGAATAGCTAAAACTCTGATAATGTTCATTCCAGACAAATAGGAGTCAATTTCTAGAATCTGTCAATTTCACATGTTTTCATTCATAAAGAGAGCCAGTGTGGTATAGTGGTTAAGAAGAGTCTGGGACGGGGACTCAGCCAATCTGAGTTCTAGTCTCCACCGAGTCATGGAGCTAACTGGGTGACTTTGGGCCAATCACAGACACAGCTCAACCTTCCTTATAGGATGGTTGGAAGGATAACATTGAGAGGAGGAGAAGAATTATGAAAGCCTTGAGTTCCTCAGAAGGAAAAAAAGTGGAATATCAATCCAAAATATAAATAAAATATGCATTTTAGATGTTTTTGCTACTTTTTTTAAAGCTGAAAACTGCATCATGAAATTTGGAACAGTGCAAATGACAAAAGATAATTAAATTCCAAGCCAGACATTAGTCTGGGTGGTTTGAATAAATCAGTCTTGCATCTGATCTTGCAAAGATCAAGTGTACTGGTTTAATGAGTAAGTATTGCACTGTGAATATGGGAAAACTAGAAAAATAGGAGAGGTTATACTTTCTGAATTTTCTTTGGCTCTTCAGCAGTATGTTTTAATGGTTTTAAAGCCACCTGACCCTTCCGGGTGTAAATTATACAGTTGTTCCTGGAACTAGTCACTTTTGTTCTTCTTGACAGAGTTCAGTAGACCTTTTATCTCAGCACATAAAGAATTCTTTTACAAATATTTTATGGAGATGGAAAACAATGACCTCCTCATCAAAGGAACCATTAAGAATTGAGCCAACCACTTTTCTAGCAGCATCGCTATATAATATGTAATTTAATACAAAAGTTATTGTGTAATAGTTGAAGTAGACATGAAATGAAAAATGGCATTTCTTTTCATATTGAAAAGAGCCTGGATCCAAACTGGCCTTCACTTTAATTAATCAACAGCCCAACTTCTATCCCCACCTTAAAAGGTGCTTAGATTTATATGATCCCATTAACTCACACTGACTTATGTGTTTGGCTGGAATACTATATTGAATTTTAGAGTTTATTAATTTAAACCCATTTTTGATGCTGACTGAAGCACTCAACCAAGGAAGATAGCAACACACAAAGAGGAGCCTTATGCACCTTTGGAAATGCATTGCTGCAGAAGCTCTGTGCGCTAGAACGTGCTTCATAAAGCGCTCCCTGTGTAGCAAGTGCTTCATAGTGATGCAAATAAGAAGCTCAGATCCCATGCCATTCCCTTCGTCTTCATGCCTATCCACTTGTCCCAAAGCTTTATTCTTCCTTGCTGCCAAAAGCTTTCACACAGGTATTTTCTTCAAACGTCATTCTGCCACTTCCTTGGACCAATGTAGCTTCTGCTTTCCATTCCGCAAGCTGCTGCTTCTCCACTTGCACTCAGGAGCACAACAGCTCCCAGGTGAGCAGCTCTCATGGGCACTTCTACACAACTGCCAGTCTGCTGCTCCCAGTCCCCACCCCCTCTCCCCACTGCCATTCTACCATTTAGTCCCCCCTCCTTCCTTTCTAGCTTTATATATATGTATAATGGCAAGCCATTTAAAAAGGTTTAAAAAACTTTTTTGCGTAGCAGTGATCTGAAACAATCCAAGACTGTCTTGGAGGAGCAATGGCCAATGAGCAGCTAAGGGGTGGTCCTGTGCCCCGATTGGCTGCCCAAGGCTGCATGTGATTGAGTCGTCTCATTCTTGCCTAACATGAGTGTGCAAAACATGAATATTTAGACTGGTGTGCCATGTGCTAGCGCTGGGGACAGGCTAGAAGGAGAGGGAATCTAGGGGTTGTTTCAGGGCCTCCTGATGCCAGGGCCTGAGCCTGGCCCCAGCTGGGCCACTGCCTACTTATACCTGGTGTGCCACCAGCCTGCATGCTCAAGACCTGTAGCTTCTGCTTGAGATTATTCTCCTAGGCAAACTGACCGTTCACTTTCATAGGAGAATGTCTAGTATTTGTCAGCATTCTGTTCCAGAGCTGTACTCCACCACTGTGAATGGACAGTATTCAGTGACATGAAACTACTACAATAAGTCATGTTGTGCTAGTTAAATGCCAACACAATGCCAACAGTGTTAGCACACCAACAGATGTTGCTGCTGTGTGCTAAGGTGATTAATGCTAGTGCAACATAATTTGCATAAGTGGTTCTGCTCCATTAGATACCGGCAAATAGTTATGAACACTGCATAATTTTATGTAAGTGCTCACCTAATTATATCAATATAAAATGGCTAAGAGAGCTCTGACTGAGGTATGGATTTCTACAAACATGCTTGCATAAGTTTTATCTTGACAGAGCTGTAAATGCAGCAAGGAGGCCTTGAATAAGCAAAGTATACATACTTATAATTGGGAGAAGGGGAGGAAAGCACAGATAATTAAAAACACACTGCATTGGATTACTTATTTATAATAAGTATTTTTATGCTGTCATTCAATCATATTCCCAGGGTAGCCTGTATGAAGCAATAAAAGAATGTGGTGCAGTGCTTAGTGTGTTGGACTGGAATTTGGGAGACCAAGTTCTAGCCCTACTTGGCCATTAAGCTCATTGGATCACCTTGGTTCAGTCACTGAGTCTTATCTACCTACTGGGTTGTTGTGAGAATAATGTTCGTTGACACTGGTTTCCTTGCAAGAGGAAAAAGGGTGGGATATAAATACCAGTATACCTTAATTAACAAGGATGACAAAAATAAAATAAAATTATACAGGATCACAAAAGCAGCACAAAATATTGTACAAGATTTAAAAAGTATCTCACAGCTGCCCATGCACACTCTCAACAAGATTGGCACAAGGGGCAAATTCCATTGTGGAGAGCAGGAGTCTCATACCAGTGGTGCTGGCAGACTCAAGGAAATATTTGTTGTGGTTTTATATTGAAGAACCAGAAAATCAGCATATTTTAGTGTAAAATTCTTACTCTCAATAACTAAACTTTAAGAGAGGCACTCAACCCCTTCTCTTCTCTTCTCTTCTCTTCTCTTCTCTTCTCTTCTCTTCTCTTCTCTCTTCAACATGAGGCATTTATTGTGCTGTCCTTATGAACTGGTATTTATAGGTTGTTTAAACAAAACTGTGATCCTCCAGTTTAGTGTTTTTTAAAAAAAATTAAAGAGCTCTTTCCCAGTTTCCTTAGACTGAGGAAAATGGACTCCTATTTCTGGAGGTGAAAGAAGCATTTTCCAACTTGTGCATTGGTGTTATTCTACCATAGCACAAGTCCACCTAGAGGTTATATAGCAAAAAAGCAGGACAGAAAAATAGAGCAGATGCAGATTAACAGAAAAGCTCTTAGAACAGGGGAGAACTTGCATGGAAGCCAGGAAAAGACCAAATGATTGGTGATTTGGGAAGGGATGTGGCCATCTAGGGAAATCTCAAAAAATAGAATTGGAACTCCAGGAAATTTAGGCTTGGCCTGTGGTTCTGTTTTATTTCAAAATGTCCAGGTTACTGAAAAGTGCCGATGGCCATTTCTGCGTATGCACCTGTTGGATATGCCCTGTCCCAAGTGTCAAACTCTTCCCCTAGAGGTGTGAAAAGAAGGTTGCAAGTAGGGAGACAGGGAGAACCTACTTGGGAGAAAAGGAGAGAGGAGACAGCTGGTCTTACACTGATTCCTATTGGTGGCTCAGAATGCTTCCTTCTCCCTCTGCAGTCCTTTTCTAGACAGTTAAGAGCAGCTGTCTAGATAAGACCAGGGTGTAAAGTGTGGTGGTAGCAAAGATTACCTCATTCAGGGCATTGTAAGTCTCCAAGTTCAGAGGTTTACATGTGCTGAGGACAGGGGTGAAAGGATCATGCTGAAATTATTCATTTGATGCCCTTTCATGGCATCTAAAACCAGCTGTAGCTCCTTCTACCAAATGGTGGACTGAGCCCTGAGAAAGAAAATGGATAAATTTTAGTAAACATCATGCACTGCTGGAGAAGCATGAATTTTATATGGATATATGTGCATTGCTCACAAATCTTAAGAGAAATGCTAAAAAAGACAAACACAGAACATTGGACATGGCTCTCCCTTAGGGTGGATTAACTTTACTCCAAAATTTTCAAAGAGTAAGTCATTGGACTGTGAGCATAATCTAAATTGAAAGTTACACTTTGGGAATAATTTTTTAATGTGAAGATCCAAGTGGCGATCACTGAGAATACAGCTGTCAAGATTCTATAAAACTATGTGGAAAACTAACTATTTGTGATTATTATCTGAGCCGGGACTTAGGAGATCTAGATTAAATGTTTATATCCCATGGACATTTCTGTGTCCCAGAGAGTTTTTACATAAACTTGGGCAACTTGTTTACATTCTTAGTCAGTTCAAGTTCCTGTGAGGAGCAGCAGGAAAAGAACTACCCAATAAACTTTGAATCTGGCTCTCTGTGAAGACAACAAAACCAGACAACTGACACTAGACAACAAATCTTATAGAACCAGACCTATGGATGCAGAGCTCAAAATGGCTGCTTCCCTTCTCATAATCTGTTGAGTTCCATTTCTTGTCAATATAGCATGAAATATATACCAATATTCCTTATTTGTTGGTGTATATATCTTCTTCCATGTCCTCGGAGACCTGACATGGAACCTATTAACAATTTCTGATTCTCCATGAAATTATTTGGATGTTCTTTTGGAGATATGATTAGTCCTTGCTCAAATTCTGAGTGGTGGGTACACAGTGCTGTGACTATCTGAGGTATCATTGTCGCTCCTCTGCCCTCTCTGTTTACCATGCTATGGTTGCTGGAAGGAATTGTCATGTGGCTGGTGCTCCTTCCCAAGGAAAGCAATCACTCCAGCAGATTCTACAAATGTTTTTATTCTAAACAGCTTCACATATAAAATCAAAACAGGATAGAAAGATGCTCTCTTGCTCTAACGAAGTTCAACCCACATTGGTTTACGAACTCTCTGTGGCTGCACCCCTCTTGCCATCGTTCAGTCAGCCTGGATTCCAGCTGCCCCAGTCTGTGTGTGTGCCTGTGAGAACGAGCATCCTCAGATTCCCCTTGTCCCTTATCAGTCTGGTTCTCACACTCTGTATCAGAAGACTGAGAGTCTGTTCTCATGTTTACTCCCAAATCGTCCTGTTCTCGCGCCTCTGTTTGGTCTTCTCTCTGCACCTCCTCATCTGACCCGTTCTTACTCTCAGCATCTATGAAAGTGGGGAGTAAAGTTTGTTCTGCTGAAATCAGAAATAACTCATTGATGCTCTGGTTCTCATGAGAAGTTTCCTCCTCTTGGGCATGCGTAAGAGAGCGTGCGTGCTCAACAACAATTCTGGTTGCGATATTCTCCCATAACAGGCTGTGCAGCACTCTTTCCCAAACTGCAGTTCTGCTGGTATTTTGAACCAAAAATCTGGCTGGTGGGAGATGGGAGATGAAGTCCAAAACACCTAGAAGGTACCAAATCAGAGAAGGCTGCCATGCAGGATCTGGGTTGCATCTCAAGTGATAAAAGTTGGGCTATATGATAAATTTAATTAGGAAAATACTAGCATACAAGTTGCAACACCAAAAATATTGCATCTAGGAACTACCTTTTCACAGGTGCAAATTCGCGAGTTAGTAATAATTTTCAGCGATTCATGCATCTTAATTGTATGGCTCCTGAATGCATATCATACCTATAAATCTAGAAGCCAGGTTCCTACTCTTCAACCCAAGTCTTGGTACTTAAGAGAGCATAGCATAAGAATAAATGAGGCTGTGATATGAAAAAAAAATATTTAGAGAAGACTAAAATGTGTAATAGATTTCCCCCGCCTCCCGCCTTTCAGTACCAGGTTGGAATGTACACACAGAGTTTTTTACAATTAATTGATTGATTGATTATTTTTCCCTAACATTATCAAGAGAATGTGCTCAGTTACTGAATATACTTTAATTGTGGCCTGTGGGCAGCTTTTGTTCTTTTGGAGATTGGTCATAAGTTGTAGAAGCAACAGCCTGGGACTGGAGAGGCAATAGCTCTGCAAGAGTACTAGACGGGTGTATGAGCTGGGCTAGTTGCTGGCAAGCATATTACTGGCTTTATAAAAATAGCAGATGTGGAAGGAAAGGGTGCCAAGACAACTAACACGATCTCAGCGGGAAGCCGTTGGCATGTAAATGTTAATGACCCAACAAGGCACCATGAAGGAAGACATTTGCTAGAAATCCAAAAATGTGGATGAGGTTGTTGAGAGTAATGTTCCCAGGGGAAGGAAGGGGGAGGGCAAGTACCTAATAAATATGTGCAATGTGAGCACTGCAGCATTTAAGCCTTAAAATGTTTGGCCAAGGAAATTAGAATTTATAAGTCATTAAAGTAAAGATAAATCCAGGAGTCAAAAATTTCTGCCAGAGCACTGAAGTAAGTAAGAAAGAACAGGCCAACGCCATGTCAGGAAGAACCACTGTCCAATTCGATGGGACAGAAAGTTTTCTTATTTCTGTTCTGGGAAACTGACTGATGTTCCCCATCCTACCTTGAAAGTACCGGGTAGGTATCATTTCACCCCGTGTACATGATTAGGCTAACTTCCATCACAAAATACCTCTTGAAGGGAGGTGACTTAGTGTATGGAATGTGAGGAGAAATCGAAGTGGGAGATTAATATCATCAGCTGGCATGTCCATCTGGACAAAAAATCTAGTCTTGCCAAACTAGATGTCTGGAGTGAAACCTGCAATAGATTGATGTCAACATAGGCTGATGGCTCCCACAGATCCACCCAGCTCTTTATAATACCACGTGCAATGGTAGCATGTGCAATAATTTTATAAATATTTTTTATGATCCCATGCATAATCTCAAGTGGAAAAATAAGTATATTTCTAAATTCCTATAGGAGGTTATGAGCCTGTATGTCAAACAATATTTTATACTTAGAAGACTGAATCATGAATAAAATAACATCTAACCAATCTACCATGAAGTTTTCTTGCTGTGTATCATTTTAGTTATAGGTTATAGGTTAATACAGAACTTTTCGGATTAAGTAAAAGATCTTGGATTCTGCTAGAGTACATAAGTAAGCAGAAAGGAATAAAGCAGGACAAAGGTACTGCTGTCACATCATATGGATTATATACTTTATATAACTGGGTTTATTTTTTGTCCTGTTTTGAAATGCAATCCTACCTAGATAACTAGGCTAAATTTCAGCTGTGATTGTGTGTGTGTGTGTGTGTGCGCGCGCGCGTGCATGCATGTCTGTGTGTACGCTGTGCTTAATAACATATCATCTAATGCCAGTTAGAGCATCTTGCTTCAGGTTTGTTTTCTTTTAGAATGTGTTATACTATAATTAGTTCAGAATCACTTGGATTTGAATCACTTGCTAAGGCCCCTAGCAGAGTATAACATATAATTAAAACTAACATCTTATGGGAAGATTGGAAGGAATCCAATATAACACCAATTTTAAAAAATGATCCAGGAAATTGCTTGTTCATTAGTCTAACCTCTGCATGGGGTAACTTGATGGAAAACATTCTTAAAACCAGAATGATTAAACATTTGAAAAGACAACCCTTCCTGAGGAAAAATCAGGAAGGATTCTTTAAAAGGAAAGTCCTGCCTCACTAACAGGCCAAGCCAAGCTGTTTTGCTGCCTGAGATGGAGGACAAGATTCCTCCCTCATTCTTTGTACAAAAGCTAAGCAGTTGATTTGTACTTCAGTAGTCCATGGTTGGACTATTATGGATGGAGGCTGTCATAATAGGGCAGGTACTTTTATCAACTGATAGCTACTTAAAGAACAGGAAGCAGAAGACTTGGTGCAAATGAGTAGTTCAGAGAATAGAGGGAAGTAAACTGTGGGATACTCCCAAATACTTTGCTGGGACCAGTGCTAATAAATGATCCTGGCTTGGAGTATGCAGGAAGGCAGGCAAGTTTAGGGAGGACATCAAATGACTAAGGGTGCAATGGAGTGAAGAAATTAAAATAGGGTGACATAGCTATGTGTAAAAGGATACACACTGTAGCCAAACATTCTAACATCGTGTATCTGATTAAGATGTCCAAATTGACAACACTGTGGAGGATAGGCCTATGAGTGAAATTTTGCCATCTGGACCAGGCTAGCATATATGTTGATGAGAAAAGAAGGATGTTGCCTTTATGCCCTCTTTGTACACTTTACAGAAACTTTTGGATGGACACTGTAGCAATAGAAGTTGGACTAATTGCATCCTTGGTCAATACATTAAGGCTGTTCTTATGTTCTTATAACTACCAAGCAGCATGGCCAATTATATGTCTGACCAGAGTTAGGTCAATGTATATCGCAGATTTATTTATATTCACTAAACCTGGACTAGAATAGCAACCAGTTATCAATGATCTCCCAAGATGTCTCACCATTCTTTGGCACATCACCTACAAAAAGTGTATTAAGCTTTGGCTCCAAAGGCAGGTTTTGTTTCCAGAAATCTAGATAGCCTCTCTACTGTGTTCTCCTTCCTGGCAGTATTTCACCTTGATGTTTATGTGGTCCACTTTTTCTTTCTAGGTGTTGCAATTGCTTTGTAATTTCCTCTGAACTAGAAATGATGCCAAAAGGAAGTCTGTAGAATCATTGAAATCCAAAAAGCATATTAAAAACACAACTTGGCCTTTTCTGGGTATAGGAGAAATTGCCAACATCTATTTGCAGCACTGGAAAGGAAAAAAATGCTTGGACATTAATCTTTGAAAGATATTATTCAACATGTCTAGGATATGCTGCAGGAAATATATTTGATATTTCTTCTTCAATGTCAGAACTGGATTTTCAGTATGTTATTCCATTTTCATTTTAGGAACTATTGGGAACAAAATTAAATTTCAGCTAGAACTGAAACTCTTCTGCCCTCAGAATAAATATTTGACTCTCCCAATTTACCTTCTAGAAGCATTTCTGAATGGAGATTTAGTTAAATTGTGGATTTCACAATGATACATATGATCATGAATTCATACAGATTGCACCTCCAACTGGAAAATAGTGGTTCTTTTCTCTTCACAATGCTCATAATTAAATAAATAATGGCAAACCTAAATGTTCTGTATAAATATGAAACAACATCTAGGTAATATGCAGATACTTGCTATAATTCTCCAAGTGAGGGGTGATTTCCTTTATTTTGTGGACATGAAACAGATTACAGATCATGTCAAAGATGCCTTTTTTGGTCTCATGGAGATTTTGGAAGCCAAGCTATAATGTAGGATTTATCTTTTTTATTACATTGTATGATTTTTATCTATGCCTTAAAAATCGAAGTACATTATTAACTCTGTTTGTCCTTAACATGCAAAGATAATTTCTCTTTTAAATACTCAAGCACTTTGGCCTTATCTAACCACTGTCATGCATATTCTGCTCAACAGTATGCAACTTATAAAATGGCTGAGCCTTGTAGCTTAGTGGTAAAACATTTGCTTTATATGCAAACGCCTTCAAATTCAATCCCTGGAATCTCCAGGTAGGAATGGTAAAGACACCTGTCTGAAGCCCTGAACAGCTAACACCAGTAACTAGACTCAGGTGGGCAACAAACAGCTCATTTCCTACATGTGGGCCCCATAGTCTTTTGTATTGTCTCTACTGCCTCCTTGTTTGCTGCCACAGCAGCAAAAAAGTAGCAGCTTGCAACTAAATTCTGCTAGTGTGAAGGCAGCCATGAGGCCCACGCTTCCCAGGTGCCCTATTTTATACTGGCCTTTTCCCGTCATTGATGGACTCTCAAAATTTTTCATCAAACCATAGGGGCATTTACTTCTGCTTTGTGCACTGTTGCTGTGCTGATAAATTTTCATGGTATAGCACCATGGATGCAGGTGGATCTTGCGCCTTGCTGCTGGAGGGATGCCATTTTCCAGGTGAGTGGGAATTGCTTCCCAGGAATCGGGAGGTGGCCCACCCCTAGTGTAAAGAATACTGAGCTAGATGTATCCAAATTCGGGTTCAGTAAAATAGGAACACAGGCAGAGTGAACAGAACTGAAATGTAACTATTATTGTCTTTAAGTCAGTCAGGGCAAAGCCTCTGCATGACTACTCAGAAGAAAGCTGGCAGGCCTCTGCAGGACAAGGCTAGAAGTAAGCAGCACAAGCCTCAGTAGCAAGCAGCACAAATCACAGAAGTACATAGGTCTAAATCACTCCTGCTTTCTGATACTGGAGTCCCCAGCATGGAATCCATCTTTTCCACAGCTGTTGCACACTGGGTCCATGTTTTCATCAAGCTGCTCCCCATGCCTCCACTATGCCTTTCCTGGTCAGTCACCACCACCATCAGTCCATTGTGAAGCTGAATTTGAGGTTTTGCCTCAGTTGGCATCATAAGAACATAAGAAGAGCCTCGCTCAGACAGCTCAACCGATATCTCATCCAGCATTCTGTTCCCACAGTGTCTGATCAGATACTTATGGCAAGCCCACAAACATGATGCTTTAAATGGGCTACATCAAGTTAGGTCACATTTGCCATTCTGTTTATTCTCTTCAGTTTGAGAGAGCCTTCTGAAGTTCTTCTCTGTCATCTGTGCCTTAAGCACCCTAAATACTTTATTGTTGATACCAGACATGGCTACCTCACTACTTCAGATCATTGAAAAGTACTGTAGTGGGCCCCAGGATCCTAGAAATGTAATTAGGTTTAAACAGCAAGGCAAGTTTAACAAACATTTACAAAATGAAGGAAAGGGTAAGTACAGAACTGGGATATTAGAGAAAAGGAAGTCAATGCCTATAATAGTGATGCCAAAATAAACAAGCACATCCACTTTTTAAATAAATTCAGTTTCAGTAAACAGCAGTGGTTATATCACTGAGTCTGGTAGAGTTCTGTCCCTCCTTCCTGCAGCTCTGGCGGTGTCCCTTCAGGAAACACAGACCCTTCAGAAAGGGTCCCTTCAGAAAAGTGTCCCTTCAGAAAACACAGACCCCCAAAAAGTTGTTCCTTCAGCTTCAGTCAGTGCTGACCGCACAGATTTTTGGATTATGTTAGGGACAGAGGTTTCTTCTGTTTGTCAGCTCTTTGACTCCCAGTCTTGGGTTGCCTCTGGCCCTCATTTTAGACTTGTCCCATTCATTTATCTCACAGAGACTTTCTTTAGCTTCCCTTTCTATCCACCATTTCTATCCCTTTCTATCACTTCCAGTCTTTCTACATGAGAAATTTATTGTATATGCATGATGCCGCAATCACTGTCATGTGGCCCGCGTCATGGCCTGGTATTATTTATAAATAGTGCCATGAAACTGCCATGGATTTGCCCACTTCCAAAAATCCTCAGTGCCTCCTAGTGGCTTTGCAGTGAAATGTATATTAAGGTCAAGAAAGATTCCCTCCTTGAAAAAATTGTGTTCCATTTCACAAACAGTTCAGAAGTAGATGTTTCAGTGAGGTGACAAGTTGAAACTACATGTAGAAAAGTCCTTCAGTTTTGTTCCTGCTCCTCCTACACCAACAGCCCAACTTTTTCTGTTACTGGGTAACTTGTTCTCATCCCCCACTCCTGCTGTATCTATCTGACAATTTCAGCTTCTTCTACAACACCAGTCCCAGTACAGATCCTGGTTACATCCTCCCACTGTGAGAAGTTTCTCATTAACATTTATTTCTATTCTCTGTCCTCAGGTACTGATCCTGAAGAGGATATTTCCTCTTACTCCCTGAGTGCTATGTTCATGCATGCTGGTGGAAGAGTTTGTCAAAAAGCTTTTTGAATATCCTGGCTTACCTGTAAAACCTTGTAAGAGTATGGGGCTGCAACATGTGTTTCAAGGAGTGTAGCACGAATAATGCATAAGCTTTAGATGCCTTTTATTTGTACCTCAACAAATGAAGTAATCAATGCAAGGATGTTATCTGCAAATCAAAGGATGTACCAGGGATAATGGGCATTTGGCTCAACTTGATAATGGCGGTTCTTTGGTTCTTTTTCTGCGGGACTGCCTGAAGACATCCAAGGCAGACCCACTTGTCCAAGTTCATATGCATGCTAGCCAAGTTATTTTGGAAACTGAGGCAAAACCCACACAATCATGGCAAAAATACAAAAACAAATGAATAATTATGGTCTGTCCTTTCATGGTACCTCAGATCTGCTACCTGAAGCAGAGCTGGTTTATTGCCCTACAGAGTTTGTCTGGAAGACAATCTAATAAACAATGGTTCTTTACTCATTTCCTGCATTGTTTTCTTTTTCCTTTTCCATTCTCTTCCTAGAGCCAACATGCTTTCCTGGTGCTATAGAAAGCACATCTAAAATGACTTTTGCCCTTTTTCTTTTCACCACTCTTGTCTGCCACCTCTGTAGTCTGATGAATCAAGCCATATTTCTGGTTTGACATGCAATGCAACTCATGGTTTAAACAGTTGAGAGTTCATGGTCAAACATGAAAGTTTCAGCTTTCTTTCTGGGTCGTTTGCAGTTAACAAACCTTAGTTTGCTAGTGTGACACACATCATGACTACCCAGAATTCAACAAGCAATGGGTTGGCATTATGTGTGAACTAGGTCAAAGACTCACAGCTGGAACAGAAAAAAGGGGTTTCTGTTTGACGTGATTGCTCTTTTATTGATATTGCAACACCTTAGTTTTCTATCAAGAAGCCTTCAAAAAAGCATTTTTGGCTTTGATCTCTGGCTCAAACATTAATTGGGATAATTTAAAGTTCACACCCATCTCCCAAGGGGATTCTTTTTTAAAAGTCTAATATGACATTTAAGGTTATTTATTTTGCTTGGAAATATTTGGAAACTTTCCTCTCTATTGGTTTTTAAAAGGTGTCATTATATTAATGTTGAGACCCTGATTAATAAAATTCCAAAAACGTTAGTAAAATCCAACCTTTTATGAGTGTGTGTGTGTGTGAGTGAGAGAGAGAGAGAGAGAAAATGCATGTAATAAAAAGATCCCAGCAGCTCTGTTAAACTGTGTGCTTAGCAGGCTCCTTCTTGATAGTTCTACCAGATGTATTATAATACGAGACACAAGGCATGTGCTTTTCAGAGAGACAGAGAAAGAGAGAAGGAAGACGGAAACTGTGGCTTTCACCCAGAAGCCTCCAGCTTGAGAGGCTATGACTCAGACACACAACAGCATATCCTTTAGTTGCTGAGAAATCTGGATTTTTCACAATCACTTCTTTTTTTCTTGTTGAGAAAGAATTCATCCTTTTCAGCCTGATATTCTGCATGATTACTACACTGAATTAAATGGAATTACTTCCAAATAAGTGTGCAATTCATGTGATTATAGCTAATTCCTTGAAGTGGCTGACCCAAGCACTGTTCTAATGGGACTTATGTCCCAGACACCTGTTCTGAAGGAGATTTCTCTCCTGACAACTTAGTCTCACTATGAATTTTGTCCTTCTCAGCCAGACCAGTCTACATACTGTCATGTGTAGGGCAGCTACTTAGAATCTTCTCCAAAGAGGAAATGTATCACCCCCACCCCAAAAGGTAAAAAGATTGCATGGAATTTGCATGAGCAATTTTATATAAAAAGCCAAACATTTAGAAATAATGACAATAAATGAAGCTGGAATGCAGTATATCTCACACTAGTGGAGAAAATCGTACAAGGTTCCCTGTACAGTGTGTTTCTTCAGTCTGCTGTTCAGGTGCTAACAGTTGGTGGACATCTTCAAAGCCCAGCTATCCTTTCTTTGTGCTCTTCTCTTTAAAATGTACTTGAACTGGACAGGACTCAAACAGAAAACACCTTCAAGTAAAGAGCTGTCCTCTGATAGCCCTTCAAACAGAGGGTTCTCCTCCATAAAGCTGGCCAGTCAGCAAGAGGGCTTAGTTGCAGATAAAATTGTTAGGTCATCTTGCCCACCTGCAAACTTAAATGCAAAGCTTTGAAAAATGTTGATTTGCCAAAAAGGAGGATATTGCTCTTGGGGAAGGTAAAACCCAGTAAGGAGGACTGGATTGGGTCTGCTCTTCTCCTTGACATGAAAGATGTCAAGAGAAGGTCTATTCTAAAGTGTGATAAGAACTGTTTTTATCGCATTTGGGTATTAATGCAAATGATATCGAGATGGGATCTAAATATAAGGAGCAAACCCATGAACATACCTGCTCAACCCACCCCAGTGATCATAAGATTACTTAGTTTTACTATTTTTCCAGCACCTGAAACAAGAAACAAAGTTAGCACATCTATCTAAATGTTTAGGTGGAGGGAGAGATACTGCTGTTTACAGTCCTGGAAATGTTTTCTAGCTTTTACACATGAAATTCTGGAAGGATTTATAAACTTGGCAGTGTCTGGGATGCAGATTGTTCAGAATAAACAAACGCTCAGGTAAGACCATGGGAGATTCATTTATAAAACTGGCCTAACGATATCCTTTGTGTAACTCAAAAGCTAAGATTCCACTTGGATACAGCAAGGCCTCATTAGAGTAAAGCCAGACCAAGGCAGTTCTCCAAATTGAGTACAACAAGATAATTACATTTAAATCCTGGGTAAGATTTAAATCCACCAGGGGCGCTACAGGCTGATTTACTGGCATCAACATAATTTGCCGCCATTAAACTAAATGCTTGATGCATCAGAAGTCTATCTGGAGATGTGAAGTCTATATTAAAAGCCCTCTGGATAGAGATACTCTGTTTAGAAATCCAGATTTTGAAAAACCAATCAATCTGCAGAGTGTTAAAACTTTTATATCTATGTAAAACATTTTAGCATGTTAAGTGACCTAAGAATAGCAAGGGAAAGATTTGTCTCAACCATCCCCCTAAAACAGAAAACACATCATTTATATGACATCTTTTCTGCTGCTGCTGCTGCTTCTTTTTCCTGAATCACACAGCCCATAGAACTGCTGGCTCAGTACAGATGGCCATTCCTCATTAGTGCACCATGGCACAGATCCATTAAATCAATGGTTTTGACTTTAATAGAACTATATCATCCACTTATATGAGCAGATGGCCGTGTCAGTTTTGCGTTGCCATGACCCAGAGAATCATTCCAAGAATAACTGCTCCCCCCCAACCCCTAACCACCACTGTTACCTTCTGGGAAAGTCTCACTGCATAAATGAAGCAATAGATCATTTCTCCATTAGACCTGATTCATACAACCACAGAAAATGCAGGAACGTATTAGCAAGGCACATGATGTTTAAGCAGAAGAATGTAGCCCAACCCCATTCACAATGCAGTACTGCAAAATTGCACAATAAAGCAAGTTTCTTGTCATGCAATTGGAACTTAGAATTACGTGTGAGAGAAGTTTAACATGAGATTATGATTTCAGTGAAAGTAGAGCTGCGCAAAGCTGGATCTCTGAGTACAAGCTGGAGGGCAAAGAAAGGGAGAATGATTATTGAATTTACATGTGGATTAGCATGAAGACATTAACTGCAAAGCACTAAGGAAAAAGTCCTTTGTTCCTATTAGTAGCACTCACTTGCCTTAATCCCATATAACCCATGCGGCAGTGAAATCAGACCATGTTGTAAATTGCTCCAGTCTAGTTCCTTCACTCTGAATGGAAAAGAATGAAAGGTCCTCAGTGACACCAAATTTCTGAAAGAAAGAAGCAAAGAAGTTATCTGGTGTATGTGAAGTATTCATCCTTTCACATGTATTATTGTAAAACTCTAGAACTAGTTCCAAGCCTACTCCAGGCGTTTGTGGTGTGTGAGAGTGTGTACATGTGTGGATATTCCATATTGTAGTTGCTGGTAAGCGGTATCCCAAAATGTGTGCTGCATCTATCTGTTGAAGCACAAAGATAGTGCTGTGGGAGGTTTCACCCTTTTTCCGTCTCAGTTTTCTACAGAAATCCACATAGGGAGTTTGGCCACAGGCTGTGGTGGGTCAGGGGAAAAGGGAGCATGTAGTATATGGGTCTGTGATACAACACTGTCTCCAGCTCTCTGGAAGCTCTCTCATGTACTCAGTCCAACAGGTTAGTCCTGTGTTTACTTGGAAACTAGTCTAACAGATTTCAGTAGGAAGCACTCAGCTAAGTCTTGCCAGTGTCAGGAATGCATTTCTCACCTCCCTTTTCCTTATCCAGCAGACCTAGACTAAACTTTGGAAGCACAGTCCTTTACTGAGCTCTGCTGGTTTACAGCCAGCATAAATCCAAGTAAAGATCCCTTGATATGTGGAAGCTGCTTCTGCCCATGTGGAGAGTTGAATCCAAACCGGAACATTCCCCTCCTTCTCTGCTGCTTGGAAAGGAGTTGACTCCATCCTCAGCGCTGCTTACATTGCTTGAGGACTAGATGGCGGGGACCTTGGAGTACACTTGAGTACACTTTTCTGGCCTGATGATAGAGTCTAAGAACTCTGTGCTGATCCCTGCCTGCTCCATAGAGTCTCTGTCCTGAGCAAAAATCATATGGTTCTCACACCCTGAGTAATCTTACATGGTAACCTTGACTGTTCAGAGGCTTGCATTAATTCCTCCCCATTCCCCTCCAATTCTGAACTAGCTGTATTAGGAGACTGTAACCTGGGAAGCTTGGGCTTCTTTACAGCCAGAGGCAGCTATTTTTATTCTTATTTTTATTCATATACCACACATTAGCCAAAGCTTTCTAGGCAGTGTGCAGTTTTGTGTCTGGGGTACAAATATACCCCATGAACACCAAAAGTCAGGAATTTTTTTTAATGAAGGATGGGAGTTTAAAAAAGCATTCCAGAAATCAGATGCACACATAATTTCTGGAACTTGTAACCTTTGGCCATCAGCATATCCTAAGTCTGGAGGTAGATACACAGTGCAAACCAATATCCTTCAGTGCATTCACAAATGCAGCATGTAACTTCCAGCTGTCCTTATACAATCCCCAAAGCTGTAAATCATGGTGTGGATGAAACTGTGAGCAGAAGTGTTATGGTTCTGAAATTGCTGAAACTGCTGGAGCAGTTTGTATTTTTCTCCATGGGCTTATTTACAGCATGTTGTTTAGATTTTTGAAAGTGTGATGGACAACATCAGAGAGTTCTTCAGGCAAGACCCTGAAGGTGCTCAACAACAAGACTTTGAATCCCCAGTCAACATCTCTAGCTGTGCACAATTTTAAGCCGGCTGGACAATCAGGAAGGTAACATTTAAAGTTTTAATAGGCTTAGAATGAACTCTGGAGTCTATAGACATCTGTTTGCATCTTTATTTATGACAACCTCTTTTTCAGTTGGTTTAGCAAATTACCCTTAAGAGAATTCTCAGGGATCTTTCACAAATGATCTGAGCTTTCGCCAACTCTATAGGTTGCCTCCTCCCCACTCCCCTCCCCACTCTGCCATCACACCTTTGGGAGACCTTGTCAAATGCTCAATTTGGAGCTTTTTCTTTGGAATGCACTTTATCACACACCTTTTCTGTGCCAAGACCTTTTTTACAGACTGTAGAAAGAATAACTCACCATATGCTAACATGCTTACTTGTTAAAACTTAGTGCATATTCTGAGCTTTTAAAACACAGTGCATATTCCAAATGGCACAGTGTGGGATATGCCTGAATAAAGAAAACCACAAGCATGACAGCTTTAAGAAAGTAACACTAAAGAACCATTTGTTCTGAACACTAAAGAAGCATAATTCTTTAAAAAATACTGTATATTTTTCTTCCTCTTTGGGTTAGTTAGCAAATAATTTGTGAATCTGGATTGCTATGATTTCAGGTTCCCCATAACCCTGAATACAGTCATTGGGAAAGGGGGGAATATTAGCATTCAGTTCAAGGAATTAAGCACTGAAATCCGTCTCACTGTTAATATAAGGATGGTCTCCCTGAGCCTGAAATTACTGAGCTATTATGCACTATATTTGATCTATAGATAGCACTATTTCCCCACAAACATTTTCAGACATAAAAACACAAGGGTTAGTTTTAACCACATTCCAACTGAATTCGAGACATGGGCCAGCGTTTCATCCACACAGGAAAGAGCGGAACAATTTAAGTTTGCCTTCAGCATTCTCAGGAAAATACTGAATTAGTTATTCAGCTAATGAGAGAGAGTGTGTGTTAGTAAGGATGTGGTAGCAAATAGATCCCATACCCTCTATGTGCTTCTCTGCAGAACTCATTGCTTTTATTTTATTTTTTCAAAAAATGGTTGACTCTGCAAGTGGTGGAATTTATTACATTAGTCTCTCTTCCTAGAGTAAGTCTTATTTTCTGCCCAGTCATAGATTTCATGGATTCCTTGAATCACTGCTGTTTAAATTTGCTATGCAACTCCATGAAATTTGCCTTTTACCTGCGTTTGCATGAACTTTGCACTTCTTTTCTGAGACATGCTGTGGGAATTCTCTATTCCTTCTTAGGTACTCTTGAACAATGACACAGGTCATGTAGATTCTTCCACCAGCAATAAGGGCAGGGCCCCATTTTAGGAAACTTTCCTCCTCTTTCATTAGTACATTGCCAACTCTTGTCTCTTTTTGTTAATGAGAGGCATCTGCAGAGCAATACCTGAGGCACTAACTGCAGCATTTAAACTCATATAGAATATTAATAACCAGATTCTGATTTTAATAATTACTGAGAGTCTAAAACTAAATAGCACATGAAATAAAACATAACAGACTATGATAGATTCAAGTTTGGAAATTTACTAACCAAACAGTTCAATCTTACAATCAATCTGATGGCAAATGAGGGCTATTTGGGGCATGTACTTCTCATATTGGGAACTGTTCGGGTCAGCACGTGCCCTTAAACATAAGTGAAGGTCTCTCTTTCAGTGACATGTTGATTCCTTTTGCATGTAACAATGGTAAATCATGGGTTAATTGGCCTACATGTGCTGGGTTGTTTGCCACAGGAGCCACTTCTGCCCTGTAAGCCTACCCATTTTCATGGTCTGTTTCATGATGTGCAAACTCAGACAACATGATAACCTATACTAAACAGTTGAGTCTGGATTATGGAACCAGGGGTTGTTCTTGACATCAGGGTTACCATGTAGCCTGAACCATTCACAATAAGAAAGCGTGCTTTGTCAACCAAGAACAACAAAGAGTTCAACAACAACCCACAATGCAATTGCTGTGAACTCACCCATGCTCAACTCATACTCAGCTCTTCAGTGTAAATTGTCTAAATCCAGTCACTATGACCCAACTCATATATAACAACAAATTATGCTTTTAATTAATTAAATAATTAGTTGACTCATAGGTTGTCATGTGCAAATTTATAATTATGGGATAACTATGGGTTGTTAACCAAGAACAACCATGAGTTGTTCATAAGACTACAGAGGCAGCAGGCAATATGTTTATAAACCAGTTTTTTTTTTAAAAATAGCTTCCTTCATTCCGGTGCTACAGAAGGGCTCAGATATAAGGAATAATTTGGTGAAGGAAGAGGGAAAAAGACAATCCAGGAATTGAAAAAACAAAAAACAGGCAAAACTTGGGTAGGGCAACAAAATAAACCACAGTTACATGCAAACTAGGGTTCGTGGATTAAAACTCCCAAAGTTAGTTCTTAGGTTAACTTTTGGTTTATTTGTTACCATTAGATGAGAATGGGGACACCGAGTTATAGTTTGTAAGTGGAATCTACTGTAAGTCACTTCATGCCTATGTTTGTACATGTTGTGCCACATGTTGGGGATGATGGAATGTGCAGTCCAACATGTATGGAAGACACCAAGTTGGGGGAAGCTGAACTAGACAATGCATGTGGAGCATTTTGAAACCCTGAATGTTAACAATTAGATTGTACTTCTGTGCTTTTATTGCAAGAGGCTTTGAGTATTATTTCATTATAAAACTAAACTAAAACTGAAAAAATATGACACGTAAAATGTAGGTTGGAAGCCATTAACAGAATTATAATCATTAACATCATTGTTTGTTTGTTTTTATCCTGTCCATAAGTTGCTTAAGAAAGATAGCGAAAATGTTTAAAAGAAGACATCCTTTACAATGAATAATAGCAATAGTAATATTTTCCCCCTTTCAGAATAAAGATCCTTAGAAGGCTACCATGAATAAGTAATAAAATCACTATAAAGTATGCTAATGAATAAGGCTCCATCCAACAGGGCAGCTGATGGTAGAAAGTCCTGAGATATGAAAAACAGAACAGAAGCCTGAGATGGCCTTCATCTCCCTTCTTCTCTTTTCGGGAATCACATGGTGCAGTCAGAAGAAGCAGGAGTGGAATCAATAAACTTTCCGCCATTCCTTGTCACTGAGTTGGCCGCAGACGAGCCACTCACTATGGCTGGCTCAGGGCATGTGCTCTCAAGGGTAGATGTTTAGACTGTGTCTAATCCAATGCAGACACCATGGGAGATCCCACACTGCATTCTCTGTCTCCATGTTCTCAGCTGTGACATTTTCCTGCTCTGACCACATGGCATGGTCTCAAGAAGCCATTGTTGCTAAAAGGTCTGTCTTATTCTTTAGTGACGCTGAATGGCGGTCACGGACATGCACTGGGTGCTTACCCCATGCACTGATATTCTGTCGATGAATAAGACCTTGTAAAATTTTGGCTTGCCGTTGGGATGCTTTTGGAGATGACATGTGCAGACCAGCTTTGTAAATTAAGCATAATCACTGAACCAGTGCAAAGTTGTAACCTGGAATTCTACATTGAAGAAAATCATGGTGCTCATACAGTTGGCTGAATCAATGCCCCTTGACTAGAAACTGCCACCATTTAGAGGTGTGATCCTCCTAAACATTATAGATTGTTTCCCCCCAGAATTGGGGCCCAGAGGAAACAAGGCTGAGACAGACCAATTCCACATAATCTGAAGGGCACTGCAGTCAGCATATTTGACACAAACCTATGCATTGTTAATATGAAAGTAATCTGTGAAAATAGCGTGACAAATGAGACCCGGCATAGCAGAACAAATTTGTCCCACTTGCCTCAGGCATGCAAATCTGTACAACTATTATCTGCAAATGACAACCATGGAGAAAATGCTGAATTTCCATGTGTGCTAGATCCCAAGGTGGCAAGATGGTCATGGACATGCACCACCGTGTTGCTTTTGAAATGGTTGCAATAGCAGGCCAAAGCAGAATCCAGGGTGAGGTGGGGCATGTCTTTGGCCAGCTGACCATGGGGCAGGAGGCAGGGCTGTCTTAACGCATGGGCCTGATGGGCACTTGCCCGTGGGCCCCATACGAATCTGTGTACGTTAACCCTTGGAAAATTGGAAAACTTCCAAAATTAACAGTAGTTGTAGTTGTCGTAGGGGCCCCAGTACACTGCTTTACCCGGGGCCTGTAATGCTGTTAAGACGGCCCCAGCAGGAGGTGGCACAGTATGGCTTTTCCAGGGCTTTTAAGCCTCAGAAAACTTGCATGAATAACCCTTCTCAAATACAAAGGGGATAGATTCCAACTTGTACATGAATCCCATAGGATTCAATTGGGGCAACTGCGGGAACCTTACAGTGGAATGGCATAATTGAGCAATACAAATAAATGAGGCTTGGATAATGGGAATTCTATTTCAATTTCAGATAAAGCAGAAAAAGAAAACAACACTGCAGTTTGTCTTTCATGCATCCACAGTTCATATAATGCCAGTTAACAAGTGACAGTTTATAATTATAAGAGATACTCATGGCATAATCCTGACTTTCTGACATTGTATTATTCGAGCATTTTACCCAGCTCTTCATCTAAAAAAGCACCCCAAAGTAGTTACACAGGCCAATTATGACACAGTTCCTGATCTCAGGCTTACATCCTAAAAGGCATGACACAAAAGGAAAAGGTATTGGGAGGGAAAAAGACAAGAGCAAAACTCAGTCACCAGTTTGCAATTCAAAATTATTACAGATGTTCTTTCTGGCAGGGAAGGACAAAGCAAACTAGCTACAGCTGACCCTTCTTTCTTTATTCAGATATTATATTAGATAATTTGTTAACTGTTTATTGTTGCTATTATTATGTATGTCACTGTTATTATGATGTATGCTATTTTATTGAAAATGTATTATCAGTGTCATGTTTTAAAGAAGATGTGCATATGACTGCCTTCTGTTTCATGATTCCAACATAGGTTACTAACAGTAAAACTGAAAACAAGGCTGGAGAGGAAAGATCTATTTAGAAATATTGAATAAGAAGTTTGACCTATAAACCCCTAAAGAAGGAGAGAAGTGTAAAACATCAGTCAACAGGTGTGGCTTGATATATCCTGCCTTAGATTTTCTTTAATTTCCCCAAAGCAGCTGGCAAAGAGGATGGAACTACGAACTATGTAGCGATCTAATGTATGCATGCCAAAACTTAAATGCAAAAGAAATAGTCCAAAAAGAACACATATTGCATTATCTGCAAAGATACCAGCAAAATTGAACTTCATTATCAGTTGTCCTGAAAGGCTGAATCATTTTAGATTCTAATGCAACACAGATCTACATGCGTCATGAAAAACAAATACAAGCATCTGTATTAAAAGAGTTGATTTGGTTTAAAATAAAACCTAACTAATATTTGCCTCCTTTTGTAATACATATGGGAGTTGGGTGCTGTTTATTTCTGTTCTCCAATCTTCCTTGTCTGCCTTAAAGCAGGTAGCATCTGCTGGGGTTTGTGGGGTAGGGAGCAAGGTTTTTTGGTGAGGATAGTGGATCATGTAAATGACAAACTGGTTTAAGTAGCTAGCTTCATGCATTTGCTCTCTGATGATATAGAAAATGTGTCTATAAAATGGAGGGTATAAGGCTACTACAAATTACACCAGTTTCCTAAACAGAAAATACTTATTTGTAAAAAAACAAAACAAAACCTGTGAAAATCACGTGCCTATTCATAGCTGTCTAGCATGTTTCCACAATATTTTTACTTACCTTTCTACATAAGGATGCAGTCCTATGGCTTCTAGATGCATTCTTGGCATCCATAGCAGAGGTTGGAGTTCTAGATCCTTGGAACATGCTCCAAGGTTGGAAATTGGGACTCCAGCCTCAGCACACTCTCTCCCTTGCAGCCAAGTGGTTCTCTCCATGCTAGCTGTAGCTGCAAGACTGGAACAGTAACACTGAAGCCAGTGTTTGGTGAGCATTCTGGGAAGAAGGAAGGAGTGAGGCTCCACTGGGATACCCTGTTTCCTAAGCAGCAATCAGCTAATCCTGCTCACAATCCTGGGCAAAAGATTTAGATGACTGAAGGCAGCCATCTAAGCTCTTGGAAGGCATGGAGGTGGCCTTCAACTCCATGCTTCCTCCACACTTGATAGCATGGCCATAATCATCTGTGTTGTCAGAGTTGTGGGCAACTACGGTGGCTGGCCTGGCACGGTAAGTGACTGAAAAGAGAAAACTGGGTTTTCAGTGATTCTACAGGAGTTCAAGACTGTAGCAGCAGGGACTTGGTAAAAATTAATTAATTTTAAAAGCCCTTGAATTCTTCTGGAACATTTTGCACCACTGCAAGGGAAGAAATGCCAGTTTTTAAAAAGTTTTATTTATAAATGGGTTATCATTTCCATCTTTCATTTCTATTATGCTTTTTTTCTTCTTCTTCCAGAGGCGGCTTTCTCACTGATTGTGGAATGTCCTGCAGGGATGTCCTGATGTAGGGATTGTGGTCCCTACATCATCCTTTTGGTGCCATCTGGTGACCTTTTTATTCTGCCAGGTTTTCTTAGTCTTTCATTGTTAAAAAGATTTGTGTTTGCATGTTTTGATCTTTGTACTGCTGCTGGCTATTACTTTTGCTTTTATTTGAAATTTATTTATTTTAAACATGTTAATGTTTTTACATGATGTTGTACTTATGGATTTAAGTCTTGTTTTGTGAACCATCCAGAGATTTTCAGCTATTGGTCAATATAGAAATGTAATAATATTACTTCTTGTTGAAGATGCTAAAAATATTAATTGATATGAAATGACTTGTAGATGTGCCTATAAAGCATAAAATGACCAGAACCATAAAAATTTGCTGAGTAAATAAGCTGTCAAATTACCCATCTTTAATAGGATGTCTCTTTGTAATGATGGAACCCACTAGAGACTTCACTGAGTTGCTTTGAATTCTATGGAAGGCCTCCTCACATCTTCAAAATCCATTTCCACCTCTGACACATGAATTCAGTTGTCAGTTACTTGGATCAAAGTTGCTGGTCGCAGGAAACAGTTTGCATGTCCACAACCCCAGATTCACAAATCCAACGAGTGCTTACTCTAAAATGTTTAATAGCAAAAAGACAGGAGGCAGTTCTGTGAAAAGAGTAACCAAGTTTCATTGGCCAGCTCTGACTGGCATTGCGTTTTTCTTGTGGCACATACTTTAAAGCTGCTCGCCCCATCCGAGGGCTCCCTAGATGTTTTGGACTACAACTCCTATCATCTCTGATCATTGGACATGCTGGTTGAGAATGATGGAGATTGTAGTAAAGCACATCTGGAAGATAGAGGAGAGGACTACTTTAATGTATCACATTCTAGCTCCCCAGTCCAAATTCTTTCATCTGAATAGCTTTAGTTGCAGAGGCACCTTTGCTGGTTTTAATTAGATAGAAACACAATTTAAGACCAGATACCACCACTATTTATTACCAAGGAAGATGGCCTGAAGCATTCCTTGGTACTCTAGTATTTCCCTTGTGTATTTCCCCCTCTTTCTGGCTGAGAAAACAATGTGTAACATCCAGGGGGGGAAAGTATGCCTGAAAAACCTGTGCCTAGAAACTGTCATAGTTAGATTGCTGTAAATTGTACTGATAAAAAAACAAACAATCTTGATTTGATTATGTATGTATTCTTTGGTATGTGCAGGACTGGAGCTGTATATGATTTCAGGACTTTGTTCTTACTGGTCTGTCTTTTCCCCACTGAGACAAAGAAGGAAGGAGGGGAAAGATTTCCCCTCTTCCCAAAGATTATATGATTCAGAACTTCTCCCATAGGTTGGGTTCACCTTTGAATGTTGGGTTGCATCCAAAGTTCCTACGAGCAGAACTCTGCTCATGGGACAACTGCAGGAGAGAAGGAAGTAATTTTCACTGTTTGCTCCTTTGCCTTGGAACCTCTTTCTGCCTCTCTAAATCTGTTTGCAGAGGCTGGGGGACCCTCTGTAAGCCTGTGGAAGTCAATGTGCAGGCAAGATTTCAGGAGGAGGAGGAACTGGCCAAAAGAATTTCACCCTTTTTCCACTGGCAGAATCCTCCACTCAGTCTCTACTCCTGGCAGGGTAGGTCTGGAATCAACCCGAGAAAGGTTGCTCTCAGGAAGGTGACTCCCCCTGATCTTCAAGCGCCTCACCTCCCTCTCTGTACCCCAACTCACCCATTCAGCAGGGAGTCCTGGTCCTCTGCATAGCATTTTCAGGGAGCAGAGGGGAGAAGGTCCTAGGGAAATCTACTTCAAGTTCCACCTACATCTGCATTCAACCCAGTGCCTGCTTTCTATTACCTATCCCTGGCAAATCATATCCTTATTTCATCTTTTTAGCAAGTAACTGGTGGGCTTCACCAGGCATGTTTCTAGATGATGACTTTATGGGCAATCACACTGCCTCAGGCCCAGAATTTAATTTAGAGGAGTCCAGTCTAGACAACCATTTCCATTGGTAACCCTCTCATGCCCCCCCCCCCTTTTGTTACTGCAAACAATCCATCATGGAAAAAAGGTGGAATAGTTGTGCAATGCCCTTTGAAGGATAATGCCAGAACTTGCCATCTGGAGGCAATCCAGCTCTGTAGGACTTGTATTTCTTAGGGGATAGGGAGGACAGGTTAACTCTAGTCTTCATGCCCATGCATTTATGCAAGTGCACCCAAGCAGTGACCTCTGGTGTGAGAATAGTGGTAATACAAACATCTCTCTTTTCAGCTGGTAAATGTTGGAGCATTGTTGCTAAATGCACTATTGGAGCAACTGCTGAATACAGCATCCCCATGACAAATTCCCTGTCCTAGTGCAGGCTCTGGGCATCATGGTGCATTGGTGGGAAGTACAAAAGATTAGTGCATCTGAAAAAACAGTAAGCTTTCTGCTGTCTTTGAAGGTATTCTAAATACACTAGCAATGTATCCATTTCTTCTGGCAATGACTCTAAGAAATATATCATTCTTTTTCCTGGAGGCTCAAGGAATGATTTTGAATGTGTTCTTTGTTTAAATATGGCACAGTCAGTTCTCAGTTTGCATCATGCTTTGTATACAGAACTGTCAAATGACAGTGTGCACCATGTCTACAGGAACACATGTTGCAGCGGACGTTGATGTATAATGTCTGACTGGAATCCACACCGTTAGCTTGCAATGTCAAGCATCAATTAGAAACCCTGGCAAAGGTTCCAGCTTACAGATGTTTTGCAAGGGAAAAGATATTAAAATAAGAAATCTGTGGATTTGTCCATGTGGCATTCTGATTCCATTGTTCTGTGTAGGTTTTCAAAAACTTGAATGAAGTTAATATGAATGAACAAGTGGCTTTATTTGTAGAAGATTTGCTAGCTCTCAGGCTTCTTTCTAGAGCATAGATGGACAACTTGTGGCCCTCCAGGTATTGTTAGAATGTAACTCCTCATGTCCCTTATCAGTACCTGTGAAGCCTGGGACTGATGGGAGTTGTAGTCCAAGAAGAGGCTTTTTGGAGATGGTGAGTTGTGAAGATGGAGCTAAAGGAAATGAAGGAAGTAGGTGCCTAGAAGAATTTTGGAAGGTAGTTTAGGGGCAGCAAGAGAAAATAGGTGAAATAATTTCAAGATTGAGAGTCCTGTGGAAGCTATCCAGATCTTCAGTTGTTGTATTAGTGACTGGGCAAGGGATTCGGCATTTAAAGTTTTACCAGCTGAAGTCCTAAGCCATTGATGTAATGGCTGATGTAATAGCCAAAAAGAAAACTGCAGACTTTCCCATACCATTTCAGTAGTACTGCTGATGTTTACATTTGGAATTAGAGAGTTAAGAATCCAAATAGATTCAGGTCTCCATGAGGTTTAAGCTGCCCTAGAAATTATGCTTATAGTCAAAGGCAATGTATACAATGAGAAATGTGGTGGCCATGAAAATAACAATTCTCCGTTGGCTCCTTTATGAGTCATGCCATACCAACAGAGGGGGTGTTTTTAGTGGCAGTGCCAGGTAGTAGAATGACATATCTAATACCTTCGTTATATTTTTCTGATTAAATTGAGTCATTTTTATTTTCCCAGGCATATTAATTTGCAAAATGGCTTGGCTTTCTGTATGTTAGGAGTCTTCAACCTTTTTGATCCATGAGTAAATTTGGGAATTTGAAAAATACCTGTGGCCGCCACTACAAAATGGCACCCGTTGAGGATGTTGTTAGTTGCACAGTGGCTGCTGCAGGGTGCCAGCCAGTCAGAAGAAAGGAACAGGGTACTAACAGAGGCAGAGACTGAAAGACTGAAAGGCAGAGAGTGAATCCATATAGTTGACTGCATAGAAATACAACAAAATGCCCTTATAAGGTTGCAGGCTTCAGTGGGAGTTCCTTTAGAGTAGACCTCATAAGATTTCTCTGCTTGTCTTACCACAACTTTCCCCGGCTCCAAAAGAGAAGACAATATCCAGCCCCAAATAGGTAACTCAAGTTTTCCCTATCTCAACCCAGGCTCCACCAGCCCAGTCCCACACTTTCCTCCTCCTCTGCCATCAGGCTCCTGCATCGGAAGGTGCGCTCTCTTCCATGGTTTGTAGGACCTTTGTATGACATTGTCCTTTTCTGGTGCCTGCCCTGTTGTTCAGCTTTGTTCATTTTCTTTTCATTTTCAGAGGGTTTTTTTTAGAGTGAGTTTAAATTTCAAACCAGAAAAAAACACAGGGAGATCCATTCTATCCTGTGTTACACTCCAAGCAAAGTTGCAGCTAGGTCCTCAGCAACCTTTGACTTAATAGTGTTATGTGGGGCTCTTTTAGGAGGGCTTGTGTATTACTTCAGTTGGGCAGTGTACAATCAAGATTCCTCTCTGCCTCCCACTACAGACAGCTGCTTCCAGATTCCTCATATGTTAGAAAGTTTGCAAAGCCTAATAAAAACAATACTTTGAGCATGTGAGGTTTCATATTTTATACTCTCTCCAACATGGAGAGAATCGTGGGGTCGTCAATGCTACGAGAATAAGGCCGGGCCCACTGATGCAGCATCACCTGCTGGTGTCTGGGTGGTTATTGGCCTGCTGGGGCTGTGGGGTCCTAGGCTTAGAGTCCCCACTTGCTGCAGCACTGTCTCCCATGGATGACACAAACGGAAGCATAGAGTAACAAACCAGAAGGAATGTGTGTTCCTTTCTTTTGTTCGAGTGTATCTAAATGCATTTGAATTTTAGGATTCTGTATTCTGTATTTTTGTCATAATACATTCGTTGAGCAATAGCAAGAGAGACTGGAAATCCCTTGAAGAGTTGTACTTAACATTTAGAACATCAATCTTCCTTATGCTACAGTATTTGCTTAAGTCTGTTGCTCTGTTTTACATCCAGCTAATACCTAGAATCAGGAGATCTGAATAGTCATTTGGGAATTCCTGTGGGATCTCCTTCTGCAGTTGCTGCTCTTGCACAATGTTGTAGCCTGTTTTGCAAACAGAACATGAACTGCATGTTATAGCAGTATCATTATGCCAAAGCATGATGCAGAATTACTTTTGCTCTGCCAAATGGACACATGTTCTGTTTCTATGTGAATATATTTTAATTTGTTCAATAAACCCCCTTGCATAATACAGCACAACAAAATACAGAGCAACAGAGCTCACAATAACAGATCTGCAGGGTGTTGAGTGAACCATTTTGCATCGTTTTTAGTCATTTGCCTCACAGAATCGGAGATGTGGAGTCGTGATGTATTTTTTGATGAGAGTCCAGACCAGAGCTGACGCAGCCACATATATCTCTCGTTTTGTCTGCTCTGGAATTTCGTGTGGTGCTTGTCCATGGCATGAGGATATCTGCATTTTCCTTCTTCCTGTCATTAGTTGCTGCTGGCAGATGATGGGGAAATATGGAGTGCTGTGATATCATAAGTACTAATAGAACTTACAAAGGAAAAGGTAGGTGATACCCATATGGATTCTCTTGTCAGCTGGATGTGCACAATTAATCACCATGGTACTATAGAGTGAAAAGTAGTGTATAAATATTTAGATAAATGTAATGTAATATTACATGATGTAAATATTGTCTTCCAAATATCTGACACGGAGGAACCATGATTGGATTTGGGAGAAGTGTTCTGCAATACTTGACAGGACATGTCTCTCAAATACAATCTACCCAGACACTACAGCCAACATCTGGGGCTTCCCTCCGAGTGCCACCTTCAAGGGGGAGGGCCTTCTCAGTGGCAGCCCCCTGACTATAGACTGATTTCACCACTGAGACTCTCCTGGCCTCAACTTTTTCATCCTTTTGGTGCCTAACTAAGACAACCTTCTGTGCTGAGCTGTTTGAGAACATCAAGGGCTATATAATGGCTTGATGGGGACCCTGATGGCGGTTGGTTTTGACATGTCTGCTCTCTCTGTGTGTGCATGTGCACTGCTACATGGCTTTTAAGTTTTTCAAGTTGTTTTTAATTCTTTGTGGTGGAAATGCTTTAATGGCTGTCATGGCCATGTTTTAGGTTCCCCTGTCAACTATCCAGAGAGCTTTGGCTATTAGGGGGGTATACACATGAAATCCATCTGTCGTCTTTTTCTTCTCACTTTGTGGCCAGGATGGATAGAGCACTGGGTTGAAGCAATGGCACAGTGGAGGGGATGTCTCCCTTTTTCTCACAGAGTTTGCACTATGCAAATTCTCCTCCCACAGCCCCAGAGCTGCTGCTACCTGCCCATGGAGAAGAAAAACTTACAATAGGTGTGTGTGTGTGTTGTTCTACACAGCTAACAGCAGCTCAGGGAATGCCATTTCATTTGGGGAGTCAGAAAGGAGGAAAAGAATTAACCCCCTTTCTCTATCCTGTAGCCCTGGTCCACAGCCGCTTTAAGGAGACAAAAGCTATGGCAGCTCATCTTACCATGGATCATACAGATCCACAGCACAAATGTGGCAATGTTCTCTCACATCAAAAAGGACCTACTGGAATGCCCCTTCACATGTCTGAGTGGTTGGATATGATGGCAAAGCAGCCCTGCAACAAATAAAGCGGACCTGTTTCTTGAAGTCAGCAATCCATGGTGCTGGCCCAGAGAGGTAGTCATGGCCACCAAAGGAGATCAGGCAAATTCATGGAGGCTCTCAGTGGCTGCTTTTCATGATGGCTGTATGCCACCTCCAGCACCAAGACAATATGTCTCTCAATGCTGGAGAGCACCGGCCTAGGTACTTGCACACACTTCCTAACTGCAGCTTTGCCCAGAGCCAGCTCCAGGGTTTTGAGGCCCTCTCGGCAAGCCATGCTCAATGGATGCTCTTCCACAGTGAGTCTCCCTTCTCATCTCCGCTGCCAGCACTCGCTACCACTTCTTTCTCATCATTGCTATTCCTTGCTTCTTTGCTTGATGGGCAGAGAGGCTGTCAGAGCATTCTTGTTGGTGGACCTCTGCTGGGGTGTGGGTGCTCAGCAGGTGCCCAGCCATGCCTGCCCTGGGTGCTGGTCCTGGGCTTTCTGAAGGCATCTCAACAGACTAGATAGGGTGTTGGTCAGATTCTTCTTCTCGGTACCACCATAATATCACACGTCCGCTCACCCAGCCGGGCCTTGGATGCTTTACTTTGATTCCCTGCCTCTTTGACTAGATGTGTTGGCTTAGAGTGTCTCTTGATTGCCCACATGAGGGAAAGGAGATAACCCACCACCTTAGGGGCTTTGAAAGGATCACCTTCTCTGCCAAATTACAATAGACACGAGAAGCCTTCTTTCCCACCCTATAGCTGATTGTGTCCAGTAGCCTCTACTGGTGTCAAGGCTTTGCTTTCCACCAGTTACCCTTTCTGAACTACACAGGAAGCATCATTAACTGATCACAGGGTAGGATGGAACGTGCCTTCGAGAGGAAATGGGCATGGCTGTCTGGCCCACAAGTGGTGTAGAGCTAAGCTAACCCAAACACACACACACAGAATTCTTCGTGTCAGGCAAGAAGACCATGGAGCATAAATCCTCTGTCCTTAACTGTTATTCCCCTCAGATGGTTTGGATTAGAGTGGCTGTTTTGTGAAAATTAGCTGCAGCTTGTCAGTATGTGGAGGGAGGTTTGTGTTGGATCCCCGAGGTGATGGCTTATTTCAGAATTTACGAATGTGGTCAGGTGGACTGGTTAAGGCTATTCTTCACAGCAGTTTCTCTTACAGCAAATAATTCAGGACTAAAGAGTACATTTTATGTGGTCAGGAGATACAAGACTGCTTATGAGATCATTGTTCTATGCCTTTTTTGTTTAATGTGCAAATCTAGTTTGGCTCCTTGCTTTGTTCAGTGGCGCGTACCTTTTGATAAGTGAGTCCTATTATGTGGGCTATAGAATAAATCATATAGCAAACTACAGTATCACACTGCTTTTTAAGAGCCATTTGTCTTACAAAAATTCTTCATGTCCCTTCATATGATCTGTCAATAGATTAGGAACATTTTTTGTAAGAGCTACACAAATTAGCAGCAATTAACTATCCTATGTACTAATGCTGGACCTGCTCAAGGAGTGTAGCCAAACGGGTGGCATCCATGGCCTTACATAAGGAGCAGTTATCATGTAGGATCAAGGAAATGCCAAGATTTGCAGATATACCAGAAAAAATTACAGGGAAAAAGCCCTCGATGGGAAGAACACAAATGTCTACTCAGTGTTCTGCAAGCTCTGTGGGTTTGGAATGGTGACTGACTGTCGACCGGGGTATAGAAAACTGGAAGTGACAGACTTTAATGGAGTATCATGGAAGACGGCATGGCTATCTAGAACCATAAAGAGGAATGGTCTACACTGCAACATTTTATTTTGCTTGAGGTGGGTAAATGGAACCTGGCTGTCTAGAAGCACTATAGTTCAAAAGAGCAGGTGCAAGGGACAAATAACAGTGAGGATCCAGTACCCTTTGGTACCATAAATGAACAACTGTATCTGGCTGGCCATTATAGGATTCAGGATACTGGATCAGGGAGAACATACAAAGGACTTTTTGGTTCAGTATTATATTCATACAGTGTCCAACCAGCTGCCTGCTGGAAAGTAGGACATACAGCATCTTTTCTATCTTGTTGCCCAACAATTTGATCAACTTTTGCCTGGTTGAGCAAAGTCATTGTTATTTGAAATTTGCCCAATTTCATCCTCGTGTATGATAAATTCATGCTTTATTTCCAAGTATTGATTTATTGCTGTTTCCTCTTCTCAGAAATTCTCCAGCCACCATTTATAGCATGGTCAAAACCACATCCATTGATAAAGTGTGGGAAATTTATAGTCCTCCAGATGTTTTGACTTACAAGTTTCAATTTCTACCAGCCCTAGCTGTCATGTGCAATGGTGAAGGAAAATGAACGTTACAGCTCAACAATTTCTGGAGCCCACCATTGTTCACCCCTGCCCTAGAGGGATAGCTTTATATGCTACCATTTTCAACATGAAGTCAATGGAGTAATCCCTGGCTGAATCCACCCAAAAGTGTCTTATATGTATTTTGGATAGAAGACTATTACAAACCTGTGAAAATTCCAGTACTCCAATTAGGACAGAATGGAAGGCTACCTTTCCTTTCAATCAATTCACAGTCTTTTCCCCATGGCCTACCAAAAGCCAAAGGTAAGTTGCAAAAGGTTTCTGTGATCCAAGTGCTAAAATGAACTCCAATCTGTGAAATATCCTACTGCATCCATGAAGTGCAGAACAGTGTATGATTGAGTATGAAATGGAATTTCTACACTTTTGGCACTTCCCAATTATCCTCTCACAGCACATTTGATAATCACTCAAGTAGTCGAGCCTATAGTGTTCTCGGATCTTCTAGAGGAAGAAGGAGGGGAAATTGGTGGAAAATACATCAGTAATCTAAAATATGCAGGGGAAACAGCAACTAATTGAAATGATGTCTGATGAAAGTGAAAGAAGAAAGTGCAAAAGCAGAACGGCAGCTGAAGGTTAAGAAAAGAAAAATATAAAAACTGCAGAAGAATTACACAGCTTAAGGTCAACAACCAAGAAACTGAAATTGCAAATGATTTTGCATAACTTGGCTCAATATCAGTTCAAATGGAGATCGCAGCCAAGAGTTTAGAAGAAGACTGAGACTTGGAAGGGCAGCAATGGAGGAAGTAGAAAAGATCATCAAGTGTGTAAGGACCTTTCTCTGGAGACCAAGGGCAAGATCATCCACTGTGAAATTCTTGGTCACTTTGTATGGCTGCGTCCATCACTGCATCTGAGGGCAGCAGGCTAGATTAGGAAAGTTAAAGCAGGTCACGTGGCATACGCAACTCTGCCTCATTCTGCCCGACGTGGACTCAGCTCTGAAGCAGTAGCGGCTGAGCCTCTTCCTGCAATCAGCACCAAGCCTCACAGAATGTGAGTGGCCCAAGAGCAGACCACAACAAGAGGCGCCCACCAACCCTCACTCAGAAAGCCTGTGGGGCCTTTTCATGACATCTTTGACCTCTATGGCATCTCTTGTACTTTCCAGCTATTTTCATGGGGCTCTTTAAAGCAGGACAGTCTGGTATAAATTTTCAAGTCAGATCAAAAGCCCCCCCAAAAGTTACAAAGTATGCCACTTTGCCACCTTATGGTTGTTTAATAGTATATAGATATGCACGAATGCACTACCCAGGAGAAAAAAACTCTGTAAAGGACACATTTTCATCCTGGAATCAAAACAGAAGAAGACACCTCAGTAAAGCTGTGGTTTAAACCCCTTCTGTTTAAACCCCTAAAGAAGCCCACAGGAAATTTGGCAGCTAAAGTATTGCCATAATGATCTTCTTCAGGGTACTATGAAACATGGAAAACTAGGCATCAAGCCAAAGTAGATCAAAATTGCTTGGTTTAAAAAAATAAAATTACATGTATTTTTACAGGGAAAAAGTCTCTGTGTGCACACACACACAAACACACACAAATGTGTGTCTCCATAGATGTGTGAGTGTGAGCTTTTAATAATTTTATTTCTTAAGAATGTTGTGCAATTTATTTAGGGATCCTGCCTTCAGGGCCGCCCCAGCTGTCTGAATGTGGAAGGTCATGAGCATCCCATGAAGGGTGGGAGGAGCACAGAGACTCTGATTGCCTCCACACTCACCCTCCAAAACATTTAAAGGCTTGGTTTCAGCCACCAAAATTCCTCCTCCACTTCTCATGAGGAGAAGAGGCTGAGGCACTATGCTGATGCTTTGCAGAATGGCGTCGTCTCACTCCTGCCCACCAGAATGCCACCCACCACCTGCTGTGAAGGTGGACCTCCATCTGCAGCCAAAGTTAAATGACTGAATGTTATGAACGTTCATGAGGATGGTGACCATGCTCAGATTCTGACAACCAGTACAGCTCTGTGATACGCGCAAATATCAGAATCCCAAACCCTGAACAAACACCCTTGCCTCTACGCACTGT
Source organism: Varanus komodoensis (assembly GCF_004798865.1). Lineage (NCBI taxonomy): Eukaryota > Metazoa > Chordata > Lepidosauria > Squamata > Varanidae > Varanus > Varanus komodoensis. The sequence goes on from NW_025335589.1 coordinate 9,750,838, forward strand.
CTCCTCATAACCATAACATTCATGGCACGAATTGTAAAATGTCACATGTAATAGTCTGTAATGATCGTTGTTTTACAGTTGATTTGTGTAACCAATTATTTTGTTGGAGCTTTGTATTTCCTCTATATTCCTCAATAGCCCACTGTTTCACTTTAATATATTGCATATCATTTCAAATATTTAATCGCTGTCATTTTTAGGAATGCATGTACTGTAGTTTGATTATGCAAAAATAGCCCAAGGAGACTCTCCATTGCCAGCTTTTGCTTTTGTCTCTGCTACTGATTTCTCATTTCATACACCAGTGTGACTGAACAATAAGAGTTTCATTTCCTGAAAATATTGTTTTAAGGCTTCCAGGTTAGAGCAATAACAATCTAATATCTCATCGACTAACAATGTTAGGGAAAGCATTAAAGCCAAAAATTACACACATAAACACATGCGTTCTATATAAACAAGGCAGAGGTAATTCAATGCCAAATTTAACAAAATTCATGAGCCATAAAAACACATCTCAGAAAAGGCATTTGTAAGCTTCTATTAAAATATAGCGTGACTACAAATATTTATCAGTTACTTTATCCTAAATCTTGGCAAACTTGCTGATGAAATGATGTAGCAGTTAGGTAGTGTAGCAGCTACTTTATGTATTCCCATACTGGAATATGGTATGAAACATCTGGGATATGTCAAACTCCTTGAATTCTGTACAATAGATTCTTTAAGCGTGTATTTCAGTTTTGCAAGATCAATAATGCACAATTCCCTAAGAAAAAGTAAATCACTGCCGAGTTAAAAAGCCACTAAAAGTATTGGCTGTATTTAGATGTTAGGCCAAATCATAGTTTAACATAAATTATAGATTTTTTCTTAACTTTCAAAAACTTTTCTTAACCACCTTTTTTTAAAGGCAGTTTTTAAACTATGATTTGAAGCTGGTTTGTTCCAATAAGCCACGGACCTGTTTCACATGACAAGGCAACCCCTCGTGGTGATCAGCCATTGTGGGTTGTTGGGTCATGTAAACCCAGTATGGTTCTAGGCACATTTTTCATGAACATGCCAGCCTGAGAAGATACAGCTTGCTTTAAAATGGTTCTCATTCATGGTGACTTGGGAACCTGGAAGGGTGGTTTTATCAGGAGGTGCCTGAAACAGCTAGATAGCCACCTGGCCAGAAGAGCAAGAACCCTCGCCACTCTTTGGGAACTTACTACCGCTTTTCTCCCTCACCCTCCTGTCACTCTGTGCCACTAAAATCACATATAAAGAATGCATTCATGACTTTAAAAAAATCCAGTCCAACACAAGTGTGCAGGAGTGAAGCACAGCTGCCTCAGTCTTCTACAATTTCCCCCCTCATGTTACTGTTTTGCCATTACTTTTGTGCATGTTCCCCAGTCCTGCTTACTGCTCTGTAAGATGGGACAGCTAGCAATGGAAGGGAATAAAAAGGTGCGGGTGGCAAAAACTGGCTGGAGAAAAAGTGCTTTGCCAGCAGCTAGTCTTACTTTGGGAGCGGGTGAGCTCACTTTAGTGTAACATTCATTCATTCATTTAAAGTTTTTCTATGCCATCCCATTACTAAAAGTCTCTGGATGGCTTACGAAGGACAAAAAAACCAAGAACAAAGAGAACATAACAACAACACACAGCACACTGCATCCAATAAATAATGATAAAAACAAGGATAAAACCAATTAATTGTTAAATTGCTGGGAAAATAAAAAGGTCTTTGCCTGACACCAAAAAGAGTAGAGTGCCAGCCCCAGGTGAACCTCCCTGTGGAGCATATTCCATGGTCAGGGTGCCACTGCTAAAAAGGCCCTTCTCCAAGTAGCTACCCTCCTGATTTTCTTCAAAGAAAGTTCCCGGAGAAGGACCTCTCGGGAACATGGAGCAGCCTTTTATTTTTTAGAGGAATTTGCTAGCCATAAAAGTAGGCACCAACGTGAAAGAGAAAAATACTGGGATGTTGAAATAAATATTGGAAAAGCAGACTTGCACAGCCATAAATGTCCCTGATTTCTTTTTTTAACAGCAGGCAAGTACATTCTGTGCCCATAAGGACACTATTTTTATGGGGTGGATGATTTGATTCAGGGCAGGAGAGAACCAAAATGGATTGGCACCTGGAAGAGAGGCTGCACTTTGCAGGCAGCTGTTCCTGCTTTCTTGTAAGCAGCTGTTAGACAAAAGAAATTAACTAGGGAGGCAGGCCTGGAATTGGAGGATGAAACTGACATGGGCATTGATGCCAGCAAGCTACATTTGTGTACGTTTCACTATCTTTTATGTATGGTTATAGAGGTTCACTCCTCTATAATCGACAGCAAGATAGGACAACCAGCAACAGAGGGAAGAAACAAAGGGAGCAGGTGGAGGGAGCTGAGACTGACCGGAGAGAAAGTGCTTAATTTGGGAATAGGTATGCTTAAAAGCACTTTAGAAGGATGCTCTGCTAGCTAATATGCCAGAACAGCACTGGAAGAGGGGAATTGAGATGCACAGATAAATATTGAAGAGGCAGAGTTGGGCTCCTGAGGAACAATAAAAGTCCTTGAAAAAAAATGTATAAAAAAAGCAAAAGTTGGTGAACACATTCCTACAGTCATGAAGGGCTTCTCCACAATGAAGGGATAAATCCACTCCTTTACCAAGCCAACCTCTGTTGTCATTGTGGGAGGAAAAGTGCATCCTGTACATGTTTTTCCCCCTGGTATTTGTATTTCTCTGCTTTTCTGTATGTTCTACCAACCAACCATCAGGTGATGCTGTGTGGTATAGTTGCAGCACAGTGAATTAGCACCATTACACAAAGCTTTTGTTCCTGTTCAAAGCAGTGTAAAATTTAAGACCAGACTTTCATTGGACTAAAACAAATAAACAAACCACAAAAAAGTTGGAAAGCACAGAAGAAGCTCTGGAGGACAATGACATTATAAAAACTTTGCAGAAACATCTGTGAGTGAGGAATACACAATAAATGCTTCATGCAGATGAGCCAAAAGGCCCAGAAAATTAGTGACATCTGTGGCCAGGTAGAGGGGACAGAGCTCCCTTCAGGAGGCAGCAACTCTGGTGGTGGGCTAGGAGAAAGGGTGCTGACACAGGGTCCGAGACAGGGCACTCTGCTGCAAAGGTGCCTTGGGTGCCGGCCACAGCCAGTCGGTTGGATGACTGAGCAGAGATGGTGGGAAGAAGCTGTGACAAGCCTGATTGTCCATTGGAAGTGACTTGGGTTCTTCACCGAACCCTGGTGGTCAACCCATCCATTGTTAAGATCAACTGCTTTTTCCCCACGTTTGAATGACACAGCGAGCTGGTGTTAGCAAAAAGTGGAGGCAAAGGCTTCCAAATTCCTCTTCATGACTATGTCAGACGAGAAGGAGGCATATGTGAGCTTGAGGTTCATAGCAATGTGACGGGATTCTCATGGGACCTGGTGCATGACTAACACTTAAGCCACTGGTCTGGGTTCAGATAACACAATAAACCACTTGGAAAGAAAGAGCAGCAGCAAGCTAATGGGGGTTATTTTGTGTTGCAAACCAGATCTTTGTTATGTTTGAACCAGCCTATAATATTACCATATGCAAGTATAACTTTGGGGCAATTTAATTCCATTGATGCCTTATTCTGAATAACCCATCAAAGGTAGACAGTGACCATCTGCACTGTTCTGTGATGCAGTGTGCAATTCTCCTCTGGACATGCAGTTGTGTGCAAGGGTGCTAAATATGTGATCAGGTTGCTGGTTTTGTCACTCATTTGGCATCACAGGCAGTTGGTGCTGGAAGCCAAAGAAATCCAATCTCAGCCCCCCGTTATCTGTGTGGTTGCTTTCTTTCAACTACCACCCGTCCCCCACAACAAAACACATCCTGGTCAGTCTAGGATTTGTATAATGTTTTGATCCCATTATATAAATGTGCACACTATACAGAGGACCTAATGCTTCAGTTTTTGTAAGTTCACATCTGCCAAAAGTACAGCAAACATATGGAAATGTGTATTGTGTGAACTGCAGAGAAGGGCAACTAAAATGATCAAAGGGTTGGAGCAAGTCCCCTGTAAGTAATGGCTACAACAGCTGGGATTGTTTAGCATAGAAAAAGGGGAGTAGAGGGAGACATGACAGGGGTGTTTGAAAGTATGCACAGTGTGGATAAAATGGAGAGGGAGACATTTTTCTCCCTTTCCCATAATACTAGAACTCAGGATCATCCCATGAAGCTGATTGGTAGGAGAGTCAGGACAGATAAAAGGAAGGACTTCTTCATGCAGCGTATAGTTAAACTATGGAATTCACTGCCACAAGAAGTCGTGATGTCACCAATTTCATTGGCTTTAAAGGGGGATTGGACAAATACATGGTGGTGGAGGAGGAGGAGGAGGAGGCTATCAATGACTACAGGTCTTGATCCCTAAGTGTTATTTATTATTCCATTTATATGCCACCCCACTAATCATAGACTCTCAGGGTGACTTACATCATGATAAAATCCATATATACAGCATGTTACCTCAGGTATCAGAGGCAGTTGCAGGGCAGCTTGAGCAGCAAGGAGTGGCTGTACCTATCCTGCTTAAGGATTCCTGTGGACAACTGGCTTGCCACCCTATAATCTGAATGCAGCTGGATTAGATGGAATAGATCCAGCATGGCCTCACTCATGTTCTTATGATACATCATGGATAAACACCTCCTGGGGTTGCATCCATCACAACAGCATGGTTGCAGCTGCCACAATCATAGAAAGCACAACGTGTTCGTATCTGGGTCGTGCAAATTCATGCATGCATCATGTACTCTCTGAAAGTACATTTGAAGGATTTTATTGAGCAATGGATTCCTAAACTAGCTCTGCACCTCGGCACAATTAGCCATAAGCAGCAGAGGAAGAAGCCCCATGAGTTGGGCTCACTGGCTGAGAATGGAGGCACATGGCAGACAGGGCTCAGTGATGTGACCTTAGCCTCTTATCCAGACCCAAGGACTTGTTAAACCAGGCTGGAGAACCTCTTTGTGGGGGGGCTCAGGTCAGTTTGGAAGCTCTCAGAGGTCATACTCCAAAGGAAAGGCAAAGAGGGCTAAAAATACAATCCCCCCCCCAAAGTAAACAAATACTAGTATACTGTAGTATGACCCTCTTTGTGCCCATATCTAAGCCTTAGAAGACGCAAGTCAAATCTTGGGGGGTGGGGTGGGGGAAAGCTGCAGAAAAACTGGGAAAGTAGCCAATGATCAGCAGTGGGGAAAATGGGGTAGGTCAAAGGAAGGCGTGTGGACATCTCAGAAACCCTGGAGGATCATGTGGGGTTTGTCCTCCAGGCTTCATGTTCCCCCATCCCCATATCTCAGAGGTAATTCATGACATTGAACATGCAGTTTTCTGGAAAGGAGTTAGAAGTATCAAGTAGAATTGAATAATCAGAGTGACTTGGCTAGGCCTGAACAGCCCATGATACAAATTTTGGCTTGTCAGGTGCTTGGATCGACTATCCTACCTGTTTCCCCCCATTTTTCCAGTCTCTGGCAGGAAGGACAATCAAAAGGTTTGCGAGCTCTTGGAGGACTGCATTGGGTTTTGCAGATCACACATACTGCAGGCTTGATAGAGTGCCTGTAAGTATTATAAACATGGACAACACTGAAAACCACAACAGAGGAGGCATTTTTTTCAGATTTTGTTTAGGGTGCCAAGATGCTTAAGACTAATGTTTTGCTCTAGATTCTGAATCAGGGCTTCAGAGCTGGAAGAAGAGTGCTTAAAGTGAAAGATCCATTGCTAGAATTTTTAAATACAGAAATATTTACTTAAACTGAAAACTACTGCATTGTGTTTTATGGGCCTTTTTCAGTAACTGAAACCCTGACGGCTTCTCTCATAGTCATCGGAAACAGATGTGCAAAATTCCTAAACCAGAGGGGGAAGGGGGAAGGAACCTACAAAATTTACTGGAGGTTGTGTGTCATTTGAATTTTAACAAGCTGCAAAAATCACCGAAGATGCAGTAACTCCCCTTCAGATGATTGCGCACTGATTTTTCAAGTAAAATGTAGAGCAGTTCCCCATGTAGCACATAGAAGGAGATACCAGAGTGTATGAGAAAAAATGCTAATAGTCCAGAAAAAGGATCCAAGTGTGGGAACTAGAAGGCTTGATTGGCATAAAGAAAAATATGATCTCTCTCTCCCTTTTGATACAATAAGCATTCTGCACTATGCTACATTAATGAGAAGAAACACAATGTTCTTATTTATCTTCTGTAAAACATTCACAAATTAAACTTGAGTGAGTTACAGCACAACGTATAAGCAATTCAACACATACAATGTTTATTTGAATATATGCTTACTAATAGCAAAATCCTATGCAAATTTAAGCAGCAAAAGGCCTACAACTCCCAGCATGCTTTTAGGTCTATTCTCCTGCATAAGCATGCATAGGATTTCACCTTATAAGTCTTAGCTTTGTCCAAGTCCAATAAACAAGGGCTGAGTCTTCTTATTTGCCATAGTAAATCACTGGCTCTCTGCCTGTCAAGTAATGTGTGGTATTGATGATGAACGTGAGGATGAGAAGCGACACCAGCCGTTGCCATTACAGGAGAGAAGGCTGAGGGGGCCCATGGAGCTTGCCTTGGCTGAGGGCCCTCAAAAACAGAGAGCTAGCACAGCCTTAGTTAAACAAAACAGCACCAATCAAGGCGCTGGGAGGAAAGCATTTGGAAAAGTCGCGTCAGAGTGGCGAATGGAATAAATACATTTTTCAATCAGTGCTGCAACACAAGGGAATCGACGGTCTGAAGAGAGACAGGTCGCACTGCAATGGGCATGCAAAGCTATTGTTTTGGCTTTTTCTTTTACTTTTTTTAATATGGGGAATGTGGTCGTATGTACTGGTATGCGTGTTTGTGTGTGCATACAGGTGTCAGTGCTCAAAGAGGGTTTAATCTGAATGTTTCCTGACACTGGAATGGCACATGGGCAGTTTTCAATTCACCGTGGTATGTGGCTTCTGGAGATGGTGGGCCACACCAGAACTTACTTGGGCATGTCACAGAAAAGAGAACAAATTCCTATGCAGTCAACAAGCACCACTTTGTGCCACAATGAAAATATTTTGCACCTTCATGGTGCTGATGTATCTTGTGTACATCAAGTGCTAACAATGCCAATTAAATTCTTTTCCATTTCAGGCACCAGGGAAAGTACCAAGCAGGCTTTCTTCCCAGGCTGGCCAGGTATCTGTCCCTCTGTTTGCCTCTCTTCAGCAGTAATCTGAGAGCTGAGAGTGAGGCAGCATGGTGAAAAGAAGCGTAATCACCAGGAAGGTTTACGTTAGAAGGGCTTTTCTGTTAGTAAGGATTGTTGACACACACTTCTACACCGTTGGGAATAGAGCTTCTGCACTCATTCTGGCAGCGTGATGACTAGGAGGAGATGTTTTCGTTCCATCTAATAGGTATCTCTGAGAACAGTGGAAAGCAAAGTTCTCCCACTGCTTCCATCATCACAATAGTAGATATCTACTCCAATGTTTCACCATACATACATACATACATACATATTTATTTATTATATTTCTACACCATCCATCAGCCAAAAGGCAACCTGAAAGCCAAGGACTTCTAGGAAAAATAATTATTTGTTTTATAAAGTAATCATTATAGAACTCTTTGGAAAGCTACTGTAAAAGAGTAGGCCTAGAGAAGGACCACTTGAGGAACTGTTCCCAGTTATCTCAAAACATATATGTAATCCAGGCTACAGCCCAATTAAGCTTGGATACTTGGATTTAAGTCTCTCTTTCCTTGTCTCCAGATTTATGTTTTTCATAACTAGTTTCAAATATTATATGGAGCCAGTCAACGTATCAGTGAATAAGCTGAGTATAATGATTGCCAGCCAGTGAAAATGAAGCTGATTGCATTGAAATCAACTGTAAAAGGAGAATATTCATCTTCTGTTTTCAGGGGGAAAAATTTATAGGGAAGGCAATATTCTGCATAAATACTCACTGCAAGGGGTATGTCTTAAGAATGAACATTGTAATTCATGTCTGAAATATGGTTCCTGCTTTATTCTGTCTCTTACTTATGAACCCAATTTTAGTCTTCAAAGAAGAAAAATAAGTACAAAACATTAAAAATAGCTGAGAAGGGTAACATTCAGATCATACCACATGGAAACAATTTATTTATTTATATTTTTAATTTACCTAATAACCAATGTTCACTCAATGTTCAACTAAGAAAACATATTTTAGACATGATGACTGTAGCTGGAGATCGAGCCTGGGAAGTTGTTGCAGATGTTTGATTAAACATGTTTGAGGCTCGAGTATCTTAAAAGAAGGAAATGACAATGTAATGGAAAACATCTATTTTGAAGTTAGAAAAAATATCTTGGGTCCAAGGCTGCCTTGACTCTATGGGTTGGCTTTAGCAGTACCACAGACATGCCAAGAGAAACACAGCCATGCAAGTTTGGCCTATAGATGATTGAAAACCCACTTGTAATCATTACTTGCTGTTGAGGTACACACAGCTGCTCTGACTCAGCGCACACTGGGCTACTTTAATAGCCCTTTGGATGTGACACAAAGAACTGTCACACGTTCCTGCCTTATCCCGGGAGAGCAATAGTGCTTGCTACGGTAGACAGGTAACCTACTTCACTGAGGACAGTCCCGTTTAAAAGGTCATCATGGGATGAAAGGTGAAAAATTCTAGGAAAAGACAGCACATTGTCCACCAGCAGTCAACATCTGTACAGTAGGGGGGAGCAGGCACGCCACCAGAGCACCTGGTCCCAGTTTCCCCCACTGCCTTGAGATGTATTTTATTCCTGTTTAAATTATAGACTTTTAACAAATGTTTATCCATACTTATAATAGTATATGCAACTCCTGTGCAATTTTGTGTCCTATCCTTTGGTGCTGTATTTCCTTTTTTTTGTTTGTTTGTTTTTTGTTTTTGGCATGGTGTACATGTTCACCCTAGTGCTTGGTGGGGTTGTGGTTCTCAGAGCTTCTTGGACTGGAGTGCTTGAGGCCAGCGCCTAATTGAGCTGACTCCTGTAGACTATGGGTACTTAGTCCCCAGGGCCCTCTTGGGGCAGAAGAGAATGTGGGTGGGCAGTAGCACCCCTCACAATTTTAGGACAGCATGAAGTTTCTGGCTTGGTCAGGGCTGGGGCTGCTGAAAATACTAGGACTGGGGCTTCTGCCTTCTCAGCCCAACGAATTGGTACTTTCTATATGTGGGCTTCCACTCAGCCCACTGTGTTCAGAGACTCAGAAGTAGAAAACATACATGCAATGTCTAGCTTTGGCTCTGAAGTCACTCGGGTGCAGTCTGCTCATTCTCACGAGAGTCTGCATCAGAATCAGTGGTTCATGGGATCCTTTTTCTTTGATGAAGAGCAGTGGCACTGATTATTATATCTGACCTTTTAATTAACCGTCATTCAGACTAAAGCACACATTGATACCACTGGAGGTATAAAAGGAAGAGGAAAGGCTATTATGAATGGGAAAAGTAGGCAGTGCAGTTATACAAGTCATTAGGGAGAAAGCTTCAGGTTTCTATTGTGTGCTCTTTAACAGTTGCAAGAATCTGCTTGCCTTTTTAAACACCAGACATTGCCTATGTCTGGTGTAAATACAGAAGCCCTACTGCAAGAGCACGGAGAAGGGAAAGCAGTCCTGGGTAAACAAATTAACAACAATTGGTATGTTCAGTCTCTTAAGGAAAAGGGTATAATAGAGAACTGGTTTATTTAAGTTCATTTTATCATATATCAGCTTTTTATACATTAGAGTCTTATTAATCTTTCAAATGACTAATTCTGCAAACATGCTGGTGAAAATTCTTGTTTTGATTCTTCTTTTTTAAGAACAAAAACTCCATGCTCATTCTTGTGACGAAGATGTTAATACCACTCTTTTGGGTGTTCCACTCAAATTTTAGGAATTCAGTAATCTAGAAGATGAAACATTTTTACAACTGAAATTTAATCTGTCACTGACTTTGCTGTAGTTATATAAATATGTACATGAAAAAAGATGTTGTAGTTGTTGAGAACAACAAGCTAAATAGGAGCCAGCCATGTAATGCAGCCCCAAAACGGGCAAACATTATTTTGGGATGCATAAAAAGCATTGCTTCCAGAGCAAGAGAGGTACTAGTTCCCCTTTACTCTACACTAGTCAGACCTCACCTGGAGTGCTGTGTTCAGTTCTAGGCATCCAAGTTTTTAAAAGATGCAGAAAAACTAGAAAGGGTTCAGATGACAGCAATGAAGGTGTTCCAGGGTCTGGAAACTAAGTCCTACGTTGAAAGGCTGAGAGAGCTGGGCATGTTCAACCTACAGAAGGGAAGGTTACGTACAAGGGGATAGGATAACACTCTACAAGTACCTTAAAGGCTGTCGCAAAGAGGAAGCAAAAGATCTCTTCTCACTCATCTCCTAGGGTAGGACATGGAACAACAAACTTGAACTGTAGCACACCAGAGTCAGGCTAGATACCAAGACAAACTTCTGAACTGTTAGAGCAATACAACAGTGGAACCAGTTGCCAACAGAGGCAACACACTAGAAACATTCAAGGTGAAACTGGACAGCCATCTGAGTGGGATGGTGTGACTTGATGTCCTGCACCAGCAAGGGGTTGGACCCAAAGGGCTTCTTGGCCCCTTCTGACCCTAGTGTTCTATGAATCTATGTGCTTTAGCTAGATATCATTTTAAATGTTTATAGTGTCAAAATAGCTGCTTAAGTTAAAACATAAATGATGTGGATGGTTTAAATGAAATGCAGTGACTCCCTCTTTGGTGACCTATGAATTGATGAGGTGGTGGACTGTTATGTCAGTTGTCTGCACCTCTGCTACTAAAATAAGGATATTTCTTTTGCCATCAAAATAATTATAAGTGTAGATAATGAAATCTAACCCAATTTATTAGGAATAAGCAAAGTTCTCTGAGTAGTTCTACTTGTTTGGTCCCACAGGCATCATGTGCTGATGAGGTGGGTGCTGGTGGCCACACACATGCATGTGCACAGGTACACACACTCTTACCCTGCCCCCTTTGGACACTGTCAGCGAAACTGGGGGCAGTTGGGCAGTGCTTGGTGCAAGGGGCCTCAGGGCCACAGTCGAAGTCCAGGGAGTAAGACTGTGAATCCCTGTGCAGCCATCAAGCTGAGAAATATCTTGGTGTTTTGGAATAGATCAAACTTCATGATGCTCATCATTGTCATGCTGGATTTGAAGCTGTCATTCGAAGCTGTGTCCATCTCTGGCATTCCACCCATTTCCCACCCACATTGATTGAAGTAAAATACTGCAGCTCAAGGACACACACAAATCAGTAGGCACTTGGGCTAGAAGTTCCGCTTGGAATGTTGCAGCTCTTTTCCCAGATGTTGCCCTTGTCACCATGATTCATGCTTTCATGATATTTGCCTTATTTGCTGACTCCAGCAAACTGCCTTAAAGTCTGCACTAAAGTGTGCTTGGACAATAACTTGACCTTCATTTTTCTTACAGTGAAAATTCACTTCAAAGGGGAAAGCTACAGATATTTACTTTGCCAGATTATGACAGAATTATATTTTGCTTTCATGCAAATACTAACACAGCTAAAAGCTAGTTTTAAAATGTTGAATGGTTCTAAACCTTAATATCATATTCCTAACTAAAGGATTTCAGAATCCTGTTCAGGAAGCTAGAATGAGGATTTGTAAACCTTACATTACTCCAGCCTATTGAAAACAGAGTTCTTTAATTCGAAGTTGCTAAAATTAACTTGGTTACAAGTCTGTAATGGAGGATCAAACATCAAAGGTAGCATTCTCCTTTAAGATATAACCTCTAATACCTTTATTGTCTCCTTAAGTTTGCTGATAAACTGCATGGATGTTTAAAGCTCTCAGCTGTATCTTTTTCCTATTTATCAAGTTAGTTGTTCATATAAGAAAGACTCCAAGATCTGTGAAAACCATCATATTCCTCAAAATTTGCTATACATTGCTAGGTAGGCAAGTATCAACATGACACAATAAACCCCATTCAGACTTTCAGCTGGCACTTGCCCTTTTGCAGAGCCATAGCTTTGAAGAAGCAACAGCTTGCTCCATTAGGGAAATAGCTACTTCAGTGGGGCTGAATCCAATGGAGGCATGGTCCCCACCTCCCACTGCACTCTTCTCTGGAATGGACCTTCTCTCTGGGGGTCCAGGGAGGGACTTCCTGAACAGCAGTGCCACAGGACTATTGGACGGGATTGTTATTTATACATTACAAAAGAAGAGGATTAAAAATGCATACATTTGTGTATCATCTGCATGTACTGATTTCTGTGGAGAAGTATCATCATTGTTTAGAAACGCAATAGAAACGCAATACGTATTACTGTGCTGAGGAAGATTGTGACCAGGTGACCTTTGCGGTGTGCCTCCTTAGTCCGCCATCCAGGTGCTAACTGTTGTCAGGCAACATCTAGTCCCCTGGTGCTGTATCTTCTTTGGATTTAGACTGGACTTGAACTGGACCATTCAAACCTTCAAACAGAGGATGCCTTCAAACAGATCATCACCTCTAGCAGCCTTTTAAATAAAGGAATGTCTTTTGTAAAGTAGGCCACCAGGCCGCCCTAACTGCTGGAGGAACCAGTGGAAAGTCACATAGGCATCATGGCTGTGATGTCTTGTAAAGGGAGAACCACAGAGGGGTACTCCTCCCCTCTTCCAACTGCCCTCACTCCATGTGTAGATTACACACAAAACTGGACAGCACAGCAAGAAGCTGTACTGGATATTATTTGAGAGCAGCTCAGGCTCTACATGAGGCTCCAGAAATATGTGCAGTCCTTGCTGGACACATGTAAGGAAAGATTAATGGCGATCAAAGACTGATATCAACAGTAGCTGATGCACTGGAAGCATCTTAATTCTTTAGCATCTGCCCTTCTGAAAGAGGGGTGCAGCTGAAGTGTCTGAGAAAACGATGGACTTCCCTTCCAGAAGACCACAGATCAGTATGAAGCTGTTCTGCCGTGAATGCCATTAGAGGAACAAGCCACTGGCAGCTGAAGGAGGCATTTATATGCTCATCAAAGCTTATTTTTTCCAATTATGTAGAGTATGAAGCACAGTCTCAACCACTGTGTGTATTGCCTGCTGTGTAGCACTTATCCCAAGAGTCCTATGAATTGGCCAAACAGAGTTATTGAAAACTTTTCAGTTCTTTTATGACCGGAGTCCCGTTTCCACTTATAATTACCACATTCAGGAGAAATATTTTAATCCATAAGCTGGAGTTTAGTGATGCCCCCAAGTTTATATATCACCAACCACAGCTATATTTATATTGGTTACTTTTAAAAAATGAAAATGATAAACATCTGAGGTTCTGCAAAAATCAAGAATCAGAGAGGGTTCCACTCTGATGTTTGAGTGAGTCGCTTTAAAAAAGTTCTTATAATGCATTTTCAATAAAAGATTTATAAACGGAAACATCTGACTTCTATTTTTCAGGCTAACAACTACATACATACATATACGCACACACACTGGAGGTTAGGAGTAAAAAGTTCCATTAAACCTCCTCGCTGGGTCTGATTTCATGAACTCTCCAGGGACAGCAGCAATAATGCAGGGGAAGATGTTGTCCCTTTTATGGAGCACTGGAAAATGGAACATACTGCTTGTTCCATAAGCCATAGCAAACATAAAGGCTCAGATGCGATTGCCCCAAATGGTATTAACACAGAAATTAAGAAAGGAACAGTTGATGTTGTACATTTTGAGGCATGGTTATTTTATTTCTATTAATGTTTGGTTAGAGTCTGACTCCTAGAACAAGGGAAAATGAGTTGTTTCACAAATGCTGTTTCTTTGCTAGACACCAAATGTCTGCATGAAGATTATCTATTTAATGAAATAACAGATCTGGGAATTTCTTTAAATCCTATAATCATTCTCTTAAGCTATTTGACAGAAATAGAATCAGATTGAGATACTGCATGAATTTAAGAATGGCAACAGGAATACTACTAGTGCAACTAAAGGGGGAAAATGTATTCACACACAGTTGTTGAGTGGGAAATTACATGGTGGGCTTTAATTAAAGGAGTTAGTTCATACATAATGGATAAGCATGAACTAAACAACCCACAGTCTGTTGTAACTGCACTGGAACAAGTGTACTACCACCTGCATGTGCAGGACTTTCCAGAACACCAAACAACCCAGGAATGTGCTGTTCCTGAGTTGTTGCTGTGATGTTTGGGCCTGGCACACTGGATTGTTAAGAGAGAAACAACCCAGAGTTTGAACCCATGATTTTTGTTGGTTTAAAAGCCCATAGTTAGCTGTTTAATGCAAACTAGGAATGGCGGGATATGTCAAATTAACATTGTATCAAGATTAGAGAAGGAAGATATAAAAGCAATTGAAATGATAATTGTTTAGATACCTTTTGGTATTATTGGCAGAATAAATTCTAAATAAGGTGATATGAATTGGATTTGATTAATTAATTAATGATTGGTAACTATCCTTATGTGTATCATAGGAGATTTTAATTACAAGAACAAAGTGAAATAATTAGTATGTTTAGAAACATGGAAACAGAGCAAGTCAGAAGGGGTCTCCCGGGCCATCTAGTCTGACCCCCAGCTCCAACCAACTCCACTCATGTGCAGTCATGTGCATGTCTATGTACAGTGTATGGTTCTTTTTTTTCCTCCTAAGGGCTACTTGAAATAAGGAGTTTAACCCACTGCTTTACTGAGGCTTCTGTTTTCACTGCAAGAGTCAAAAGACATTTTTTACCTGTTTTCTTTCCATGGGAAATGTATTACTCTGCTGTTCTATAGATCTTGTTAACCAAGCACAAGCTGGCACGCTGGTATAGCTGCACTACAGCAGATCTGCAACTGCTATTGAGGCTTTCATTCTGGTTTCTTGTGATTTAAAATTTAATATCAGAATCTCCTTGCTCTAAAGAGAAGCCTACCAAAAATGCTGGAAGATATGGAATAAGTTCTGGGGAACGACAACATCATGAGAAGACACATGAACACTACATGCTTCATGTAGCAAAGCCTTCATGTAATTATCATCAATAATACTCAGTAATGTCTGTGTAGTTGATATAAATATGATTGTATACTTGATAGTAATACTGTTTAAAATATCCGAGGACAGAGGGACTAGAGGAGTGTATTGACTGTGGTGCACGTGCTTGTAAATTTGTGGACATGAGCTTCCCAATTAACATCATGCAGGGTGTTCAGAAGGGCTCCCTGCATGCTATAGAATCCTGAGCTTTGTGTAAACCGAAAAGGACAGATGCTCTGCTAGGCAAGGTTCCTCCCCACAGAAGCTGAGTCTCCCACATGTGGAGACTTGCAAGAATGGCAACAAGAATTTGTGGGAAGGGTGTGACCAACACTCCCCTCCTCATTCTCTGTCTAGCGCAGTAAGACTCAATCATGTATATTATATCTGAAATACATTTATAAGGCTATACTAAATGGTTTTACAAATATTTAGCAATCTTAGGAAAATGCTGTCAGCCCATTGTCTCAGTTCATTCCATTGTTTTGTTAAATGACTTTTAAGTAATGGAGTTTTCAATCATTTAGGAAAGAAGAGAATGTTGCAGCATGACATCTTCCAAAAATGTATAAGAGGAGTTCAGATTTGGATATTCAGAATACTTACTTTTTGTTGTATCTGGACATGTCAAGCAACCTAGACCTGTCCGCTAGCCCCCACAAAAAGAAACAATAATGAAAACATTTAGGGAAAATGCCTTAACAGGCATATGAGACATTTTCTCAAGAGAAAAGGTAAGAGGGAAGTTTAATCACTTAATCCATTTTAAATTATTCCAAACTGGGCAAAGGTACTGGAAACAGAATGATGAATTATCTTCCACTGGCAAGGGTTAGCATGGAATTATTTAATCAGTTGTTTCCAGTGCTAACATCTATGATTCCATGGAAAGCTTCCAAAACCGCCATTTTGAAAGTAATGGGTTATAAATACCAAATTAGTAACTTCGGGGATATTTTTATTTATTTATTTATTTATTTAAACCATTTTTATGCCGCCCCACTCGCAAAATGCCTCGGGGCGGCTTACAACATTAATAAATAAACATAAACAGTTATATAACTGTTATATATATTATATAAATAATCTTTATATATTATATAATAGTAATATAATAAGCTATGTAAGACTATTTCATTAAGGTTTCTTATAAGTCCCATTGATTTTAGTGTCCTTACTCTATGACTAGAATGGTCTACTCCAAATACAACTAATGGCATACTGGATTCTGCCTTTTATGTTTAGTTGCAGTTGGGTTTATCAGCATGTTTCAGATAATTTACAAATATACCAAGTATTTTGGAGATTCAGTTTGTCATAGTCATAGAAAAAAGACAGGAGAGGATACTATTTACTGTAGCAGCTGCTCTTTCATCTGGTTTCTCTTTTTCACTGGCTTAACCTGTGTGTCAGGGGAGGGAGCTTTCATCCATCATCTACCAAGAATGTGTTGGCATGGCCTAGAGAGCCAGCACCTGAACTTTGAATCTTGCCTTTCTGTCTTGCTCCGTCATACTATAAGATTAATATCTTTTGAAACAATTGTATCTTGTACATCCTGCTTGTGTACCTCACTTCTGCTTTATATCATTGTTCTGTTTTTTATAATATATTGCTTCTTTTGTGTTTATAATTCAACAGTATAAAGGATTCTAGGAGAGGTAGGGAACCATATTGGAGCTTCGGCCTAGAGTCCATCTTGGTCCAGATAATACCAAGGAAAGTCACCATCAGTATCATCAGGGCAGGATCCTAATTTCTGACAGCATCAGGTCCCATCCAAAGTGCTGTCTGGAACCCTTCAAGTTGGCATTTTGGCTGGGGAGCCAACTCATTCTTCAGCATCCCTTCAGCAACAAAGTATACTTGGCCAACACTTGCAGATGGTCCTGCAAACCTAACCTGAGTATGCAGTCAAGTTGGCGCCCTGGCTATGGAATATGCTCCCCAGAGAGGCCTGCCTGGCACCAGCGTCATATGCTTTTCGGTGCCAGGACAAGATCTTTTTATGCTTCCGTAATTTTAATGTTTAATATTTTAACTATGTTTTATGCTCAGTTGTGGATTATTTTGTATTATTTGGGTATATATGTATTTATTGGATTTTGACTTGTAAGCCATCCAGAGACCCGCAACATATTGGATGGGGTAAAAATACCCAAATAAATAAGCAAATAAACAAATAATAAGTTGGCGCATCACACTTTCCCTGGGTAGAGTACAGAGCCACGTGCCCCTCCTGCCTCTTGTTGCTCATACAAGGAAAAAGATAAAGGAGCAAAGGAGACTCTGCCAATTGGGAGAGGGATGGCATACCAAATAAGAGAAATCCTATTATTATCTCTGAAATGTGATTAGAGATAACCAGGGAATTCCTCTCCCCACCCCCAGCAGCCTTCAAGTCTAGAAACATGTGACTCCACCCCAAGGAGCCCAGGCTGGATGGAGAACTTGTATGTGCCAGAACTTCCCCATCCTTGATTTCAAGGACACTCAGTTTTGTTTCAAGACATAAGCATATGTCCTCTAGCTTAGCACAGTTCAGCCCATACAGTCTCAACCGTAGTGAGACAGAAGCAGGAAGCAGATACATCAGCTAATGATACCTGCCAAGCAAGGAGCCATAGAAAATTCCAGCAATTGAACCACATATTGGCCAATCTGAGCCAGGTCAAGGAAGGGGCATTTCATCTTTTCCTTATACCCATGACTGATGACCTTGCTGCAGTTCAGAATTCTGTGCAAAAGACGTGAGGAATTCCTGCTAGAGATCCTAATTTGTATCAAGGAGCAAGTAAAGCAGTTCTCTATCTCCACCTCTTGGAAAAACAACTTCTGAGGTGGCTTATAACAAATGTGAAAATAATCAAGTCAAAAACCTATACAAGTGTAAACTTCTAGTGCAACTGAAGTAAAGGGGCATCAACAATATATCAATAAATCAGCAGCAGACTGTGAAATAAAACAGCAAAACCCGCTTTGAGATATTAATTATATACCTATGAAGTCGCAGTTCAGTGCGTGGCCTCAGTCTTTCACGGAATTTTTCTTCGAGCAAGTCCAAGCCGATCTCCTTGTGAGTAAGCCATCGCCTTGCTGTGCAGTGGCTTACTCGCAAGGAGATCGTTTCCTCCGAGTTTGGACTCACTTGCAGAAACCAATCTCACCCCCGCCTCTGCTTTGCCACGCGCGTGCGCCCGCCCCTCAGCCCAGCCCGGGCCTCCCAGCCACACCTCCCACCAGCACCGCCTTGGCAGCCAGCGCCTATCACCAGCACCAAATTCGCAGTTTTTCATAATTCGTGGGTGCTTTAGGAACGTAAGCCCCGCAAATACCAGGGGACTACTGTATCTACTAACAGTTTTTGCTAACAATGCAGCCTTTATCTGGTGTCTAAAAGAGAATATATAGATGCCTCGCAACCATATCAAGGGAGAAAATTCCATGGTGAGGGTACCAGCAAGAAGGGCATGTTTCGCATCTCTACCTGTCTAGCCTCTGAAGGTGTCCCTGAGCAACAGCTTCTGAGAAAGATCCTACTGAAGAACCAGGTTCATATTTCAACAGGCTGTACTTTAGATTACTAACAGCATAGAACCAAGGCGGCCATCCTATATAGCAGTGATGGCGAACCTATCAGAGACCGAGTGCCCAAACTGCAACCCAAAACCCACTTATTTATCACAAAGTGCCAAAACTACAATAAAGCCTATAAACTGAGGTTTTAGTTTAGAAAATACCACTCACAGCCAGTCCAAGCAAGTATACATATATCCTTGACAGTGTACTAACTGGCCATGCGAAAGCTCGGACGAGTCACAGCTAATGAGTTGCAGCTCGTGATGTCATCGCCTGGCATCACAACTCCTTTCCGAGCATGTGCATGGCCCCTATATGCGTCATAATGCTCAGCTGCTGTGGCGATGCTGGGGCAACTTTGATTGCATGCAGACAGAGTCTTACTTGAGACTCTGCATGCAGACAGAGCCTTACTTGAGTAGGTTACTTCGACTGAGTCTTACTTCGATTGCATGCAGACAGAGTCTTACTTGAGTAGCTTTTTCTGCACAGCTCATCATTTCTGCCCATTCTAAACACAGTCCAACCATCAAACTCATGCCAGGACACCTCATTTTTCTAACCCTAACCCTACCCTGGTGCACACCCCTAGCCCTAACTTAAGGCTAAAGTTCCTTTAAAATGAGGGCAATTTTGAAAAAGCCCTCCTTGAGTAGCTCTTTCTGCACAGCTTATCATTTCTGCCCATTCTAAACACAGTCCAACCATCAAACTCATGCCAGGACACCTCGTTTTTCTAACCCTAACCCAGTGATGGTGAACCTTTTAGAGACTGAGTGCCCAAACTGCAACCCAAAACCCACTTATTTATCCTGATGTGCCAACACTGCAATAAAACCTGAAAACAGCCAGTCCAAGCAAATATCTGTCTGTCTGTCTATCCTTGGCAGTGCACTGACCAGCCATCCGAAAGCTCAGACTAGTCGCCGCTAATGTGTCATGGCTTATGACATCATCACCTGGCACCTCTACTCCTTTCCGAGCATGTGTATGGCCCCTATGTTCACTGTTATCCATTGCCTGGTTTCTGGGGATATACTGAGGTGACTTGGCTCGCATGCCCACAGAGAGGGCTCTGCATGCCGACACTGGTATATAGACTTACTTGGAAGTATATCCTTGTTTTGAACATAAAGGCCTGGTCTATCCAAGAAATCACATGCTAGATTCCAAGTACTTAAAATGAAAAAGATATTTTTTTAAAGATTATATACAGTTTATTTATGAATGCAGAATATAAACAAGCAAATGAAAGGTACACTTCCCTTTTCTGTGACTATATTGGGCCAGGGGATGCGCCATGGGTCCCCAAGCAATGCATCAGTCCCCTTCCCCAAGCCCAGAGCACAGGCCTACTTCTATTTTAATAGTTCTCTTTTCCTCCAGCTTCAGAAGTCTTCAGTACACATAGGCTCTGATTCCCACCTCCTACGGAATCCCTCAGAGACAGGGAAAGATGCTGCTGCTTCAGGGAAGCTTGTTTTCACAGCAAAAGTTGCCCTTATCAACAGAATGATTGAGGCAACCAGTTTATCATTTATCACTGGAGCTCTTCCTTAAAAGCTGAAAGCCATAAGGTCTGGGACATAAGCAGCAGGCATCCTCAGCAGGAATATCGGGGCTAAGGAAGACATTTAGTAAGAAGCACTAAGACCAAAGGCAAATCAGAGTCAGGAACAGGCAGGAATCAAGACACAAATGAAGGCACTGCAGGACTGGAAGCAGAAGTCACACCAGGAGAACAAAGCAACCATTGGAAAGACATGCTCCTGTGGCAAAATTAGGAAGCCTCTTGTGATCCCCCACTAGTCTGTGTAGACTGACACCAGTCCTGTAAGCACCTACTGGCCCAATGCTAATCCAGCAAGTATTTGCCAAGCTGAACCAGGCATCCTGCTCTATCAGGCCACCAAGGAAACTGCATCCTGTTGTAGATCTTGACAATTGGCTGTTGACAGAGAACTGCTGTGGCTTTGAACACTGGGAAAGTTCACTACACCATCTGTTGCACCTTAAGAACCTCCTTGCCATTCTTTGGTTGAGCCCATACAAGTCATTCCTGGTACACTGTGCTTATACATTCATGGGATTGTGCTCTAAAGCTCTATTGTGTTGTCAATAGAGTTTGGTTGCCTGGGCAACATAAAACTTGGTGTGAGGCTTTATGATCAATGCACGGCCATCTACTCATCAGCTTGATTGCACACTCTTATTTTGAAAACACATGTGTGGATTTAAAATTGGCCCCAAAGTCCCATATTGAGCCAATCTGGAATTTTCAATGTGTTGAATCCTAAGAGGATCAAAGTCTCTCAAAGAAACTGATACAGCTTGAGCCTATGGGAAAGCAATCTTTGTTTCAGAGCCTCTAGCTAACTAGGTCTTGGCAACAGTTTGGTATGACCTATAACTGTCACCCTACAAAATGGAAATGTTCAGCCAGCTAAGAATACTTCAGGGTTTTGATTGGCTAAAATGAAGGAAATACACAAATATTTTCAGTCAGCACTGGAACAAATTCTGCATTGTGCAGCTGTGCCGAAAATGGCATTCTCCAGAGACCTTCTAGAATGTGGTTGAGACATAAAGGCATTTGCCTCCTCTCCTATGAAGGTTCTTGTGTTTACAATCCATTTTAAAGGAGAAACATTTATTTTCATTAAAGAAATGAAGATGGAAATGTAATGAAAATATTCTTCATGGTATTTCAGTAAATATGGAAATGTTTTATCATCTGCGATCTTCATTTTCTCTGTAAAAAGTTATACTGAAAGTATCTCAAAGCTCAGAACTCATCATTAGGCATGTGGACGAACTGCAGAAAAATGATGATTAACTAGTCAGGAAGAAGAGGACATATTCTTGCACCAGGCAGACATCATACAGGCCCAAAGCTAGAAAACATGTGCTCTTATTTTAAATCCATGCTAAACTACATTTTAGCAAATGGAGTTTACATTCTATATGATTGATTGGTGCAAATTGATCTCATTTTCCTTGAATGATCAATTTCTTGTGCAGGTATGAAGCAAGATCACCCTGAGATAAACCCTTTTTTCATTCTTGATCATTAGATTTGTAAAAGCAGTAGCAGGCGGCATTCACTCCAAAATGTTGAGAGTGAGTCATGACTTCAAGTTTGGTATGAATCAAGGTTGCAACATTTGCATAGCTTAATAAAACACAATCTCATTCATTAAAACCATTCCAAAACTAATGCTTACTAATAAACACACTGGGGATTACCAAGTTGATCTGTGCAAGCTTGAACAGCTTTAAAGATTATAGTCAACATAAATAGGTCCACACTTAGTGGATCCAATTGAATCAGTGGGATGCCTTCTAGACATTGTAAGCAGCCACTGAGTGCTCCAGTGAACACATGGAAAGGCAGAATGAGAGTGCCTGGAATGCTACTTTCCATTTCTTTCTATGTACCATTTTTACAATTCTAGTTTGGACTATCTCAAATACTGAGAATTTCTCTTGTCTTTAGTTGTTTGTACTGAACTTGGAAACTTTTTAAAAGTTTGCATGAACATTCATAACAATTTGTTTACATCTTTCCTAATGCAAAAGTTTGCTTTTTATATTTTTGCTAAATATACAATTTTTGCAAGCAAAATTTCCTAATAAGAAACATTTTACATTATTTACTCTAATATGCATGTTTTGACTGGACAACCCCATTGAGAAATTTGAAAGGTGGCAACCTTTGAAGACTATCTGAGGGTACAGTCCTATGGCTTGGTAGATAGTGTCTAGCTGGCCATTGGAAACTACAGCATCCTGCTGCAACCTTCCAGAAGAACAGGACAGATGCTGGGGGTGGGTCTGTACTAGGGTGTGGACAGGGGAGGGGTGAAGTGCCACAGGCATCCATTGACTCCAGGGGGAAAAACTTTAGATGGCCAAAATCAGCAATTGAATTGTTTTGCTTTGCTTTTGCTTCAGGGCAAGGGAAGCAGAAAGGCATCCCATGCTTCTTCCAAGCTCAGGAGTGATGCCCATAGTTGAAGACTTGTGTGCAGCCATTTTGCGAGTACAGCATTAGGAGAGTTCACATTAAAATGCAAACTGAATGAATTTCCTAGGATGATCCTCACTGGCTCCATCCCCAGCCTCCATGCATTCCACAGGTATTGTGCAGCATACATTTTCACTGAATTGCAGCCTGAAGGTTTCTATACTGTAAAAGTGACACATTTTCCATTATGTTCTAGTTAGGTGATTTCCCTTCTTCATTCCATAGAAACTGTGAGGTTGACTGTAGAATCTCATGCAATGGTATATTAGGCTATTTTGGGTAGCCTCTTTCAGGCTTCTGTGATTTCTATTTCTTTTTAGGCTGTATGTTTACATGTGATTGGTTCTTGACTCAATCTGCCATGTTTAATTCTGTCTCTGCTTAGCTCGAACGGTTTACAGTCATCATAAGCAATGGCAGATATACTGAAGCAATGTGATCCAATCCACATTATGGAAAAACTGTGCAAGTCCAGGTGGAGCAAGGACAGCACATAGCAGTTGCACTCAAGATGAGATCTAGCTCTAATTGTGGCTTTCACTTTACACCACATCAAGTAAACTTTAGGATTTGAGGGTGATGTTTGTCTTTTATAGATTAACCAAGGAGATGTAGAATATCCATTATTCACACCTCACAAATTTAGAGCTGTCCCTGGAAGTGGCTAAGAGAGCTGCCTGCCCCTTACATCAATCGTGGATTCTTAACACCTATTTTTCAACAGGGAATCAAGATGCACAATGACAGAACACTACTGAAGCAGGCAGCTGCTCGGACTAGTGGCATGAGAATGGGCTTTCTGTGGGTCTGAGCCATGAAAACTACAGTAATAATAGGCTTATTTTGCTGTGGATCGGAGGATATTACATTTGTGTACTTACGTCTTTTAACTATAGTTATGGTATATAAACACGTACACATGTAATTGTAAATACCCATCTTTCAAGACTAAATTTCCTATGATGGTTCACAAAAGAGACACACAATTCGATAGATGTTGGATATTTGAAAGAACGTCTCTTTCCATGTACACCTGCCCAAACTCTAATATCTTCCGCTGCAGTCCTTCTTTGGAGCCTTCTCTGAAGGCAGCTAGAACAGTGGCTACCCAGGAAAGGACTTCGCTGTGGTAGAGCCCCAGCTATAGGATCTGTTCCTTACAGAGGTGCACCTGGTGCCAATGCTTTATTCCTTTTGGCGCCAGGCCAAACCCTTTTTATGTTACAGGGTAATTATTTTACCATTCGGCAGAATGATTTTAATGTATATTTAATATATGATAGTTGCATTTTAATGTGCTGTTACATTCTGATTGTAAGCTGTCTTGAGATCCACTCAGATAAAGACAAGTTAAAATGTTGTAAATAAATAAATACCATTTACAATACTATATAAACAAAGCAAAAATTAACACAAGTAAAAACAGCAGCAGCTGAAATCACTAGCTGATAAAACCAGCAAAATTCACTAACAGATGGAATGAAACACAGTCTGCTTAAAAGTTATTAAAGAAGGGGTCATGTGGAAGTGGAATTATAGATTTGTGGGCACCACTGAAAAGACCTTGCTGTCTGGTACCTGCTAATCTGCTGGCTCTTGGCAGCGAGACAGAATACTCCGAGGACAAGCCGAGAGGCCCGGTAGCTTCCTCTGGCATATGTGTTAGTTGTGTGATGTGATCAGAATGCCCTTCCTGCCACCCATCACAAGCACCCTGGAGCACACGTTCTGCAGCAGCCAACGTTTCTGGTCTGTCTTTAAAAGCCACTCTGCATAGAGAAACCATTCCAGAAGCCTAGTCTAGATGTAACCAGGGCGCATACGACAGGAGGTCAGTTTTGCTTTCTCCAGATAGGTTCAGAGCTGGCAAACCAGCCTATCCAGGGAAAAAGTATTGGACACACAGGCTAATTGTGCCTCAGCAGAAAGCACAAAGTCTGAGCAATGCACAAAGGTCTGGATGGAGTCTTGGCTCTTCAGTGGGAATGCAATCTAGTTCAAAAACATTTGCAAATCTCTAGATTAGCTGCTTCCTGCTGTTTTCAACCAATAGCTTTGCTTTAAGACACCAGAACTTAAATCTCTACCCAGGGGATTCAAGGCAAACCACTTCTCTGCCTTATTCATTTACAGAGTAGTTTGTAAGAGTAAATGAGATTAGAAAGCTAGTGTTCTAGGCACAGAAAACTACGTTAGTTATAAGAGCAGGTAGCAGAATGTTATCGGGCACATATAGATGTCTCTTTCCTTTCCTTTTTGCAAGATGCAGTTTGCACCATACTTACACATCAAAATATAGAAAAAATATAGATATAGGCAGGCAGTTTTGAACAGTTACAGTTATTAGGTTGTCTTAGAAGAAAACTTTAAGTGCTTTTGCCACCTAGAGGATGTTGTCTTGCTAACAGATTTGGGGTTTAAGATTCTGCAAACTGAAGGAAAAGCTATATATTCATTTAGTTTGAATAGCAGGTAGGGTCTCATTGTTTTGGATTGTTAAAAACCCCTCTCAAAGTATGAGCCAGTACATGTTGCACTTATGATCAGGTGCTTGGTTTAAGACTATTTATAGATTTATCTTAAAAAGCACCATGTGGGCTTGCACATGGCAACGCAAAAGGACACACCATTTAGTCACCAGGTTCTGTGGTGCTTCTTGTTAATTTTGATAGCTGATGTAACTTGTTCATTTTGAAAGCTGCTGATAATGATCAAACAAGATGTGACACTGGATCGTGTGAATGAGATTAACGGTCAGATTTATTTTAATGTTTATATTGGGCATAAAGAGCCTCGGTGATGTTGGGGCTCCCCAGAGAGTGGAGGGAGATTTTAAATCTTTCAAGCAAAAATTCATCCGTCTCACTGCCTGCCCTTTGTCTCAGGAAGGAAGCTTCCATTGACACCAAGAATTGGGGGTGCAAGCCTTGGGGTTTTATCGGGGTACAGGTTTAAACTCTTCCTCCAGACTTGCCACTGGGATTTTCAGAACTGTGCATGTCAGTTGAACTTACACTGTTATTCTCATGCCTAGTTTGGTCCTAAGAGAGAAAGCAATGAATGTGGAAGACACCATTTTGTATCTTCTCTCTGCCCTGAGCTGATTAGATGGACCTGTGCTGCACAGACCTGAAGTTCTAGACCTGAAGACCAGTCCTCTTGGAGAAATGTTTTTAGGAGCAGCTCTGGGGCTGCAGCAAACAAAAGGCTCCAAACAAAGGCACAAAAGGTTAAGTAGAGATCTTCTTAGTCTCATTTGAAAGCCAAGATTTTGAGCTACAACAACTCAGAAAATTAAAATCCATTAAGGGAAAGCTTTTTAAATGTTTTTAGCATTTGTAGGCAAAACTATTCTTATGCAGTTTGAAGGTCAATGGTTGTATGCAGATTTTAGGTTGAGAGTAGCACTCCTGAACACTTTTAGGGGCAGTTTCCCTTACTGAACCTGTCCATGGAAAGGTTTCATGAATGGTGAACAACTTCACAATCAGATAAAATAGTGCAGAAGAACCTTGTGGGATCCCACCAAGGCATGACCTAACCCAGCAGCTTGATACCCATGTTGGTTGGCCAGCAATGAACTGGCTATTAGCATAGCATAAAGCGAAAGGGATTCCTGGTTCCCTGGATAGAGATCATTTAACTTGAACGGTGATAGAGCTTAAACTCGAGTAGACCTTCCTACTTATTTGTGACTAAGAATGATTTTGACCAATTTTAAAGATGTGAAACATTATTTCATATATTATGACATGCATGTTCAGAGGGATAGTTTGACCTGTGAATGGAGCTGTATGCTCTCTATAGCAGGGCTCAGGAACCTACAACCCTCCAGATGTTGGACTTCAATTGCCATCAGCCCCAGCCAGCAGGGGAAGTGGTGAGAGATGATGAGAATCATCTGAAGGACCACAACCCTGCCTTAAAGGATAAAATCTGAAGTCTGGTAGCTCTCCTATATTCTGGCTTGCCATTGCTGGCCCAGTTCACTTACATTACAGTAAGAACTTTTTACCTTCATAGGCTGCCCTTCAGCTATGGCCTCACATGGACAGATCCATGTGTCACTATTTTCCATGTTTTGGTAATATGTAGGTTTCGCTATGTGATGGATTTTAATCAGTGGATTTTAATCAGCAAACATATCTCAGTGGTAGTAAAATAACTTCACTGTGAGCACAGTTCAGACTGCTGATACATGCACTTAAACCCCATTATTATTACTCTGCCTCATTTATACCCTACCATTCTTCCTCTTGCAAGGAACCCAAGGGAGCTTATACAAGGTTCTTCCTCTCTCCATTTTATCTTCACAGCAACCTGGTGGGGTAGGTTAAACTGAGAGTCCATAACTACCTCAAAGTCATCCAGTGAACTTCATGGCTGAATGGGGATTAGAACCTGGATCTCCCAAGTCCTGGTTCAGCATGCTAATCCCTATGCCACACTGGATCTCCATGGCTTAGGACACAGGTGCTAGAAGGACAGCTGCTCCCATAAGAACCAGCCTGTGTGTTGTGGTAGTCTTGGAAGTGTCTCCGGTAGGCCCAAAGGCAAGACGGGGGCAATCAGAGAAGGAGAGCAAGGGAGCTTACTAATGATCTGCCATCCATGGAATTCTTTCTCCAGGTAGAACTGCTTTAGGCCAACATTGTGCTGATATACTGTGTTTGATTTCATTTTTTGTTTGTTTCAGTAAATTGCCTTGGAAGTTTTCTCTATCCAGCTTTAAAATAAAATAACAACCAAACAGTAGCATGTAATTCGGTTAGCATTT
Organism: Varanus komodoensis; assembly: GCF_004798865.1. Taxonomy (NCBI): domain Eukaryota; kingdom Metazoa; phylum Chordata; class Lepidosauria; order Squamata; family Varanidae; genus Varanus; species Varanus komodoensis. Next base: position 9,778,363 of record NW_025335589.1, read on the forward strand.
TGAACACCATGAATGTTTATTTTCTTCCAGTTATCATTTGCTACTGTCAAAAATGAAAACAAATCTGCATTTTGCAGTAGAAAAAAAATACAGAATTATATTACCTAGGGCATAATCAGACTTTGATTTGATGCAAAAATGTTTCTGAGGGCTGACAGCAGTACCACATATATCCATGCATATTATTTACAGACTGCTGAGGCAGCAGAAGCAACTTGGTATCTGTGTTCCTTAACCAGAGCAGTCTATATGACAAACAGTTCAGTCTAAAGAAGAAGAAACCCATTTCTTCATTGTCAGGTTGGTGGTTCTGTGAGGAGACAGCACGTCTCCTTTTATGTAAATAGCTAAAATGCATGATTTATGTAATGGATTTTGTTGGAATTAATCTTCACCCAGACAATGAGGCTTTCTCTTAAAGATAGCACAGCTGGTTTTACTTCTTCTTATCACCTGATACTTTAGAAAGAAGTTCCTGGGCTTCAATAGATTTATGACCTACAGCAGTGCTACATGGTGTGACTTTTCCCCTCACTCATTCATTTTGTCAGCTTTCAACTCATTCTGCAACTTGCTGAATGCCAACATTTCAGATGATTAACATTTTTGCCTAACTGTTGGGGACGAGACATTTGTGCTGCAGTCCTGAACAGAGTTATGTCCAAGTAAGTCCACTGGCCGCCACTAGCTAAAGGAATGCAGATTCCTTTAGCTAGTGGGGGAAGATTGAAATGAGAACAGCAAATGGCAAAGCTACATGAAGCTTGGCTTCATCAAAGATGGACAACAGATACTTGCCAGAAGACTACCACTGAGGCAGTCAAAAAGCAAACAGTTACGAAAGTTTACGAAAGATCACCTTTAGGCACCATATTACAAGAATCCTCCTGCCAATAAAATGGTTGGCTTGTGGACAAATTCCAGCAGGCAGGACCAGATCTACCATGAAGCACTGAGGGACAATTGCTTTAGGCAGGAGATGCTGAGCAGTAACAGTTGCAGGCTCACCGCAGTTTCTCATGAACTTTCCACTGGTTCCACTCTGTTGAAGGAAGGAGTCTTGGAAGCCACACAGTCTGTCTTTTGCCCCCTAAAGTAGCCTGCTGCCCAGGTGTAGTGAAAGATACTATCCTATTGTGAGAGCCAGGCCAAGGGTGGTGGTGTGGAAGGGCAGAACCCTGGGTCCAGGGCATGGGCTCAGGCAGGAGTCTGGAGCTTCATTATGGGGCCAGATGCTCAGAACAGAGTCAGCAGTCCAAGGTCAGAAGCACAGAAGGGAGCAGTCCGAAATAGTCCTACGGTCAGTTTACTGGGTGAGTAAACAGCAAGGGCAGGTGAGCAAACTGCAGGAGTGGGGTGGAGCAAGGCAGGTACGAGGTACAGAGAGGTAAAGAACCAAAACACAAGGAATCCTGGGGAATAGGCCCTGGTCTTGATACCTATCACCAGTATTTCAACTGCTGGTCCAATAAGACCCAGCTAAAGTTTGGTTGACTTTGTTTTTAGTTTCATGTTTCTCTTTCCCTTCCCCATGAGCTAGAGGATCCCATACCTTGCCAATGTGAGTCTTCTCAAACCAAGCTGAAATGTTCTGAGCTTCTGAAAAGAAACAAGAGAAACACAAGATATCCAGAAACATTGGTGTTCCTGCAGTTTGGTGCAAGGTGATCAAAGGAAAGGAGAAGTGGAACCATGATAATAATAGAGGCGTGCATGTATGCGGTCAACATAAGTTAGATGTGACTCAACTTTTCTCACTGAACTTGCTTTTGAAGTCATTTAGACCATCAAGCCAAGACTGATCTTCATCTTGGGCCACCTACAAGCCAAGCCCTGCCTTATATGAAGGCTTTCCAGGAGGATAAATGTCATTAAAGTCTGCAGTGCTGCAGGCTATTGCGTGTAGTTAATGGGGTGTTCACCTGAGGGAGGGCGCATGATATCACTCTATAAGTACCTCAAAGACTCTCCCAAAAAGGAAGAAAAAGATCTCTTTTTGCTGATACCAAAGTGTTGGACATGGAATAATCAACTTAAGGTGCGACAACCCAGATATAGGCTAGATATCAGGAAAAGTTTCCTCCCTCTCAGAGCAATACAACAGTGGTTCCAATTGCCTAGAAAGGTTGTGGGCTCTCCCACACTAGAGACCTTCGAAAAGAAACAGCCATCTGAGTGGACTGGTATAAATTGCCTGCACCAGCAGGGGGTTGAAACTGATGGTCTTCCTGATCTCTTCCAACACTACTATTCCATGATTCTTAGTTTCCATATGTAGGCTGAGCAGAGGATGCCAACTTTTCCTTTGTCTCAGGCAGCAAATGTCTTGGGCAGGCCCTACAAATATTAAGGAAATCACCTAACCAACTCCCTCATGGGTCCATCTTCCATTTATGTATCGCCAAACTTTGGGAACAATCACAGCTGTTAAGCATATTCAGTCATCATTGCACACAAGTTTAAACAGTAATACACTAAGGGAAAAATCCTAGGGCCATTAGATGCTGTCTAGAGGATCATAAGAACAGTCTGAATTCTAGCTCTGACCACAGAAAAGCACTTCAAGTGAGAGCTGGGACTCCTCCCACCTTCCCAGCCAGTGTGGTCCTTTCTCCGCTAACTGTGGCTCTGAAGCTGGAAGGATAATCTCAGAGCTGGCACCAGGGTGGGTGAGAGGGTGCTCTGGAGAGAAGCAAGGAATCCTATGAGGGACTTTGAAAGTGCCTCCAGCTCTTTGCCTTTGTCAGTTGGTATATAGCATTTAAACATCCAAAATTTTGTTGGGGTACAGGAAGTGGGGAAGCAATCTGTGCCTTTGTGGTCCTCTCACCCTCCACTGGATACCTGCAGTTCTTTGAATTCCAAAAGTTATGAGCAGCCATACTGGAGTGTGCTTTCAGCCACTGACATCTGAGATACATTGCCTTGATTAATGGATATGGGCCTAACAATGATTCACCAAACATGTTCCATTATTTTTGCAGTAAATTGGTTGATATTATTATAAACATCTACTAGTAGGTAGAGATGTTAATGAAATTTAGATCCTTTGTTAGAAGGGAATAATCCAACTGCCAAAAGCAAGCCAATGTGCGATGTACACTTCAGGATTATATGGCCAAATTAGGCCCAGTTGTTTCTTAGAGAATTCTGCACCCTGATGAGAGAGACCATGCATTTATTAACTGTTATCTTAGCTGCTTTCTGGTAGTTTGCTTCCTAGTTTCTGTATCCTTGATACACTTATTTAATGCCTGCAGGACAGACACATTGGTAATTTCAGATCACATCCCAGTCCTTTCGGCCCAAACCTTCTGGTCTCTGGTATTTTAATGATGAGTTGTTTAAAAACCAGAATCCTGCCAAGATTTGTGAGTATTTTGAAATTAATGAGGGTTCAGTAGACTCTTGGGATATTGAATGGGAGGCTAGTAAAACCTTTATATGGAGTTGTATCATTACTTCATACAAAAATACCCCTCCCCCTTCCCCCAAAAATGATCCAACAAGCATTTTAAGCAAGAAAATGGAATTCATTTTACCAACTGCACAACTGCATCAGTAACTGCAGGAGGTTAGTGTGAGTTGAATAGTATTCTCTCATAGCAGGTGGAATTTGCTTTAGCATGTCTGTGTCAGACACATTCCAAAAATGGTGACCACTATCTAGTAAGATTTGACTCATCACCTCAAGCAGCAAAAGCATAGAACAGTTATTTCAGCCATGAAAGGTGAAAAAAATACCTGAATATAGACACTTCCAATTTAAAAAAAGTCAACTGCAAACTTTTTTTCCAAGTTAGTCTTAGATTTTTCCCTACAGCAGCTTCTCCTAGCTCTCTTGCATGTTGAGAATAACAACTAACGTGAAGACCGGTAAATTACTCAGGCTGGGCATATTTTCAAATAAGTGGTGTAAATAATTTTCAACTTTGTTAGCCCCTGCCCCTAAGATTTATTGCTATTATAAATATTTTTAAATTGGGTTCTCTATTGTCATAGCTAAATGATGCCCATACTATTGTGATTCCCAAGTTTGGTAAGGATCATACTAGATATGTGAACAATTGATCTATTTCACTAATTAATGTTGACACTAACATTGACATGTTGACATTAATGTACTGACAGTAATAGTGGCTGGTAGATTTCAGCAAGTTATCAACAGTTTAGTCTGACCAGATCACATACATTTCATTTAAACTTGGTAGGAGCTGATAATCGTAGACTAGTAGTAGTTCAGAGAGCTGTAAACATCGGTAGTACAGATGCAGCTGCCATGGATACTCTGGGTGCTGAAAAGGACTTTGATAAAATTTATTGAAAGTTTATTATTGCAACTTTAGAAATTTGGTTTTCCAATAAAATTTCTCAAATGGGTTGAAGTCCCATGCAAAGCACACACAATCCTGGATTGCTCCTTTTGTTAAGGAGAATAATCCAAAAGAATAATACTTTGTTTCATAATTTGGTCTTCTCCATTAATTTTACTTAACTAGCCACCTGTTTTTTTGCAATCTAATGCAAAGCCAATGCGAATGGACTTTCTGCACCCTTATGACAGTTAAATAAATGGCTGCTATTACAACAATGAAAGGATAAACAGCCACCTCTGATAATGCAGTGGATTGAGAGCTTATTTATTCTTTTGTCTTTTGAATGGATAGCGTTTTGACATCACCTACTTGTAGATATAGAAATATTTGGCTTATCTTTGTTGAAACTTGTGCATTACTACTTGTCCTGACTGCCATATATTTCATATATACATGTAATACATAGGCATATGAATTCCATACATCTTGATTGCAACTAATATACTTAACCTTTTAAGCAGTATATTTTTATGTGGCTTTTTTGTATCATTGTTTGCTTTTGTTATACTTTTTGGAATTCATAATAAAAAGATTGTTTAAAACATGCACAAAACCCAGTGAAATTTAAATATGAATATTCTGAAATAAGGGCAGGATTATTTGAGATTGAAGCTTAAAAAGTCAGGGTCTGTTAAATACCTAGATAGTCTATGTCTCAGGAAGCATTTGTGCATCTGTGCATTCAGACATTGAAAGTAGGAGATGCAACACCAGGAGGTCAGTGCTTTAACCACAGATTTTCAGGAGCTTGAGGCTTGCCTATCTTTCAATCTTGATGATTCAGTGAAAAAATACCCCTAAATTTTGCTTGTGGTGTTTTCCCCTTCTGTCAGTATTTTTATGCATACCAGGCTTTATCTAAATGTCTAGCTATGCAATATGCATCCAACTATCTAATTTTTGTTGCAAATGAAAATAGACATAATTTTCCATGTTCACCCTTCCAAATACAACTTGAAAATGTGAAAAGCATGAGTTCTGGGCAACAACTGCCTTTTTCATGCTAATTAGTGCAGAGCTTAGCAAAATGGATCATTGATCTTTGGCATGGTGGTCCCCAATTTCAGTCCAATTTCAAAAACTGACTGATGCTAAAAAGTTGGATGTGTAGCTTGAAACATTTCATGAAAAGAAATGACTACCGATTCATGCTGCAGGTCTTCGTGATTATATTTTTACGCCTTTATAAATGCTGAGGAGTCTTGTGAACCCAAGTTCATCCTTTTCCAGCTGGTTTATAAAAGGCCTTTAAAGAACTTCAGGGAGGCACAAATTTACAAGCTCAGATAGATAAAGCAATGCCATTTTCTAGTTTAAGCTGCATTTCCCTATAATATACGTAGGATACCTTGTGCCATTCTTGCCAAGGGCCCACACTTCATCAGGAAATCCCCCTGACAAGATGTTTTCCTCATTTCAGGCATCTTGTTCATCTGCCTCCTGCTCTGGCCAGGTAATTGTGGTGGTGAGGAAGAGGCAATGTAGATATTCCTGTCTGCTTACTAGTGGGCACTCTGCCTGCCTAACAATCAGTTCATACTGGAGATGAGGATAAGAGAAAGCAGGAACTGGTGACAAAGGCAGTGGAAATGTAGGCTTACCGGGAGGGAGGCAATGAAGGCATTGTGGCCCTTTCCCTGCAGACACTCTGGCAAACCGTATCTTGTTCAAGCAAGGTGCACGCAGTTGACGTGCCTGCAACTGACTTTGACTCACTGTCAGTCTTTCCACAGCATTTAATGGGAAGGAAGGGCCTTGGTTTCTTTCAGGAAATTACAAACAACATTTGAAGTCCAGAATATATAACTAAAGGGGTCAGAAGATGTAAGTCACAAAATGTGTTAAGCTTCCAAACTAAATTGTGACTGCCCTGCCAACAAACTTGAGGCCATTTGTTTTAGAACTTCAGAATGGACTCCTGGTTAGAAATATTTTGGGTCATTCATTGCTTGTTTAATGACATGTTTAAAACAAAAGGAACAAAGTTGGAGGAAGTTTATAGTTATCTACTCCTACTTCCCTCAGTAGATTATGTATACTCTTCTCATTTTTACAAGAGGTATTTTAAAGCATGACTTCAATAGATTTAATTCCTTAAGTTTACTTCCACTGATAGAATCAGTGCTGGTTATTCTGCTCCATTATTCAACATTTTCCTAGAACTTGTAACAGTGTTACTGTTTAAAAAATATGAAAACAACCACCATGTTTTCAGCATTTTTTTAAAGCCAGAGGAGGTTTCAGGTCAACTTCAGAGGTGAGGTTTGTTTTGTTTTGGTTTGGATTGGTGAAATCTAAAGTCATGGAATATGCAAGGAAGATAAGCCCAACCTTACCCTTCTGACTGTGCAGCTATAAATGGTCCCCATCTGAGATTGGGGAAATTACTTTTAGGGTAGAAGATGGGTTGTTCCTATTTGTGTATATGTAGGAGAATGAGGTGGAAGCATTCTGTGGTGTAAAATTGGATTGTACCTCAGACTACAAGTGAGAGGAAGAAACTACATTTTTGCACATTCTCTTGTGTAAAATAAAACTTAGTGTAAATAAAATACTAGCCTGCTGGGTTAGATACATACACAACTAGACAGGGATCAACAAAGCTGCCTGCTTTTCAAGGGCATAAGGATTGTTGTGTTGTGAGCCTGAAATTCAAATGCGCCTTAGCACCACTGGTGCTACCATGTCACAAATTAACCCCGATCCCTCTCCTCAAATCTTCTTAATTTATCAGTGCTATTTTCCTGAGAGAAAAAATTGTGTGCTTGGGAGCAGAAAAAAAGGGCAAGGCAGCCTTCCTCCGCAACTGGTACCCTCCAGATGTATTGGTTGGCCAGCCAATGGCCAGTGGCCAGCCAATGTAGCCAACGGTGCCCTGCCTGAGAATTGCTGTGCAACATAAATGGAAAGAGAAAGCTGTGCTAGAAAACAAAAGGGATAAAAACGAACTATTATTTATCTAAGCAAGGCATCCATTACAAGTGAGAAAAAGTGTTCAGATATTCTTCTTTATGTAATATATTTCTGATTCTAACAATGCATGGACAGTAAGATGTCTTAGATACTTGGGCTTGACAACAGGTTAATAGACTTTGTGAGTCATAATGACTCTCTCTGTACATTTCTCCAAAGATGCAGAGGAACCTGCTGAGGAAGATGGCTTAAGGAGCTGTTCAGCCAAGGGCAAAAAGGTGTAATTAGTTGGTGCTGCTGTTATTGCAAAGTGATGCACCAAGTCTAGATACTGGTGGGCAAGCATTCGTCTGAAAATACCTCTAGGGGAAAGGTCAGATTACCCCCATCAAGCATGCCTCAAGCATATACTCGGATCAGCTTTCTGCAGGTGCTTTCAGACAGACAGCTCCTAGCACCGTAAGTCCTGGTAAATTTCCATGGAAGAAGGAAGACAATTATACTCTAAAATCCTCGTTTCTGATAAGGTAAATGGGTGTGAGTCCTTGTAACCTTTTGTATTTTTCCTCATACTGGGATTTTGAATAGGAACAGGTCTTTCTGAAAAATAGAGCAAGTTCAGGAATTTGGCACAGTCTCAATGCTATATTCACACCCTGATCCTAATCTTGTTCCTTTGAGACTTTCCTAAAAATTCTGGGACTTCCTTTCAAGGAATGCTTTTTTACAGGTTGACAAGTTGAATCTGGTTTTGGGTCATAGAAAAGTTTTATGTAATTCAATATTTCTTATACCTACTTTTCTCCCAAAGAATGTGATTGGACCTGAAGATGCAATTAAAATAACAGTGAGAATCATGATTACTGACTTCGGTTGAATCTCTGGAGGGTCAGTTGAGTTCAATTCAGATTCTGGGTGAAACTTTAACACGGTGCAGATTGTTATCTGCATTTGCCTGTTCTTCCCTAGAGTGGATCGTATGGACCAAGCATGTGATCTGCTGTTGCCACTAGGCAGGAACCGCAGCTATAAAAAGCAGAATTCACATCATATTTCACTGTAAATTTTTATGTGAAACCGAATCAGGCTAAAGATATCAGAACTGATGGAATAAGGTTAACCCTGTCTAGACACAATAAAAGATACACTGTATAACAGTATACATTTGATGACAGGGGGAAACAATAGACATAAAATCTATCTGGCTAATGTCTCAAATACCTTGCTAACAGGCCTTTGTGGACTAGCTTGATTTACTGCTCATGTCTATGGCAGTGAGGATGCTCCTTCTATTTTTGCTGCCATATCTGAAAATAAGAACAAGATTACCTCTTTATCCTGTTGACAATCCAGGCTGATCCAGCTTTCAGCGATGAGTGGGGCTAAGCGTGCAATTTCCTGGACTAAGCAACTTCACATTTGAGTTCCTTGACCTTCCACTCAGCCACTGCGGGGCTACATTGAGAAGGGAGCACACTGCAGATGGATCTGGCTAAGAAAGTAACAAAAACAAGCTGTACTTTGCTACAAGGATAGCGTGAAATTATTTGGACGCAAGGCAATGGAACAAGTGTGACCAGGATAATTGTAAATTGTTTCATGCTATTTAGCAGTACAGTTGCAACAGTTAATTGGGGGGAGGCCATGTGCATGATTCCAATTTTTTATTTCTAAAAAGAAACAAAGTTATAAAAAATTCCTTTCATGAAAAAGCTTCACCCCAGTCCCAGATGTGTGAGTGGCTCCGGCAATTCAGTGCTGAAAAATCAAAACAGAGCAAATTAAAACAACAACAACAGCCACCGCCACCTCCATTTTTAGATATGGTAGGCTGGAAAAGATGTAGCAGGGAACAACCAAAATGATCAGTGGTCTACAGCAAGACCCTGTGAGGAAAGGTTGTAGCATGCAGGGCTTCTTAAATTAGTAAAAAAGATGAGGAAGAAAGGACATGACAGAGGTGAGTAAAGGGGGTCATGTGGACATGGAGGGCAGACATTTTCCTCCAACTCTCATATGACTAGAATGCCGGATCATCCCCTGTAGCTGCTGAGTGGGAGATTTGGGACTGATAAAAGGAAGTACTTCTTCTCGCAACTTATCATCCAATGGTGGGATGTGCTACCACAAGAAGTAGTGGTGGACCCTAATAATTCATGGAGAATAGAAGCCAGCAAAGGCCTGGTGCTGGAGATCAAGTCCATTCTGCATAAATCCTACCTGCGGGCTGCCTGTAGTCATCTGTCTACCTGCTGTGGGAGCAGAATGTCTTTTGCTCTCATCCACCATGACTCTTACGTATTTCAGATCTGGGTCCTGACATTCAAAAGAACAGGGTCCACGCTTGTGATCCAGTTCAAATTAAATGCCAATTAATCTAAAATAATCATTCCCACTTTCCATATTTTAGTTCATTGTACAAAGCAGCATCATAGGATGAAATTTGCTTAATTTTTCATCTGATCATCAGTGAAGCTCAAAGGTGAATGGAATGCCCAGGAGTGGAAAATATCTGAGGAACACTGGAATGCCACACCATTTCATGCAACTATCCAGCACAGTTATGAAATACCCATTGTATAAAAGCCATCAAGTACATTTTAATATTGTATATCTTACATGCCATTAAAAAAAGTATCACAGCACTTTTTAAACAAATGGCATGTAAGCTATTTTGTATTTAAAAGCACTAATTAGCTGACATATAAAGGCGTATAAATGTTAATTATTGAAATGTTAAATACTGAAATCCATTATAATCAGATATCAAATATAAATTGGTAATATTTGCTGAATATTAAGCAAATAGCCAAATATTAGAAGGTATCAGATTAATACTTAATATCCACATGCACTAAGGAGAATTTTGAACAGAACTTTTAGGAATAAATTTGTTTCAACCCTAATTTAAACTATTTCTGCACTAGGTACATTTCCCAAAAGGATGACAGTCATTTCCTCTATGAATGCATGTGATTTATATTTTTTAAAGCAGACACTTCAAGAACATTCAACTCTGTTTATGTCCAACGGTGTAATTTGAAAAGCACGCACACTTCTTTTCGAAGGTAGTGGTACTGCTGATGTTAAAATGTGGGTTTGAAATTGTGGCGAAGGTCCAATGAGCCTTTCAAGACAAAATAATGAAAGACAGATTGGGAGGCCAAAAAAAACTATCTTTTCTGGCAGTCAAAACTCTACCCTGTGTAGCTGTAGTTCACTTACTTTCTGCCTTTCAAGCTTTTAAATTAAACTATTGTTCACAAATCCACAAAAGCACACTTTGGTTGGTTCTAATGAAGTTATTGCCCAACTGTAGATTTTGGATTTTTTTTCCTCCATGGACTAGCATTGCTATCTTTGTTTTTACTTTATTGTTCACAAGTGGGGTGAATACAGGCAACCATTTATCATGTGCCGTGTAAGTGGTTATTCATGCAATATTTTTATTTTTGTCTTTGTTTTGCTACTTTTAGTGTATATTTTGCACAGTAGCCATATTACTGCAAATTTGTTTGTTTTTAAATAGCCTACAAGTTGTCCACAAATTCAGTTAATAAAATAACAGCCATGGGGCCCTCTTATTGGGACAGTGTAGACACGTTTAGTTCAGCCAAATAAGCTACATGGCCTATAGGTTCCCCTTTCATCAAAATCAGGAAACTTTGTTTAGCAGCTTGAGAACAAACGAAGATATCAAGCCATCTCCAAACCAGGCCCTTCTATCTTTGCTTGTTCTAAAGATGTTAACCATCCTTTCCAGTTTGGACAAGGCAAGAAACTGTAATTAATGCAAAAATTTGTGGTTTACTCACTCCGAACCAAACTACACTCTAAGCTAGTCACATCATGTGTAGTTAAGACTTAATATATGTGTGATGCACAGAGACCACAGTGAAGAAGGGCAAATAGTCTTGATTAGGACTAAGGCAAATGAAGATGAGGCAAGTATGAAACCTTCCACTCCAGTTACTTTTGGAAATTCACCCCCATGTGCACACACAGGGCAAAGAGTTAAGAAAAGAAAAAAAGTCTCCATTGCTATCACTGTCTTGTCTCCCTTCCCTTTTGTTAAGTCCGCACCAGAGAAAGGGGGATGTTGCTCATCCCAGTGTGCACTGCTCCCACTCTGAGTTGTGGCCACATGCAGTTATCTCAGCTTTACATGTATAGTATAGTTAGTATAATGTGTAGCTTGACTTTCACTGACACAAAGTGCAGAGCTGAAGGGCTGAGCATACAAGGAAAATACTTCTTGTGTTTGCTTATTAAGATGATCTGAATTTGGCCCCATGGCATCTTCTGGAAAGACTCTGTTTTGTACCCTCCAACAACTGCTCTGTTCACAAGAAAGTGCCTTTTCTGCAGCCATGCTAGGCTTTAGAAACCCCTCTCAGTATGTTTGTGCCACCCTCTGAGCAAATTCCACAACTGCCCAAAGACTTTTCTTTAATAGGTATTGGAGCTTCTTAAATCCTGATAGAGCATTCTTAGCTGAGTTTGTCTGCTTTCTTTTGTTTGCATTGCTTACTCTATTAAATATTCATTTTCTTTCCTTTTATATTGTAAGATGCCCTGAGCCTGTTTAATGGAAAGGTACACTGAAAATATTTTAATAAATAACTCATGCCAGTGCATTGTAAATACTCCATGGTAAACCACATACTGGTATCGCTTGATAATTTTCCTCTAAGGAATGTTTAAAAAGACCATACAGCCACAATGGATAATAAATCTAGGGGAACAAGGGAATAGTAAAATTCTTCTCAGCTGTTAGCAGACAGATTCCTATATCTTTTCCACACAGATCTAACAGAAGCTTCAGAAAATTATTGTACTGAAAAACAACACTGAGGGAAGGAGCAAGGTTGTATGGTACTCTCCTACAATTTTGCTATTATGACCAAATTCTGAGCTTAGTGCACTTATAAACAAATAACCGTCGTTATTTGTTTTTCGGCGCCAGGCTAAGACCTTTTTATTTAAAACTTATTTTAATTGTTAAATTATTTGGACTAATAGGATTTTAAATTTTTAGCCAATAATGCACCAGGAGTTTTTAAACAATTTTTAATAAAATTGTTACATTGTTATTATTTATGTATTTTTGTATCCTTTGTGAGCTGCCCCGAGGCTTTGTTGTGATGGGGGCAGCATAGAAATGTTTTAAATAAATAAAAAGAAAGAAAGACGTTTGGGAGATGCGATCACTGATCTCTCACTTTTGGCAGTCTCACACGTCATGTCAACCTACTCTGGCAATAAGCCACAGTAAGTGGGTTGTTGTGAGAACAACCCACAGTGCACCCAAGAGATGAGGGGGCTCATCATGGGTTGTTCACTTCTCCGTCAACATCCTTGCCACCCAGTCCTCCCTGGTTTGCCATGAGATTTCTTCTGAATCCCAAAAGTGACAAAATATATTTATATATTTAAAAAATTACTCAAATTTGCATACTTCTCTGTGTCCAAAATTTCTGGAGATGCCTGCTATCAAAGAGCACCATGGACATTTTCATTCCCACAACAGGCAAACTGTCAAATATAAGGAAAGTCATGTGTGAAAGAGTGTGACCAGTATTTAACCCTTTCATGGTGAGATCCCCTACTTTTTTTTTAGCTGAAGCTAATTCTTCTCAGTGTCCTCCATCTCTCCCATCCCTTCCTGAGACTTTAGGTACCTCAGAAGGTGGAAAGAGGTAACCTTTTACAGGAGTACATGGCAGCTGACTATCAAAATTTAGACTTCTTTTTAAAGAAGGCTTTTGACAAGGTCAGAGTTTTTCCACAGTGAAAAAGAAATATGTATATGCAAATACCCTTGCCAAAAATCCTTATTAGTTCTATCAAGAACCATGTTTTAAAGGGTAGGTTAAGCTCTGATAGCTATCAAAGCTCCATGCTCCTGTAAAAACAGCAGCTTGTATTTCTCCATCTGCCAAGGTACCTAGAGTCTCACAAGTTCATGTGAACCCAGCCATTGATTTAGAAGGCACCAGAATGTCCTCTAGTCTCCTCTAGAAAGAAGATCTGCTTCATGAAATGCACCCCAAGTTCTATTTTTCAGAAGTCTCTGTCCTCGTGGATTTCAGCAGGTGAGGGTAGCTGAGAAATGGGTGGAATGCAAGACCTACTTAATTACATCTGGAATATTTATTTATTTATTTATTTATTAAAAGTTTTTGTATGCCATCCTATTATACAAGATTTCAGGATGGCTGACAATATTTAAAAAGACAATTAAAACAACAATTTCAATAAATAATAAAACAGAACAAAACAATAAATCACAAAGCAAACAGAGCAACTAAATTTAAAAACTATTAAATTTTAAAATACTGTTTAAATAAAAAGGTTTTGACCTGGTGCCGAAAAAAGTATAAACTTGGTGCCAGGGGTACCTCTCTGGGGAGTACATTCCAGAGTCTGGGCGCCACAGCAGAGAAGGCCCTACTCCAAGTTGATGACCTTTTTACCTCTCTTAGAGAGGGTTCCTGGAGTAGGGCTTCTCCCATAGATCTTAAGGGGCATTAGGGCATATATGGAAGGAGACGTTTCTTCAGGTATCCTGGTCCCAAGCTGTTTAGGGCTTTATAGGTCAAAACCAGCACCTTGAATTGAACCCAGGCTTCAACTGGAAGCCAGTGGAGCTGGTGGAGGACCGGCGTTATGTGAGAGTAACAACCGCTCCCTGTCAGCAGCCTGGCAGCTCTGTTCTGTACCAGCTGGAGTATCTGGACCATTTTCAAGGGCAGCCCCATGTAGAGAACATTGCAGTAAGCCAAGTGGGAAGTTACCAGAGCATGTATCAGTGTTGCTAGGGAGTGCTCATCCAGGTAAGGACACAGCTGATGGATCAGTCGAAGTTGTAGGAAAGCACCCCTTGCCGCCACCACCACCTGGAACTCCAGTGACAGCTCTGGGTCAAGGAGTACCCCCAAGCTGCAGACCCTGTCCTTTAGAGGGAGTGCTATCCCGTCCAGAACTGGGTCAAAATCACCTACCTGGAGACCCACACTGCCCACCAACAGGACTTTCATCTTATCTGGATTGAGGCTCAGTTTATTGGCCCTCATCCAGCCCATTACCTCTGTCAGGCACCGGTTCAGTACAGCCACCGTCTTACCTGGAACAGATGTAAATGAGAGGTAGAGATGGGTGTCATCAGCATACTGATGACTCCGCAGCCCAAATCTCCTGATGACCTCTTTCAGTGGTTTCATGTAGATGTTAAATAGCATGGGGGACAAAATAGAACCCTGTGGAACTCCATGGCAAAGCTGCCATGGCGCAAAGCTATAGTTCCCCAGCACCACCATCTGGAATCGGCCAGCCAGATAGGAGTGGAACCACTGCCACGCAGTGCCTCCTGCTCCCAAGTCAGCCAGCCTATCCAGAAGGATACTGTGATCAATGGTATTGAAAACCACTGAGAGGTCCAGAAGAACCAACAGGGATGCACTCCCCATCCCTCTCCCTGCACAGGTCATCATACAGGGTGACCAAGGCAGATTCAGTACCATAACTGGGTGTGAAACCAGACTGAAATGGATCCAGATAATCAGTTTCATCCAAGAGTGCCTGGAGTTGTCCTGCCACCACCCGCTCTAACATCTTGCCCAAAAATGGAATATTGGCCACCGGTCTAAAGTTGGTGGTCACCTCTGGGTTCAAGAATGCCTTCTTCAGGACAGGCCAGATCACCGCCTCCTTCAAGGGGGCTGGGACCCGGTCCTCCCTCAGTGAGCCATTAATAACCTCCTGGACCCAGGGACCAATCCTGTAAATGGCCTCCTTAAGTAGCCAGGAAGGGCAAGGGTCACGAAAACAGGTGGTAGGATGTACCGTCCCAAGCACCTTGTCCACATCATCAGGCCACAATATGTGAGGGGATTATCTCTAATGGCACAATTAACACCTCTAAATGTCACATTTAGCTCACCTTTATCTCACTTTTATGTGTAAAAGACATCCCCAAGAGACTAGTAGGAATGAAGCTGGTCACACACATCGGGCTGTCATGTTGTGTAAGTCTGCTCATTATGTGTGATTTAGTTCTTAGCTGGCAGCACAACCTCCCACACTGACACCAGCTCCAGCAGCTGACTTCCAAGACCTCCTGTGGAAGAACACGCAGTTTTGGACAGGGTTCTCAAGCGTGTTCCATGGCCACACATGTCCCAGCATGGTCCTAACTTTTTCCATTTCAGAGTTTGTGGTTTATCATGCCAAAATTCAATGTTTTGAAAAAAGCAAATCCCTGTCCCAGTAGAAGCTAAGTAAATTTTGTACATATACACTTGAAAAACTACAGGATGTAGTTGGCATAATTTGCCACATTAACAGATGTTGTCATTTTTAAAAAATCTTTTTTATGTTCAAAGGAAGTTGCATGTCTGGTTTTCATCTTTTTTACAGACTGCAAGATCTACATGCAGTGCAAGTACTACATATATTATTCTTATATTTAGGATGATGAAACAGGATTTTTATAATGCCAAACACAATTTCCAAATTCCTTGTTGCTCTACAAGCTAAATTGTTACTTGCGAAACACTGCTAAAGTACCATTTTATTGTTGCAACTTGTTCTAGTAATGGATTGATCCAGGATGTTGTTTCTACCACCAAGTCATGTAATCCGTCTTACAGTGCATAACTGCCCTGCTTAAGATATGCCATAAATATCCATCATAGTTCCATAATTCATGAAAAGGTGTGTCCATGGAATAAGCAAAGTAACTTATAAGTAGAGCTCTTATAAGGGCTTTAAATCAGTAGAATTATACTAACTATGAGTATGCCCAATTATACCTGCATTTGGAATTAATAGGCACTAGGCGCTAAATAAACTAACTCAATAAAAGCAGATTGTATAGCTAACTATTCACATGAACTTTCACTGGAATGCTTATTTTACTACATTTATTAAACCATGCAATTAAAGAATAGGAAACTGCAGCCAATATGTTATGCCTATTAGTGACTGGGAAAACACATACACCTATGTTCTTGGCCCATTTTTATCAAACATTCAGGAATGTTGTTGTCTCAATCTTATAAAATTAGATTGAGATTAGAGAATTTCTGAATTATGAAGATAGGCTTCATGATTAGTGTAAGTGGAAGCTGTATGAAATAACCTGGGAAGAAGAGATCTGGATACACGTGCTGCTTTTACAATAGTTCCAGTGTTCTTCTATCACAGTACAACTCTTTTAATTATGGAGCCAGAAGGAAATAGTGATATTTTATAAAGCAAAGGCAACAGGTATTGTAAGTGATGTTCTTCATGATTCTGACAAATGTCTGAAGCAGAAGTTTCCCATCTCACTCTGCACTATTGAACAATGAGATCTTCAAGATGTCTTCACACTTGGAATTCGTACATCTTACCAAGGTTAAAGTTAATAGGAAGTGTGAAGAACCAAAAGAAACAGGTATGAACAACTCATACTTTCTATTCACCCTCCATGACTGTAACTGTTGTTAGAGAATTGTTGATTCGTATTCAAAACAATTGGTCCATGAGTTCCATAATGAAGACTCATAAGCTTGAAAGGAGTGCATGTTTGTAGTATGGATGTTCCCAAAAGGATCCAGTTATGTTGCTCAGGCCTTGTCCAAGCAAAGTTATGTATTTAGCTGTGAGTCCTGTGACCATGATACTCTGGGGTACACCAAAACCATATTTCACATTTCTTCTTCAATGCAAACAATGAGATGTCATATGCAAAGCTGGGCATCAGGGATATATGCCAGACAAATCAAGAGATTATCATTGCGGCTCACAAGGATAAGCAACACTGGGCATCAAATTTTGGAATGATATTGGCCTTCAGTGCCCTGCCAAAATATTTGGAATGTCAGTATAAGTTTGCATCAGAAAATAAACAATTGGACTATACAACAACCTTATCTACTTCTTTGCAAGTCAATAAAGCTAAGATGAATCTGACCTCATGCTTTAACTTCATCTGCATAAACAGGCTGAGCAACTTTGCTCCCTTTGAAAGTGGTATCAGATTACTTGCAGATGGTTGGAGGTAGATGAAAGACTGCACAAAGGTGTTCCTTATTCTATTCTTTGGTCCCCAGACTATTAGACTATGTGCTGACACTTGGATGCTTGTTTTACAATATCGTTTGACATGTGGGATTTATGTGTCAAAATTTCACTGAAAGCCAAGAAAATGTCAACTAGTAAGTACAGTGAAACAGCAAAAGGGCTGTGTGTTGTTGTTTTAAAGGGGGGAAAAGACAGAAGTCAGAAAACTGGTTGGTGCCAAGTCTCCTTAACCCAGTACCAAACACACGCAAATCTGACTTGACTGCCAGCAGACTCAGCTTTGTTTGGTGTGCTCTGCTGAGGTTCCATTACAGCCTTTATCAATAAGAAAATATTGCAATAAAAATGGTACCTTTTCTCTGAATCCATTAACGAGATAAACTTGTTGGTCAAGCTCCAAAACCACTGGAGCCACATTTAATTTGCTGCTTTTTATGGATTTAGGACTTGGTATGCTGGGATGTTCAGTTATGTAGTGGGAAACTTTAGCAGCCTGTTTGAACAGGAGGTTTTGGAATCAATCACTGAATCCTTACAGTGACTACCATTTGCATATATTCACAATTAAATGCTACCAAACTATTCTGCAACATTATGCCCATAATGGTACATCATCTTCAGACAAAAGCATTGAAAACAGGGCCAGCTTCCTTTTTCACTATTTCTCAGGAGACAATAGTGCTATGTAGTGGTGCCATTTCCAGGTTTTTGAGGGTAAGACATCCTCAATGAGTCTGTCCCGCCAGGGAATCTGCCTTCTCATTGCCACTGTTACTAGCTGGAATTACTCATTTTGCAACCCCTACCATAGAATGTCCTGAGCATCACCAGGAAGTGAACTCCATAAGCTGCCTATGAACTTCCTTTTATGTTAGAATCAGACATAACCTCAATGATGAGGATGAGGAAGAGGACGAAGAATCACATTTCTGTATCACCCATAGCTGAAGTTGTCTGGGTGGTTCAGAACATTAAGTCACTTAGTTGGACTTCAAGTCTTTGTCTTTGCTGTCAATCAGTTTTGTTGGGTAATTCCATGGTCTGTTACTATAATTATCCTCTGTCCACTTTTACCATGTCATTCACAGGTTCATTACAACCCCCTTCAGTAATGTTTTATCCATTCCTCGTATGCTTTATCCTTTCCTCATATGGGACTGCTGCAACCCCTTGATTATTTGGGATGAATATTTATGCACTTACTGTGCCCTTGATTTATCTTTAACCTCTGAATGATTTGGCCTCTGAACTAGGAGGATTATAGGCATCCAATGCATGGTGGGGGAAAGGGTAGAGGCAATCTTTCCTGATGCTTCTGTCCTGCACATCAAGCAAATAGCCAAATTCAGCCACTGACATGCTTCACAGGGGAAGGGAGAAGTTGAAGTACCACCAGAATGCCTTGTATCCTTTCATGGTAACCCCCAGTGACTTTACCTTCTTGCTACTAGCCTTGCTGGCCATGTGCTGCCTCCATGATTGGAGGTGGCATGCCTGCATACAGCATTTGCTGACAAGCTTGGGCAGGCAGAACTCTTTTACCCACCCTGCTTGATGGATCTTGCATGAAGCTGGTTTGTCACCATGCAAACAGAGTGCTGAACTGGATGGGCCATTGGTCTGATCCAGCATAACTTTTCTTATGGTCTTCTCGTCCTCTTTCTCATCATACTACCAGTTGCTTGATGGCAGGCAGATAGCCAGGAAGGAAGCAGACAGTGGCATCTCTCCAGCTCATCCCCACCATTGGCCAAAGTGAGACGCAGATGAACAAGCAGGTTGCAACAATGAAGAGGAGGAGCAACTCCAGGGGACTTTTGTTACTGGGATTCAGCTGGGGTGTGGGCCTTTGGCAGATGGCTGACCATTCCTGGACTCAAGGTGGGCCCTGGTTGCCACACCATCTCATCCACCAAAACCACTGAATGTTCTTCTGGTGGTACACCTCAATCCAGTCTCACAGATGTATTCTCATTTCCCATAACTGCATTCAAAACATATCAGACACTAGTCCAAAACTCTTCTCAGTATCTTCCATGCCAGATCTGTTCTGGCGTAGTACCCAAGGCCACCCATATATCCAAATCCCACCACCTGTTCCAGATTCTTTCCACTGACCATAAGTTCTGTCTTCCATGCATTTTTCTCTTTGAACTGTTTAATTGGAAGGAAGTCTTCCTCCTGCTCTGGCAGTCTCCTTGATCATGATCTTTCTTATCCTCAGTGTCCAGGCGCAGACCAGCTGGAAAGCAGAGGTTGTCAAAATTTCCAGTCCATCCCTTTCTTCTTCATTTAGGGCCAGAATCATGGCTGCTAGCACAGTCAAATTAAATAGAAACAGAGGCAGAGTGCAGTCCTGTCTTAGTCCAACCTTGATCTTAAGTCATTTTGTCTGCACGGAATCTGTCCTTACGGCAATTACAAACTTTTCATACATTTCCAAACTGTGTTCACAGAACACAGGGCAGTCTTCTTGTCTTCCATAAGCCCCTTTGTCAAGCACTATCTAAGGCTTGTCTTGAAAGAATTTAATTTCAGGTTGTGGCTTCAATTGCTTCCTGCACTCTGCTTTTATCTTGTGTTTTGCTGTAAACAGCTGCTCTATTTTCTGGCTTCCTGGCCAAACTACTATCTCCTTTTGACCTGGAATCACCTCTAAATATTTTCAAAATTCTCAGCTAAGGCCATATTTGTAAGCAGCATCACAGGAACAGACAGAGGCTGCACCTAAAGCTAGACCACAAGAGTGTGTCACAAGGGTCCCTGAGCCTCAGGGGTTCTTGAGGATCAGGGAAAGAGAAACCGTTCCTGTCCATTTCTTTCTGTTGCTCATTTTCCAATCTAGAGTTCAGAGGAGGTGTCAGGGGATGGCCCACTAGGACTATTAAAGCTTTCCTTTGGATCTTGAATCTCTGGAAGCTATCTGACCTGCCACCTTTAAATAAAGGCCCAGGGCCCCCAGTGATCTCAGTGGTATGTGATCCCTCTGGATTAGCTGACTCTTCGCCCAAATGTGCTTCACCTCCTGCTCATCCTCCTCCCCTGAATCTTTCTGCCTGAGATTTTTTTCCTCCTGAAATCAAACACCTTCCTTTCCCCTCTCCATACATCCCTTTTACAGATTGGTTTGTCTTTAGGAGACAGGATCTTTTAAAGACACACCCACCCACAGAATATGACTACAGAGCATATGTAAATTAGAATTTCCTTTTGTCCTTTGTGCCTGAGCCTCAGATCTTTTCCGTATCTAGCACTCCCCCATGATGGTTTGTTCTGCCCTGTCAGTATATATCAGTTTGTGAGTCTGCATGAAAAAGTGTATGCAAGTTTGACTACTTTTCTTCTCATATATACTTGTTTGTACACAGTTTTTCTCAAAAGTCAAAAATACACATTTTAGGTGGTTTTCTCTTAAATGTTTATGGTTTTAAACATTTTACACTATTATAAGCATTTTTATCACACTTTAATGCCTTTGTATTGAGAAAAAGGCATTGCAAATTTCTGAAAAGTACGAATACTGAAATAACTTTGTTCCAGTGCACATACAGATTCAGAAATTGCAAATTTGGTATGTTCTTATCAAAATGGGAGCTGAATGGAATTCTCACTGTTACAGTTTGGAACCCAAAGTCCACCAAGGGCGTATATTGGCTGGTTAAGCAGCCAAAGGCAGAAGGCTGCTTTCCTAGGATTTGTACTGGTCCTGTCAAATCCACAGGGTTTGTGCTGCCTGCCAGTCATGGCAGCCAATCTTCCATGCCCATATTCCACATCTGAAGAGGCTTGAGAACTATTTGGAAGAATTCTGTGATTTAAGCAAAACAGCCGTCAGAAGCTGTGGGCGCCCTCAGGGCCATAGACTGTGAGACCACTGAGGAAGACTCACCAGCCAAAACCACAAAAGACAAAAACCACAAACCCAAAACTAGAAAGTACTAGAAAGAAAGAATGAAATAAAGGAGAGATGGAAGGTTCAGCACAGATTCCAAAGATATGAGAAAGTTCCTGGGAAAGGGAACTGGGTGGAGGTTATAATTCTATATCCTCTAGGCATGCATGCTGGGATGGCAAGGGGTCCCACGGGAAGTACTCACCTATGGAAAGTTCCTGAACAGGCTGCATGCAAACCCAAGTGCCCATATGTGCTGATGCACAGCAACCACGAAGAAGAAGCTTAGAGTCATAGTTTTTGTTTCATGATTGCTGGAATGCACTTTACAGTATCAAACAAACTCTGTTTTCTAAGCCAACTTTTAGCTTTGTATAAATGAAGGGTTTTTACAGAGTTCTCTCCATCTGTGGGTTCTCTCTGCTCAAGTCAAAGGAAGGTGTCATTCCTGCGTCTTTCTGGGAAGCATAATTCCCTCAGGCGGTATCTACTGGCTCTCACATATTGTAAATTTCGTAACCTGAGCCCAGCAACTGAAAAGGCGTTCCAAGACAGACCTGCGATGGAAGTTTTTCAGGGATGAAGCCAAACAAGTCACTATCCAGACCCCTGGAACTAAAGAGGACAAAAGAGGATGCACATTTGCATACAGTTTGCCTGTGTATAGATCTAAATTTAGAAATAATGCCAATAACTTGAATAGAAAGACAACACATCTCACTGTGGTGAGGAAAGCTGTGCCCATTGCCCTGTGTGGTGTCCAGATGCTCACTGCTGAGAGATGGTTTCATGGCACTTGGTATCCCTTCTTGTAGATCTTTATCTGTAAACTGGACTTGAACTGGACAGTCCTTCAAACAGAGGATTGTCTTCCAAGGGCCTTACAAATAAAGATCTGTTCCTGTAGAGTAGGGCAATTCTCCATCCACCCCAGCTGGAAGGGTGGAATGGAGGAAGAGAGGAAGAAGCCAATGCATTAATGGGTTTTTTTCTGTTAGGTTTGTAGTTCTCAAAAAGTGCTTCTGGAAATACTCCCAGGGAGTGAATTGCCCAGCAATCTCACTTGTTAAAATTATGCTGCCAGAATGTTAGTTCATGTTTCATTGCCAGTGGCACAGAGGTACATGCTTAAATGGTCAGTTTAAATGAATAGTTGGTTCATGAATGGTCACTTACACTTAGCTGAAAGAGGCTATGTTGCATTGTCTATAGCAGCCTTCCCCAACCTGGTGCCCACCAGATGTTTTAGACTTCGACTCCCATTGGCCCCAGCCAGCATGGCCAATTGCCAGGATTGACGGGAGTTGCAATCCAACACACCTGGAGAAATGTTTTGGACCACAAAACTTGGGGAAAGCTGGTTTACTGTTTACAGCAGTTCTAGCTGAGTTATAATTATGTCTGCCTGAGCAAATAAAAAGGCCGTTCCTGGGAAGTCAACAGCTGCCACAACCCAGAGGGAAGAAAACATAAGAATATCTGTATGTGAGACCACTGTTTTGTTACCAGTAAACTCTTCCAAAAGTAGATTCAAGAAAACCCCTCCCATACTGCATACTGAGGATGCATTGAGAATAAAGACTGGGGTTGACCTCAGCAAGTAGAACAGTGGATATATTAATCTTTTCCACTTCCTCATATGGGAAAGGGAGGGATTTATTGTCACATCCCAGAACTCAAATCTGAACCCACATACGCCGCTCCATGGAAGGATTGGGGCTCACATATACACTCCTAGCATCCACTCTAATGAAGACAAAAGAAACTACTTTCAACAGTGCCTCGGTAGTTTGTGGTATTCACTGCCACACAATACAATCACAGTGGTTATATGAAGCAAAATTGGTATGAGAAGTTAAGATCATCATCATTTCCCTTGTGAATATCTACTTCTTTTCAATAGTAGCCCAATCTCTCTCTCTCTGTGCGTGTGTGTGTGTCCATTCTCAGGGTTGGATTGTGGCAGAGAGGAAGAACTAAACTTTTCCCTCCCTCTAACTTCCCAAGCT
>NW_025335589.1:9801720-9823835 GCF_004798865.1 Varanus komodoensis
GAGAGAGAGAGAGAGAGAGAGAGAGAGAGAGAGAGAGAGAGAGAGAGAGAGAGAGACTATATTGTGTGTTAATGTCACATTTGGTTTGGCCTAGGTTGCTTAAATAAGACCTAGACAAATTCATGGATTGAACTATCAATAGCTGCCAGACACCAATGTCTGAGTAGCAATAATGTTTTCTACTAAGATGTAATCACTAACAGACTAATTCCTAGACAGTTTCTGAGAGGACTACAGGATTGTCTAAAAAACTCTTGAGGTCTTAGTCAGAGGTCAACTTTGTGGATGTCAGAAGTCCCTCACAAAAGGACCAAAGATGGAGGTCTAATGGAGTCAGAGGACCAATGGTCCAGAGGTCCAATGATGGAGACCCCTGCCCAGCTACATAAAGATGGAAGGTATTGGTGTTTCAATGGCATGTCTATGGGCAGGGAGGAAGTGGCCATGTTCTAAGAGATTATAAGCCCTCTCAACCACATCCTTGGCCTCTCTAACAGCAATTCTCTTTTTGAAAGCTTGCAAGGCATAAATAAATAAATGTATTTACTGTTCTTTCTGCCTTTTCAGCTAGAACTTTTTGTCACTGGGGCTCCTGACTGTCAATAGTTAAGGAGAATAATTATTTTCATCATCAGCTGTGGAGGAAATTGACAACAAGGTGAGGACAAACCATTAGAGGACAAAGTTCTAGAGCAAAAACTGCAAGCAGAACATGTGGGACACTGTGCTAACGTCTTCCTGTGCAAATACTGGTAGCCTTAGGGCAAAAATGGCGGAGTTGGCGTGCATAGGGATAAGAGAGAGGCTAAATATAGTGGGCATTATGGAAACCTGGTGAAGATAAACTAGATACAAGCTGTATAGGAAAGACAGGGTAGGGCAAAATGGAAGAGGGATTGCCCCTCTGTGTTAAAGAGGGCACTGAGTCCAGCAGGCTTGGAAATCTAGTGTACAAACTCCTCCATATAAGGTATAATATACAGTTGGATGGCAGATGGCCTAAAAGGTGAAGCACAGTTGCATTTGACTTCAAAAGCTCCCAAATTTAAGGGAACTGGTTAAGCAGAAGCTGAAAGGAAGAACGAAGAAGATAAATTTGCTTCACAGTTCTTGGAGATTACTCAAAAACACTATACTAGAGGCCCAGAAAATATGCAAGTGAGGAAAGACAGCACAAAGTCTAGGAAATCACCAGCTTAGTTAACAAGTAAAGTCAAGGGAGCGATTAAGGAAAAAAATGATTCCTTCAAGAAATGGAAGTCTTACCCAAATGAAAAGAATAGAAAGGATCACAAGATAGCACAAGGGAGATGTAAACAGATAATCAGCAAGCAAGGAGACAGTTTGAGAACCATATCACTAATAGCATCAAGGCCAGCGATGAAGCATCCTTTAAATAAACATTTATTTATTTATTTAATATAAATTTATTTATTTATTTAAAGTTTTTATATGCTGTCCCCATTGCTACATAGCCTTGGAGCGGCTCACATCAACAAATAAATAAAACAATACAATAACAATTACAATTAAAACTTGGAAACAGACTGGCTGCACAATTAAAACTATAAATATTAAAGATTATTCAAATACTGTTTGAATAAAAAGGTCTTGGCCTGGTGCTGAAAAACAAATAATGACGGCCCCAGGCGGACCTCTCTGGGGAGCGCATTCCACAGATGGGGTGCCACTGCAGAGAAAGCCCTCCTCCGGGTACTTTGCTTCCTGATATCTCTTCTGGAAGGCTCCCAGAGGAGAGCCCCTGCTGCCGATCTCAAGGGGTGGGAGGGCAAATATGGCCGCAGGTGTTCCTTCAGGTATCCGGGTCCCAAGGCGTTAAGGGCTTTATAAGTAATTACCAACACCTTGAATTGAGCCCGGACTTCGATGGGAAGCCAGTGAAGCTGGTAGAGGACTGGGGTTATATGAGTCCTCGTCAGCAACCTGGCTGCTCTATTTTGCACCATCTGAATTACCTGGACTGTCTTCAAGGGCAGCCCCACGTAGAGCGCGTTACAGAAATCCAACTGGGAAGTAACCAATGCATGCGTCACTGTTGCTAGGCAGTCGTCCTCCAGGTAGGGACACAGCTGATGGATCAGCTGAAGCTGATGGAAAGTGCTCCTTGCCACCGCTGGCACTTGAGCTTCCAAAGTCAGCTCTGGGTCGAGGAGCACTCCCAAGCTGCGGACCCTGTCTTTTAGAGGGAGTGCAACCCCATTCAGGACAAGATCCAAGTCACCTACCCAGGAGTTTGAACCACCTACCAGCAGGACCTCCGTCTTGTCTGGATTGAGCTTCAGTTTATTGGCCCTCATCCAGCCCATTACCTCGACCAGGCACCAGTTCAGTACAGCCACTGCCTCACCTGGATTGGTTGAAAAAGAGAGGTAGAGCTGGGTATCATCAGCGTACTGATGATTCCGCAGCCCAGACCTCCGGATGACCATTCCCAGCGGTTTCATGGAGATGTTGAAGAGCAAGGGGGACAGAATAGACCCCTGCAGAACTCCATGGCATAACTGCCATGGCACAGAGGTAAAGTCCCCCAGCACCACCTTCTGGAATCGACCATCGAGGTAGGAGCGGAACCACTGCCAAGCAGTGCCTCCTACTCCCAACCCCCTTAGCCTATCCAGAAGGATACCATGGTTGATGGTATCGAAAGCCGCTGAGAGGTCCAGGAGAACCAACAGGGATGCATTCCCCTGTCTCTCTCCCTGCACAGAGCAACCAAGGCAGATTCAATACCATACCCAGGTCTGAAGCCGGACTGAAATGGGTCCAGATAATCAGCCTCATCCAAGAGAGCTTGGAGTTGTCCCGCCACCACCCGCTCCAGCACCTTGCCCATAAATGGGATGTTGGCCACCAGTCTATATTTGGTGGTCATCTCTGGATCCAGGGACGCCTTCTTTCTCATGATATCTTCTTTCTCAAATACCTCACGAAGAATTCTTTAAATATATTACTTGGAATACTGTGTGCAGTTCTGGTTGTCTCATCTGAATAAGAACATTAATGAATTGGAAAAAGTAAGGAGAAGGGCAATGAAAATGAACAGGGGGGTGGGACATCTTTCCTATGAGGAGTAGCTGCAACAACTGGGGCAGTTCAGCTGAGAAAAAAGAGGAGTAAAGGAAGATAATTCCTGAACACAAGGTCATCCCATGAAGCTGATCTGAGGAAGTTTTGGGAGGAACAAAAGGAAGTACGTCTTTATACAATGTATAACTGAACCTTGGAATCCATTGCTGTGAGAAGTAGTGATAGTCACAATCTAGATTGCTTTGAAAAGGGATTAGACAGATTCATGGAAGAAGTTAATAGTGACTACTAGCACTACTGGCTAAATGTTATCTCCTTATAGAGGTGGCAAGACCACATGCACCAATTGCTGTGGAGCTTGGGCAAGAGGAGGTCTTGTACCAACCCTACTCGAGGGACCCTGTGGGCAGATGTTTTGCGACCATGTGTATGGAGTACTGGACTAGGTGGACCTTTGGTCTGATCCAGGATGGCTTTTCTTATGTTCTTATGTCATAACCACCACCATCCCTTAAATACCACCCCCAAACAAAGTGCTGTAATGTATAATACATATAATTAACAAAACAACAAACAAACTGCGTGCATGCTTACAATGTAGCAAAAATTTTTCTTTCAACAAGGCATCAGTAGTTTATGAAATTCATTGCCATTAAATGTGCCAATAAATACATACTTAGAAAAAGGAAGAAAGAGGATATAAGGAAAGAAAACAAGGAGAAAAATACTCGTTTTAGAGGACTAGAATTGTACTACTGGAAAGGAAATTTTTGTTTCAACATAAAGGTTGGAATGTGATTATGGGTCCAACTTTATGTAGGTCAGTCCATTGCATTAAAAATGGAAATATTTCTTTAAAAATCCTCACAGCTAACCCAAGTGAAGTGTGAAGGCACTTTTGGTGGCACATAAGAACATAATCTGAATTTGCCATGCAGAGATCAAAGGCAAACTAGGCAAAAGTGCACTCCAAGAGGTCTCCAAGCCATGCGCTACAGGAGACAGCAAAACAGTGTATGGCCTGTGGTTTCTACCCCACACTGAGAGCTGGCACAAGAGAGGAGCAAGGAAAGGAGACTGCTTGTCTGTCCACCGCACACTAACACAATCCCACACCCAAACAGAAAATGTGGACTTCCTCATGGAAGTGAGGCAGATGCCAATAAGCACCCTCTTTTCTAACAGGAAATTAGTGGTAACTCTTTTACTCCTGTTGCTTGATTTTTGTTACATTTCATTTCTTGTTTGCTACATCTGGCCAGTTTATTTCAGCAGGGAAAATAGCTGACAGCATTATATCATCTCCCCTTCTTCCAAGTGGAAAAAGTGATGTGTGTGTACACATCCTTCAAGCAAATCTCTGCAGGCCTTGCTAAAGTTGTTGCCTGGTGCTGACCTTGGTTCTCAAGGATAATGGTTTACTGGGCCCATGGTTGTAAGAAACCTTGGTCTACAGCAACCGTTGGACAAGGCTGGGGGGTGGCGAATCTGGACACAGAGAAGCCAACTTAGAACCAGCTGCCAAGGGAAGGGATTAGGAGCTGAACAGAACTCTATATCCTTGACATTATTTCTAGAAAACTGATTCGCTTCTTTGCTGATACCACCAGATTTCTCTTCAGGTTGAGGGATTCTATCCAAAGCAGGATTTTGCATACACTGACTCTGGCCCAGTCCTCTGCAAATACATAATGCTCTATGGGGATCCATGGCAGAAGAAGCACTGTGAGCACAGACTTACTTTATTTTTTCTGCAGCTAGGATATGTTTCTGGTACCCCCAGGATTCCATCCATGGTATTTTAGTTCCTAAAGGCTTATGCTGTGCATGGGGACTCATAGAAAGCTACAGAGTGAGGGAGCATCATGTTCCTGCTTCATAACAGGTGCTGAGGCATCCCAGATAAATGTGGACATGGTTCAGGTAAAAATGAAACCAATATTTGCATGTTGTGCTCTCATAATAATTTTATGTTATCATTTCCCCTAGAAAATTGCTGGTATAAACCCACTGATCTTAAAATTCTTTTCTAAGAACAGTATCCAAAATGTCTTTTAAAAGTTAAGTATACTATTCCACTTACACTTTGTTGTTTGAAACTTCCCTTACCCCTTTTGAAAAGAAACTATCAGGATATATGGGGTGGTAAATGACCATTGACCAAAAACAAAAACAAAGCCAATGTCCAAAGCGTTTCATCCCCATCGAAGTTGAAATGAAAATGACCTGTGTGTATGCATGCCACAGTTCATGACCATTTAAATGCAGATATTGTGTTTCTATGGAACAATAGTTAATGTATGTACAAAGGTAACATCTGAGAAAATAGAGCGAAGTACTTCTTATTCTAAAAGCTGGTCAACCATCTACCTTAGTTTCCATTTCCAATTTTATTGAACATGGTTAAATAAACCTGCTTGTCTTATTAATACAATAGTTAAGCCACTATACTGAACAGAAGCCTATTTCTGCTCCCATTTTTCCATGCAAAGCCCAGGGTACTTACTAGAGAGAGAGTCAAACAGAGTTCCACTGATGTGTCTATTAGTAATAGCTAAGAATCGGACTTTTATGTTTGGAGGCAGCAGAGCTCTTGACAGTGCACACGGATGACAGAAAGCAGGCCTTTGCCCTCATCTCATGCTTATCTTTTCCCTTGGGTCATCTCAGAGTTCTCTTCACGAGAAGATGCTGGGCTCTTGACACTGAGGCAATTGTAGCAGTGTGGGATCAGATTCTGGGCTAACAAAGGGCAACATGGACAAATGCCACCTTTGAAGGCATATCTGCCTTCCAGCTGTATAGTGTAAACTCATGCCAAAGATCGTCTACAAAAGAGTGAAATTGCCAAAGGCTGCCTGCCTCAGTAAAGATAGTGTAGCCAGCTAGTTATTGCCAAAAAGAAGGCACACAAATTGCATATGCCAAGGCAGATGTATAGATGTGCATTTAGAAATAATTGCTCTTATGCAAATAGTGATACAACACACCTCACTGCAGTGTGGAAGACTTCAATGAGGTGGCTTGTTTGCCTTCTCAGATTACAGTATGGGTATCCCACTGATGGTTCACTGCATGGCTTTTTCATTACTGTTCTTTAATCTTTAAGCCAGAACTGGACTGAACAGCCTTTCAGACAGAAGGCTACTTCCAATGGAGGACTGCCTTGCCTGGGAGTCTCACTGAAGACCATGGGGCTTACTTCTGGATAGATATGAACAGAATCACACTGTTGCTGTCCACATGCCCTTGAGATGTAAGTTAAGTGAGTTTCTTGCTTGAATAGACAAACAAGAACTAGTTCTTTATTGTGATTACTACTCCATTTCCAGCATTTGAGCTATTTTCCTGAGCTTGAGAAATGGGGGCTGCTAGGACTAAGTAAGTTTTTGACTGATACATTCTCCACACCCAATTTACCAGGGATTCGATTGCAAAAACATGCTCAACAGGCTCCAATACCACACCCCCAATAACGTTGATCCAGATGCACAGGACTTTGAAACAAACCATTTCACATGAATACAGCAATAAATCCGCCATGTGCACATTCCCTCTATTGTATAGAAAGTTTAATCAAATAATGAATCATATCTCAGTGTCTTTCCTAAATGCAAGAACACCTCCACAGACCTGTTGCGGGGGAGGCTGCCAAGCTGTGCTTCACCAATTCCATAGCCCCAGGCCTTTCTTCTTGGGGGCTGGCAGTCAGGAACTCCTGAGGCCAGTGCATTAAAGCTGTCTGCCCCCAGCCCATCAGCAGCACCAGTTAGTGTTCTGGCCAAATCTCCCACTCTTGGGATGGAGGCATTGGAACAATCTCTCACTAGGTTACATGCCTCTGTTTTTTACAGGCCATCTGAGAGAGTTTCTTTGGCAAACACTTATTCCATAATTTATCCTTACTTCTGAATCGTTGCATTCTACCACCACTAGTGGATACAAAGCCAAAGGAAGTAGGTTTCAGTTCAGCTCTGAAACAAGTTTGCCTGAGAAATAATCAGGAAGCAGACCTGAGGAATGTCAGGAGGGGGACCGATTTTCCCATTGATGTCTGATGCTCTAGTATCTTATTTTGAAGGGTGTGGAGATGTCCCTACCTCCTCAATTTAGTCTCCTGTGAGGTATTATTTTGTCATGTAGG
The DNA here is from genome assembly GCF_004798865.1 of Varanus komodoensis. Classification (NCBI taxonomy): domain Eukaryota; kingdom Metazoa; phylum Chordata; class Lepidosauria; order Squamata; family Varanidae; genus Varanus; species Varanus komodoensis. The sequence goes on from NW_025335589.1 coordinate 9,808,913, forward strand.
AATTCCATTGCCTGAAATCTGTTTTATACTTCTGTATGCTGGGATTCTTCCATGAGGGAACAGAGTTAGGGCTGGAAGGGAAAGGAATGGGATGTTTGCATATTTAAAACAAAAACAAAAACGCACTGCTGTGTTTCTTCAGTGTATTTTTTATCCAAGCATTGGTTACACTTTTAGTATTTTGGTGGATGCTTTTATTTTGATATAACCATTCCACACCTTAGAAGGCTTTTATGGTGAAAAGGAAGCCTAAAATAATATAAAAGAAAGGAGTTTAGAAATATCCTCTCCATATTATAATAGGTTATTGGTGTTTTATAAAATGTGCTGTGTAGACTGGGAGAGGAACAACAGTTGTGGAACACCATTAAGCAGAATTCAGTTTAGGATGGCCTTCCTTAATCTGACAGAAAGCCAGATGAAGCTTTTACCACTCCATCCCTCAGCCTCATTCGTGGAATTTTACATGAGGTATTCCTTCTTTTATTCATAACCACATTTGAAAAGAAAAATGAGCATTCTCTAAATTTCCATCGTTTAATCCTGCAAATTCAACATTTCTGGGTGGGAGGACTTGCATTGGCAAAGCAAATATAATGGAAACTTTAGACTTAAAAGGATACTGGGATTCACTAAGGAATATATAAATACTATTTTGTGAGAAAATGTCTGTTCTTGAAATATTCTGGTATTAGTTATGCAAGAATACATGGCAAGCCATACAAATAAAACTATTTATCATTTATACTTGGCCACTAAAATTGGTTCTGAGTGTCCACCCAAAAGCAGCTCAAACACTCAACATTACCTTAGTTTCATGTTCCATCCTCCTGGCTTCTTCTTTTTTTTTTTTAATAGTAAGGAGTTGTCTCCATCCGGTAGAGAAGGTTGTGCTCCACTTACAAATCACAGGACTTCCATTTTAGTGGCTACAGTCAAGTCACTGTATCAGCTAAAGCAAATTATCCTAGTGCCAGGCTGCAAACCTTTCCCAATTTCTGAATTCAGCCTGTCATTTTTTGAACAGTGGAGATATGTTTAGGATGAATATTTTTCAACTATAAAAACAAATGCTGACTTTTGAAGAATGTTGTGTTACAGCCACATATTCAGTAGCTCATGTCCTCTCTAACTGATGTGTTCATTCTTCAGCTCATTATTTTGCAACCTCTGAAAACAGGTTCAGCAGTACTTTTCAGCCCCTTGACATATAACTTTAATACACCCATCTCTGAATTTCTCCAACATGCTTTGCATTATTCAGCACAGAATTATCATTCCTTTTGCAAGCTATCCTCTTCTTCCATTTCTGGCACCATCCGCAACTGATCAGCTTCACTATTGTTACTTCAGATGGCAAGCACACTTAGTTGTGGTTAGATCTTTGACTTATTTGATAAACTTGACGTTTGTGTTCTGTACGGTTAAATCCAATCCTTGTGTAAGCACTGCCTCCCATACACTCATTTATAACCATATGGAGTGGAACTGACCCTACACCTCTCCTATTCATGCATTTGAGTAGATGTCTGTAAAGGGATATCTGTTGTGCTCCATTTTCGTGGACTCTGGTCATGCAGGGTGCCAGGTCTTGGCAAGAACTGATTCTATTGGCCAGGCTGCCTGGGAAGGTGAGGAATTACTGTCCAACCCAGCTAGAAATCACTAAGTTGGGAAAGATCTGTACACATGTACCAGGTCTCTCCTTGCAGATGTTTTTCCTTATGAAGTAGATGCAGGGGAACAGCAGGGATGGTCCCTTTGTCCCATTCAGTACAATTAAAATTCTGCACAGGGCAAGGCCAGGCCTACCATTAGGCAGAATGAAGCAGTCATCTCAGGCAGCAAATACTGAGAGGCGGCAGCAAGATATTGGAGGAGAGACTTGTGTACCGTGAAGCCTGCTCCACAACCTGCAGGTTCAGGGGCTGTGGAGGAAGCAGTAGCATCATCAGCACTGGGCAGATTCATCTGTCAGGTATGTACATACAGCATGAGTGGCATCACCATGTTTTTGGCCTCAGGAAGCACATGTTTTGGGTTGTCCCTGGCGCACAGAAATATGTGTAAAGCACCACCATCACAATGAGTTGGGAAGTTAATGAAGACTCTTGTATCTGCACCATCGTTTTGAACTATGTCAGACTCTCCTTTTCAAGCCCTTCTTCCCTTTGCTGCACTGTTGCTTTTGAAACTGAACACTGAGATTGTCCTTTCACAAGATTCATAACTGTCATAACTTCCACACCAATGGAAGTATTTTGTATCTGTTTCATGTATTTGGATGTAAAGGTTTCTACTGTCTGTGGCCAACCCCTGAGGGAAATGGAGGGGATCTGCACTGATTTCAGCTCAAAGCCACAAGAGGGAGATAGCTGATTGTTCCAAGCAAACTAATTATTCCAGAAAAGTGGATGGACTGTATGATCCATGTTGATGATGGTTGTTAGAATCAGGCCTCCTAGGGAACATGAAATTAATCCGATTTGCTTTATAAAGGTTCTTAGAAAAGAGGCTTCTTCAAAGTGAACAAGCTACCAGCAGAAGGAAGGAGAGAAAAAATATTTAAATTTATTCTGACTGTAACATTGAAGCCAAGCATATTTTTATAAAAGGCTGAAGCATACAAAACATTGATGCAATAACTGGAGCCTGGATGTCAGTGTTTGCTGCAAACAAGAAGGCTTTGCCAAAAATGAATACTTGACTATGTGTTCCTTGATGGAGATTCAATAAGCCTGCTAAATGTGAAGTCATATAAACAATGTGAGCAAATAATGTGCCATTGATGCTGACTATTTTATAATGGGGACAATAAGCATGGAAATCAAGATAATACAATGCATCAGTTTCACAGACAACACAGATTAGAAACAGACAACTGACATGGTGTTTTAATTTGGTGGATAAAATGTTTTGCTTGCCTCAAAGAAACTCGGTTTATTTTCAATAACACTCACAAACCATTTTTTGTTCCTCTTCCGAGATGCATTCCCAAGAAAAAGTAGCAGACAATATTGCTACTAAATGGGCTTCCTATGGCAAAAGAAACAATTTTCTTATATTAGGGATGGTTACAGAAGGTATGCAAAAGCTTTTCTGCACCAAGATCAAATTCACATTTTCAAATCAGTTGCTTGCCTTTGGCAAGTAGTCTTGAGATGCCGCTGATGAAAGAAAAATAGGATATACCGTCTCCATTTACCATCCCTGCCTTTCAGTTCTGTTAGTCAATCATTACAGCAAATAGCCTATTGGTATCACTTGAACAAAAACTGGTACCCTGTTCTCTACACAATAAGCCCCAGACTTGAAGATCTCTACAGGGTTCAAATTAAACTGAAATCTGCCATCAAGTAGTTACAGATTTTTGGCAGTTTTTCCTCTTTGGAATATTTTGACCATCTGTACAAACAACCACCTAACTATGAATGTTCAAAAGATATTGTTAAAAGCTTTTAAAAATGGAGGGGAAGCTGAAGAATAGAAGTTCAGAACCTACCCAAGCCCCTGACAGTTCCAAAAGCTTGTCACATCAAGGCTAAATCCAAGTCTCTGTAAAGGATCTTCTGCATGCCAAATATGATCATCTCCTAGGATAATGCAGAGTTTTCACGTGAATGCATCTTCCCATAGCAAGGTTTGCCTCATTTGTTTCCACTGAAAGCAAACAGCTACAGACTTTCCAGTGACAGAGAAATGCCCCCTGTGCTGGCACATGGATTCCCCTGGTGAGTCTCAATCTAATGAGAATGCAAGCCTGACATTTGAAAAGAGTCATGGTTTCAAGTAGGGAAACAAAACCAGCAAGGGTCTGGCCCTGCACCCTGAAATGTGTGCCTTTCCTTCAGGGGACTAATGTGTAGAAGAAATTCAGCCCTGAACTCTTGTCCAGCTCTCAAGATTTATCAAGGCTTTAAGTGGGATGCCACTGCTTGGGAATCTCAGTTGCAACACAACAGTGGTGAACACAGAACAGGATTTTATTTTGTTACTGTGGTTGATTGTAAGAAGCAATGGTCCTTAAAAGAGCAGATATTAAACAAGTCAATGTGGGAAATTTTAGAGCTCTTTTTTAAATAAAGTCTATTATTTATAGTTCCTTTTATTGATGTTCTGACGAGTTTGTTACGCCTGCTAGCACTGGCAGCCTGTTCCATGAATAAACAAGTACAGAGACTAGATCCAATATGATTCTAAAACTTGCTAAAATATACTGAAAATATTGTTCCTGTGGAAGCAACTCTTCTCCAGAACTCATGGCAGAACAGGAGAGAGGATCCACAGCGATTCCGTTACCATGACCTACATAACTCAACTCCTGGCTTTGCTATTTGTAAATAATGCAGCCTCTGCAAAGAAACAATGCTCTTCATAAACCTATTAAAGTTGAACTTGGGCTTGAGACTTCTATCTAGCTATCTTTAATTCACTGAATATTCTTCCTGAATTATCTGGCAGTAGACACTCATACCACTTTGCTATTCAAACATTTCCAAAGAACATCTCAGGAGTTGATTACTAGAGTGTGGGCACATATGGAAGTCTGCTTTTGTAAAATGAATGATCTTGAAAAGTGTCTTTTTCAAAATGTAAGTACAATGCATTTTTATTCCAAAACTTTCATGTCCTGAAGCAGTGCTGATGGGCCTAGACAGTTCTGTGGCCTGAGCACAGAACTGGCATGTTATGCAGCCCAGCCAGATTGCATGCCTATCACTGATTTTCCTTACTAGATACCTCCAAGTCAACATGCTGAATATTCTCGGCTGTTTTTAATCCATTTAAACCAGCATTCTCCATCCAAGTAAGTTTGAATTACATTCCCAAATAAAAAAAATACTTTCTCAATTTTAAAAACTTAATGTCCTTTAAGAAAACATTTGCTGTTACATCTTCATACAAGAGTTCCAAGGTTTTTTGGGAGAGTGGATATTTCTGAATATTTCATAAACTTCTGCTGCTCACAGAAGAGACTTGAGACACACAACTACAAAAAACACTTCTCCAAAACAGGGTCAGGTAACATGTGCCCTTTGCAAGCCCCTCATGCAAGCCCCCACACCCCTTGAAATTTGCAGCAGCAAAAACATTTCCAGTTTGCCACAGATTTTTCCCCATGGCTGTAGAAGTGTAAAACATGCATATTTCACCTAAAAACAAGCAAAAATTTGAATGCTTTAAGCTTCTTCATTAAAATGGGCAGCAAACCAGTGATTGTTTTTCCTGGAACACCAGAGAATGCCAATGCCCCAGAGTGCAACCCATTGGAAAAGGAGGTCAGGGAGGGTGCAAATGGCCTGAAATGGCCAGCCTGGTCATTGCTTGGTCCACCATTTCTCCCTTCCACATATGTCTCTGCATACTCACATACATGGCAGTCTCCCTATTGGGAGCAGAGATAAGATTTGGGATACTGATGGCCTACCTATGCCAAATCACAAACTCTTACTGGGATATGGGTGTCAATGTATTTTCAAGCTCTCAGGGCTTGACCTAGAGTTCAATCCACATGTGGTCCTTTTTACTGACTTCAAAGTTGGGCTTTTGTGAACCACTCCAGTGAACACCAAAATGGCTGCATTCTACTTTCACTCAACCCAGAAAGGTGTGGGGGACTTAGAAGGCAGTGACAGAGAAAGCTGGAGGTGGGGGGAATAGGGGCTGCTGTGTACAGCTCTGTACTTCTGACATGTTCTCTAGCAGCTGAACCGGCTATGAGTAATAAAAGCTGAATATAGATTAACTGAGTATTTCTGAAACACCGTCTTCTTACTGAGTCCTGTCGCAGTTTTGCAATCAAGGAATTCTGCAGCATAGAACTGCACATGCTTAGGATTAGAGCCACACTGTCAAAGCATTGGTGGTGATGGTGGCAGTAATTTGGGGTATATCAGCTTAGGTTGAGATGCCACCTGTGACCTGATCTTGGGCTGCTGGAATTCTTCAGATACTGAGCCATGAACACATCCCAGATAGATTCCTGCAATACGCTCTGTGTGTGGCTGCCATTGGAGAGAGTGCAAATGCTTCTGCGAGTCCAGAATGCAGCTCCGGATTTGTGGGGGAGAGGAATAGTTGCAGCATTATCACTCCATGTTTTACAAACTGCTGTATATTCTTCTCCATGCCCACGTCAAAGTGCTGGCTCTAACCTTTAAAGCTGATATGGTTCAGCCAGGTTACTTGCTGGAGCGCTTGCCCCAGATGAGCCTGAGCCATGCCTTATGAGCAACTTCAGAGGCTCTCTTTGTGGCTGTTTCGGGGTCCAGTAGTTGTAAAGCTTCAAGGGAGCACCATTTCAGTGCTAGCTTCCCAGCTGCACAGCTCCCCTCCTAGACAGGTGTCCAGACCCTTTCATTTCCTTTCAGATAGGCCCTGAATATATTCCAGGCTCTGGTTTGATTGAAGTTTCTTGCTGTTGGATACATTTTAGTATATTTTAGCTTTTTTAAGTGACTCAAGGATTTCAATATGGTGCTTCATGGTATATTAGCTCTCTTCTGTGCCTTGTAAGCCACTGTGGGGTAATGTCTTAGTTCTTAAATGCAGCATAGCAATCCTTAAAATGAAATAAAATACTGTGTCCCCCCTCCCCCGCCAGTCCCTTAGTGTTTAAGGGTGCAGAATTAAACATTGATACGTAACTTTCAAGGTCTTACATTTGCAACTTTAGAGTTCTTGTAGATTTTTCAAAGCATGCCACACAAATATCAGAAGTAGCAAAATAGCAACTTATGTTATGCTCTTGGAACTCTATGCAAGGTTTTTATTCCAAACATACCTAATTACACTTCAGTAATTAGTTAGGACTCAGTCAAGAGGATGTTGAATACTGGGATTCCAGCAAGAAATAGATACCTGTTTCAGGGCTGATGAGCTTTTTCAGAAAAGTAAAGCAATCATAATTCTCTGCTCTGAGTATGCAAGTCTCATTTAAAGACTATAATAGGAAGAAAATTACCTCTGTGGCATCAGCTAAAAAGGACAGTTGAATGACAGATTAGAAGAGACAGAAAAGGAAATGAAGGAGTTGGAAGCAAAATAAGCAAGGACTGAAGACTAAAAAGAGCAGGATCAAGTTACTGGAATTAAGAAAGCAATTTTCCAATTATATAACAAGAAAGACTTTTCTGCATAGTCATATGGGAGAACAAATCTAGCAAGTTTGAAACTGACATAATGAGGCTTCTTTTATGGAAGAATTTTTTGGGGCAACTCTCACTGGGTATCATCATTAGGGCTGCATCCAAAAGCCAAGACATCATTGGAGATTCCCTCTCCATTATTCTTCTCAATTGCAAAAAGTTGGATTTGGATTTTCAAAGGTATTCCATTGATATAGTTCTATTTTAATGCACGGAAATACAAAGAAAGTACATATGCCCACCATCTCTGATTATATAAATTATAGCTGAATTGTACTGTACCCCCAACTTGCAACTGTCTGCATCTTCAGATAGATTCAGTATATGATAAATACACAATTAAAAGAAATGTGCAAAAATTATGGTGGGACAAAATTGCAACTGTTTCTCTCCCCCCTTGCATAAAGAACAATTATTCTTCATCCTAATTCAATATCAAATATTATATAAAAATGAATCATGCATTAGATTCCAGATTCTTGATATTCTTCCTCCCAGAACACAGTCCCTGCTGTGTTATAGCCAAGATACTGTAGGGCATCACTTCTCTGCTCTCAGTAAAATCACTTCTCCATTTTTTGCAGGTGCAGTGCCCAGACTGAATGTAACTACTGCTGCAGTCTGTCCTGGCAGTGGCTGGTTCAAGCCACAGGAGTATTCAGTTTTCTCATTTAATCATTTAAAGAATAAACATATAGATTCATATTAAAGCATGCTCTTAATAAGATAATAGAAGATGCTTAAGAGCAGATGATTGTGAGGGTTTTTAATTGAACAGATAGAACCCCTAAGCTTGAATCCAACTGTTTAGGTACACATTGCATAAGCTTATGCTGATAGTGTTACTTACTCACTTGAATGTAACCGTGCATGGTCCTAATGAGGATCAAGACAAGTGCACACCAGGAAAGAAGAATTAAACTTTCCCCCACTCACAAAGAAAAGGTAAAAGTGCTTTCACTGACACGGAGAGAGTCCTTTTCTCTCTTTCCTTAGGTCACCTCGTTTACACTGAACTACACACTATGCAACTAATGTCACATGCAGTTTGGCTCAAAGTGTTCAGACAAGCCAACAAGGCAAGATTGTGCAAGGAGGGGAAGCCAGGTAAGCAAATGAGAATTTAAAGCAGCTTTGCATGGCAACACATTAATGTGAGAAACAAACTTTACCAAACAAAAGCTGTGCAAGTAGTAGGTGAATGAGCATTGCATCAATGGTCGTTTGTCAAGTCACCATATACCGGGAGGGCACTGCTGGTAAGACCAGTGCAGGGCACTTTGAACAGACCATTTTGAGGGAAGGCTAGTCTAATGTATATTTGAAAGTTTTCTACAACATGAAGGATACTTTACTATGCAAGTTTAGAACGTTTAGAAAATGCCTCTTCCATAGGACTGTAGAGGACTACAACTCCTAGCACACCTCAGCCAACACTGCTGTATGAGGGATGATGGGAACTGTAGGAAATGTTCTGTCTAAACATGTGTAAGGTTGTGGCATGGTGACCATCATTTTCTTCTCTCATGAAACTTATTAGAGAACACGGGTACCCAAACCAAGTCTTGGGAGTCACATGTGGCTCTTTGAGTTTATTTTGGGGATTGGGGATTGCTGCCTATGGACACCCACTTGCCGCTCACTGCCTGCAGGCCCTGATCACAGGCACATACGTGCAACTCTTAAACATCTGACATTTACCATATGTGGCTCTTCTGTTGAGCAAGTCTGGCCATTCCTGTTATAGAAGGTATTCTGAACAGAGTATGCAGTACCCTAGTCTTAAGAGATCAAGCTGAATCTTGCCTAGGCTACATTTCCATCATTAAGGTTACAAGTCAATTCACAGAGAGATGCGAGGAAATGTACAATCAAGACTGTTGATCAAAATATCTGGAAGTTTGAAACACACTTGCTACATGGTTGTTTATTCTGCATTTGCTTGTCTTCTTAGACAAACAGATTTATTATTTCTTATGCTTTTGTGGACCAATGCCAGGTGTTAAGATGTATAAAAGGTCACCTAAAATGGGTAGGTATCTAGTCCCTGTGTAGAGAAAGAAAGTAAAAATGTGTATTTTTATTGCAAGGGAAAAATCCACAAGATCCACAAAAAATTCACAAGGGCAAAAAATTCACAAAAGCCAAGGCTACAGTACTATGCAGAGCATACATATCAACCCACTTAAGTGACCACTTCATGCATCTGATCAAATAGATTCTGGTCGAAAGCTTATGTCACAATAAATTAATCCTTAACATTCCATGTGACATTTCTCGTGTCAGTTCTTTGGAACTGGCAATACAATTAAATCAGAAATGAAGTAAATACCATTAAAATGGAATCCTCCCTTTGAAGTAGTTTGCCGTTTATGTGGGCAAACAGAACTTAAAGGTGTTTTTTTTCCTTTCCTTTTCTTAAAGAACTCCTTTAATGATGGACCGTTTCCCCCAGAGTTAACTATACTTGTTGGAATCAATGAGAAAAGTAGCATGAGCTTACTTGGAAGTAAGCCCCATCTTGTTCATTGTGTTTTGCTGCCCAGTTACAGATACATAGGTTTGCAACCTTAGACATAACCAACTTTGTCTAAGTAGAGGCAATTAGACAAAGTAGGGGCAAGAACGATTATGACCAATATATAAACATGTTTATTAATTCAGTTCTGAATTACACAAGCAAATGCATTAGTTGTGAATCAATCCTGAACAAAATTCCAAAAGAGAAAACCAACTTATTTTATAGTCTTTGCACTTTGGACTTAATATATTTTTCCACTAACAAGTTCTGTTCCTCCATCAATGTGCTTCCATCACAGGGATCTCTCTTTTCCCCTCTGCTGATCAGACAATAGACTTTTTCAGGCAAGTGAAAACTAAACTCACAATAACTTAAACAAATTACGGTGTTTACACAGAGAATAAAAAAAAGTGAGGTGAAAAGAGCTGACAAATGATTTACTGCAGACTCTTTCCTTGTATATTCACATTTTTTTCAGTTCAGCCACACATGAGATAGAAATACATCTGCTTAATGTAGTTCACAGTTTTGGACATAGAATTAGTAAATATATATTAGAAAGAAAAATGTAACAAAAAACTTTAATGGAACATTTCTTAAGCCTGATTATCCCAGGCAGAGTGTGGCATATATTTGGCAAAAAGGGAATCAGCTTACAGCTAATGCTTTCAAAAACGCATACAATAACAACTCAAGCCAAAGCCAGAAGGTCTACTGGGGACAGCAACTGACTTGGTTGCCGCTACAGAAAAGGGGCCATTTTGCTATGTAAATGCATGTATCATGCACATTTCTGTATATGATCACCTGCTGATACCAATACAAATGTGCTTAAGGAAACCTGCTCTGCAACATCTATACCTGAAAGAGAAAGCAAGATCAACAGAATCTTTATCTGGGCTATGTCAGTTTTCCACCATACAATTGTCCAGGGGGAATTCTAGCAAAGACACTGAAGAGTCATTATGCAAATATTCTATTTTTGTTTCCTTAATGGATTTTCTGTGATTAAGGAAATGGTGGGGAAACATACATTACAGGTAGAATATGATGTCTGCTCCAGCCATATTCTCTGGGAAATGAAGAGAACATGGGATGAATCACCAGCTAATTCATGACAAATGTGGCATGCATGACACATGGACGTTGTAACGACCTCTTCTCTACATTAGACCTTGTTCAACTTTTTGTTTTAGTCTTATGAATTCAGTATGATAGAAAATATCTCAATGACAAATTCCAAACTGTATATGGAGGAATACGTGGGAGGCGCTACAAGGACCTTGAATGTATATGTCAGAAGTTGAATTATTGCTACACACATAGCTTTAAATTCTATTACAGTCACATATCCATGGTCCTATGATACTTCCCCTATAACTTGTTCCTCAGACTACTTACCTTGGCTTTAAATTGCATTGACTGCTGGTTTGAGAGGCCTGTCACCTAGCGGCTGAAAATGGTAATGCAGATGTCAAATCCAGATACATTAAAATTAGCATATATTTTAAACCAACTGTTCCTGAGGTGCACAACTAGAGGGTCCCCTTAGTATGCATATCAAGTTTGCACTGCTTAGGTTTCATGGTCTTGGCACTATGACAGACACATGTCCTCTTTTATTATTATGGATGATTTTGATGTTCGTATTACCTGATGCTTTCCAACATTTGTTGGGCAATGGTTAACACCAAGTTGTAGAACTAGGTAATGTTTTACTTTGATATAATCTTCATATTTTGGTATGTCTGAGTCAGAAACGCTTCCCTCAACCAAAGCCCTAGGTCTCCTTACCATGATAATACACTAAAATATATTGAAAACAATAAAAATAAAAACTAAGATTTCACAGTAGGAAAAAATATAAAAATTATATTTAAAATACTGTTACATTATTTAGTTATGCAATTATACAATGACCTTAAATTTTTGGTTATACTTTGTTATATACATACATATTTTGCAAATACAAAATTCATAAATTAAAGGTGCCCTTTAGATTTATTTGGTTTGGTATTCTTTTAGAACACTGAAAACATTGCTATGTGAGAGAACTAGTGTAGCAGATCTTTATAAGCTTTGATAATCTTTTACACTTCCTATTACAAGCTAGGAGGAGAGTAAAATATCCTGGCTGTAATCCAGAAAATCACACACGCAGCTGGAACCCATTGTGGCTATGGAAAGCAAAAAACCACAAGTGTAAGCCATGCTGTACCCAATAGTCAGGAATTCCTAGCTGCGCTCATAGTCACTGGATACCTGCCATTCTACAGATTTCCAGGGACCCCTTTGAGAAGTGACAATTGTAGGTGGAACCTGAAAAGGGCAACCCAGCAACTCAAAATGCTTCTTAGGCAATCTCGGCGCATCAGAGACACACTGAAAACAAAGATGTATGTGCCAGATGCTGCGATCCTCATTTATCCCAGCATTTTACATGAACTGGCAACACATATCTGCTTTGTTGTGCCATTCAGAACATCTTCTGGATTCCATTCTTACTTTCTGTGGGTAGTAGCCTATCACTTGTGCAGTGGAGCTTTGGTGCTTCTAAATGAGTGGAAATGTCCATTTCTGAAATAGAGCAGGTCAGCAGAGCTTTCCAGCAAGCTAGGACATGTTCTGTCCTAGAAACAAGTATTTCTGTTCATTTGTGGGGGTTATTTTAAGAGCACTCCAACAAGGAGTGGGTCCCATGAATGCAATGGAATCTATGGAAGTGGAACAGCCCCACTGGACACCGCTCAGTGTTTTCCAGAAAGGAAACAATGTTTCTTGTTTCATCTTTTACCTTTAGAGGAACCATAAAAGTAAGGGGATCATGATATTTTGCATCTTGAACAGAGTTCAAGTTCAGAATGAACATCATTAAATGCAAGTCCAGAAAGTTACCTCTGAGAGTATCTTGTTCTAGATATTCTCAGAGAAAGTCAAACATTTGTAGGGCCTTTTTCTGTATTCTAATGAAAGTGCAAAGACCTCTATACTGAAGCAAAAGGTTGCAAAAATATTGGCAAGTATATGCTGACTTGATAGAAAAAATGTACACGCTCCCAGATATGTGTGCCTATAGATATACTTCTACATGCATTGAATATTATGAAGCACCAACCTTGTGTTTTGCTGTAGCTGAGGTGTGCTTGGCTCAGGTATCAGAGTAGATTGGGGTAGGGGACAAGAATGGCATTGGGCATGCCCAACTGGTAGCACTGGAGTATGTTAGACCAGCTAAAATCCTGACTCCATGTGCACCGTGAATGCCCATCTATTTCTGCATATCCTGAACAATTCACCTGAGTTTAACAGTGAGTATTATGAAAAAGTCCTATTCCACCTAGGAGTTTCCATGATAACTAGAACATGCAATTCCCAAATAGCTAACAGTCTGAGTTTTAAAGAATTTTGTAGAGAAAGATCAGTGGATTTCCGGCAAGTCTGGGCTGCATTTTACAGTTAATCACTTAGGGAGGTTAAAATGTTTGGCTACGTAAGTAATTTTTAGCTCATAAAAATAAAATATTTACAGATATAGACACAACATGCTATGCTTATTAAGGAGTATGGAAAACACCTTTGTCCAAATGTTCATTTTCTATTTTAAGTCAATGATAAATAATCTACACTTGAACTTCTTCGTCTGTTGAAAGTTCACATGCTGGCTGACCAGGGCATATCCCCTTCAGATGTGAAGCAACTGGGGATGCCACTGGAGTCTGAACAGTAAGCAGAGACAGAGAAGGAGAAAAACTGGGTGTCATTGCTGATGGTGGAAATCTCAAGCGATGAATGAGGGGTGAGCGGGGGTACTTTTTAAATGCCTGACTTGGCAACAGAGTTGGCATTCGTGGGGGAACAGTCTTTAAACCTGGCTGAGCCACAGAAGTAATCAAAGGAGGTGGAAAAACAAAAGATTTCTTCTCCTTGGGAAAGCTGTGCATTTTTGTGCTTTCATCCTCCAGTTTTGCAATATCACTGAACACAGAAGCGAGAGGCTTAAATCTGGGTTCCCAATTTAGCATGTAATCCCAATTGTAGCTGCCTCTGAGATCCTCATCAGAGTCTACTAGGGTGGCAAGAGATCCATAATGGGAGTTCTGGTCATCAGGGATGAAGATATATTCTGTTGCAACATCAGTCATTATGTCCTCTTTCGTTATACTCATTTCATCAAGTGCCTGGGAGAGTGTTTTGTTGCAGAACACTTTGTCACACTCCCTTCCTTCTCCCACACTTCCTTCTTTAGCAGAGTGGGCTGTCTCTATGTTTTGAGAAACAGGCACCACATCTGTCTCCCCAGACTGACATGAGAGCTGGTCAGAGTCTCTGGGAATTCCTGAGTCTGGTATACGTGAACCTCGATCACTTAAGGCCGACCCAGAACCCTTCCTGCAGGGATGTTCATTGATCCTCTTTATTTCCTCATCTTCTGCAGTTTCTCCTTCTGCAGAGCCATGGCCACTAGAATCCGAATGCCTACAAGGCTGAGCCATGTCCCTCCTCTCTCTGATACCAACCAAACTGAGCCACTCAGCTATGCTACCCACAGGAAGGGTACTGGTTCCCTGGATCTGCGTCTTCTGGTCTTCTTTTGAGGAGCTACTCCCATTGTCCAAATGCAAATCAGTAACAGAGGAACGTGGAACCTCTTTCTTCATGGTGGAGTTTGCTGTCTCTTTTTGCCTGGATCGAATAATAAGCACAGCAAGGCTGATGGCAAGAAACAGCAATGCCACAGCAGAAGCAGCAATACTAACAGACACAATGTACGCTGGCAGTATGGAATAGTTCTCTGGAGTATTAGAAATGTTTACCAGAACTGTGCATGTGCTGAACTTGGAGTCCACCCTTGGGCTATGAGCTTTTATGAGCAGTTCCAGAGTGTCACCTGCACTCTTCATCCTGCTTTGTTTCCTATGAAATGTTCTAGTCAAGTAGACATCCCCACTGCTATGGTTCACAGAAAAGAAAGGCGACTGCTTCAGCAAAGTGTAGTGAATAACACCATCCAATCCTCCATCATGGTCTGATGCTATCACCTTGCCAACCAACTGCCCTGCTTCATTCTTCTCAGGGAAATCAAAAACATACTGATCTTGGTTAAAAACAGGGTCAAATTCATCTGCTCCCTCAACATTCACTCGAACAGTAATGGTGGCTTTTGAATCACTTTTGTCTTTTGCCTGAGCTATGAAACAGTACTTATTTTGATCCTCAAAGTCAAGCGTCTGTTTGGTGTGGATATCTCCAGTCC
>NW_025335589.1:9823935-9841262 GCF_004798865.1 Varanus komodoensis
GTCATGATCTCTAGGAGCTCCATGACTGGACAAACATGAGGACTGGATGGAGTAAGAAAGATGACCACAAGGACCAGTATCAAAATCTAATGCAGAAACTGTGCACACATAAGAAAAAGCAGGCAAATTTTCATGTATTCCACAGTCCAGGCTGGGAAAAACAAATACTGGGGCATAATCATTAGCATCAAGGATATTAATAAAAATAACAGCAAAAGCCACATTTTTTATATCAGTCCCTCCATCAGAGGCTTGAATGGTCAAACTGAATTTCGTAGTCTCCTCATAATCCAGTGCTTTGACAAGATCAAGGGAGCCAGTTTTTCCATCCAACCGAAATTGCCCCTTATCATTTCCAGCAACAATACTATAAGTAATGTCTGCATTTGACCCAGCATCGTAATCACTTGCTGAGACTGCAGTAATATGGCTGCCTACCAGGATATTCTCTCTGACATGAACATGATATTCCAAATTAGTAAATACAGGGGGGTTATCATTGATATCCAAAACGGTGATGGACACAGTGGCAGTGGAATTTAAAGAAGGAGTTCCATGATCCGATGCAAGTATTAACAACTGGTAAGAGGAACTTCTTTCTCGATCCAAAGCACTTCTCAGGACAAGATTTCCAATCAGTTTCTCTGGAAATTCTGGCCCAGTGATGCCATTTTCCACATGGAAAATACTGCTGCCATTACCACCAATGATAGAATATTCAACATAGCTGTTTGGATATGTCCTGTCATGGTCAGTCGCTGAGAATGTGAACAGTCTCTCTCCAATGGAAACATTTTCATTTACACTGAGATTATATGATGACATTGAAAATAGAGGGGTATAATTATTCACATCCTGTATCTCTACAACCACTGATGAAATAGCAGCCAGAGGAGGATTCCCACTATCCCTGGCTTCTACGAGGAGCTGAATAACTGAGTTCTTGTCCTCATATGTCAATGGTGCAACAAGAAATAGGGAGCCTAAAACAAAGTAAAAATATATTATTCTAATACTAAACACATTATTTGGTAGCTCTTCTAAGATGAAGAAACAGTTATCCACTACTGATTTACTGAACTGAATGGGCCTTACTTTTAGATGGACAAGCATAGGATTAACCTGTATGAACTATTAAGCCAGAATGTCATTTACCATATAAAAAGCTAATTCCAAAGAGCTGAAAATGTTAGTCTCCAATTGGAGCTGATCAACACCTAGGCTTAATATAGACACATCATTTAAGCACATAATATACGTAGAACTAATTAGTAGTATTAGAAATACATGTAAAAGTTCTGCAAAAGACAGTTCTTATTCTTTAAATTTTGGAAAAACCTGAGCCTAACACTGCTCTTAAAGTTTAGTCTAAATGAAGTTTCTGTCCTTTTTCTTCACAGTAATAGAACAAGAGTTGACTGAAGTAAGTAGAATGTTCTGAACACAAAGGGAAATAAACAGAGCGCTAAATGCCAAATTACATGCCTTCACTCAATCTGCCTACACCAGCCAATGAAGTCAGTATGATAGGTGCAAATCATTTTAACTGAAGTTGAACCAGAAGGACCCTTTAATAGGCATCCTCAACAAATACAAACTTGGAAGGAAAAACACATCTTCAGTTCATAAAGCAGGTTGCATGCTAAAAATTCTAGCATATCTATTGGACTCACCATTTTGTGGATCAATAGAAAATGCATCAGAGGAGGAAATAATTTTGTAGGTTATCTTTCCATTGCACTCTGAATCTCTGTCTGTAGCATACATAGTCAAGAGAGAGGTATCTATAGATCTAAGTTCAGGTATCATCACCTGAAGGGAAAAAGGAATATAGCACCTCAAGGCCACAAGAACAGGCATTTACATAATAAAATACTGTGATGTTTCATTTCTTACCTGATATGCATCCTGAGCAAACAGGGGTGGATTGTCATTGACATCTAATATAAGGATTAGCAGTTTTTCTGTGGTTTGATACACAGAATCTGAAACGCTGATCAACAGTTCAAACTGACCAATGTCTTCAAAATCTAATGCCTTCACCAGCGAAATTATTCCCTTGTATTGGTCTATTGCAAACGTTTTTCCAGGATTACCATCCTCAGCAAAACTGTAGCGAAGAGGTGGGCCCAGGTCCGCATCATCTGCCAATATTTGCATCACTAGGAAGCCGGGTGGAGAATCTAACAATGATCATGCTTAAAAGTAAGACTTAAGTACTATAGCTGTTTTTTGCATGTTTTCTATAATGTGATACTTTCATTAACAATCTTGGATGTCCAAACAAAGGGGCAAAGTGTAACTGCAAAAGATGTTATACATATTTTAAGCATACTATTAACATTGACTAGGTAGGTTGTTGAAACATGAATTATCATGTTGTCTGAACTGAACCATGTTAACAGACTACAGTTGCTTGTTAACTACAAACATCTTCAATTCACATTCCAACAACAAACTGTGTGTTCTCTTCATGGAGCAGCTGAGTTCAGAAAACACAATACTCCATGGCTCAGTATCAACTCACACTTCAATAACAGCCTACACTTAACCTAAATTCAACTCTTGTTTGAACCCAGAGTTGTTTTGTTTGAACCCAGCTCCTAACTTGATAATAGTGATATGTGATTAAATCCTTTTTTAAATCCTTTTTGCAAAATCTTCTTTGTCCACATTGCTAATAACAGAACTGCTTGACTAAATAAATGGAAGGCAGTGCCTTTCCTGAATTCCTGGAGAAAGAGGGGTGGGGCGGAAATATAACACCTGCATTCAAGCAACATCTTTGCAATCCTCACCACAGCAAATGACTACCCAGAGTTATAATATAGGAGCTATATAACATAAGCAAGAACTGTCATACAATTTTGGTGCTCATTTAAATTCACCATAAGAGAGCAGGAAAAGGGACACTGCTAGGAACAAAAAGCAAACATGGATATTAATACTTCACAGGATAGAACTACTTGCCTCTGATATCAGGAGAACAGAATTCTGTCCACACTTTTCCTGATACTTATTTGACACTTAAGGCTGGAGAATGGTGGAATCTATAAGGTGTTTATCTGTCTAAACATGCATATGATTGCACCCTAAGAACACTATTGATTATCCGATATGAAAGATAAAATTTGAAATCTAAAGTTAATTTTCCAGACCCTTCATGATTTTCGTGACACAAGTTCAGTTTACCTGAGTGAATCTATAACAATTTACACACAAGCCAGATATAGATAAGCCAAGATTCCTCAGGAGTCTTGATGTATCCAGACTGGCCTGTGGCAGGCGAATGCTGACATACTTCCCACTTTGGGGAATGAGCGTAAAATCAAACTCAGAAAGAAACTTAAAAGGGTCTTTTGCTGTAAGGGAGCTGGTATATGCTCCTTAATGTCAATAAGTAAATTTGCAAGAGATCAGTCATGCCTGAGCTGCCTTGCATGCCTTGTCCCAGTTCCCAAGAATGGAGGTACTGGTATAGGAAAGAACTATAGAAGCACCCGGTACTGCTGCTGTGCCTCCACTGGCACTGTTGTGCCAACAGGATTACCATTTGCACTGCAGGAACTAGTGCTTTCTAAAGCAACCCTGAAAACAAATCCTGGAAATCTTGCTTCCAGAATGGAAGAGGACAGCTCCCTTCTGAGACATCCCATTTCAGAAAGAGGCATTTATGCTCATTTCAGGGACTGCTCCCATCCTATGGTGCTAGTAATAAGCTCTGCTAGCACAACAGCTGTTTATCACACTGCCCCATGATGGAACCTCAGCCTTTCAGTACTACTCAGTGGTAACAAAATGGCTAATCCTATATCCACTACCATGGCACAAAAGGGAACATTAGAAGAAAAACTAAGTGCTGGGGGAAAATTGCCTAACATTCCAACACAAACTTCATTCCAAAGTCTTTAGCTGATTGATTGTGAAGTTACTTTAGTTTCATAACATCAGTGCTACTTTTGTCAACGATGGTATTGTAAAGTTTGAAGCTGAGAGTGCTGGCTTAAGAATTACATTTCACTCTCCAAAAGGGAAATAGAAATTGAAACTAAGTCTCAGGAATGTGACATCTGAGTCTCAAAACAGAGTCTTTTAACCAATGTTTGGGGATTTAAAGTGAGGTAGACAGCATTATATTATGTGTGGGTTTTCAGTTGCTCAGAATCAGATGCTTAATAGAGCCAGCAGAAATATAATAGAATACTTGCCACACAATATTTACTGCTCATAAAAAAATTGGTTATTTGAACAAAAATGAATAAGAATTCAGCAAGCTACTTTCATGTTTTTAATTAAAGGGCAAGAAAATATAAATTATTAGCTTGGCAGTTACCACTCTTACTTTCAGGAAGCTCCACAATGCCTAAAGGTTGGAGGTCTGGAATATTGTCATTGACATCCAGAACTTGTATTTCTACTGTGCTCGTTGCAAATAACTTGGGATTTCCTCTGTCAGCAGCTTGCACAACCAACCTGTTGAATAATGAGTCAGTATGGAATTACTGTCTAACAGGATTATCACACTGGTTGATTAGAATCTCTCTCTCTCTCTCTCTCTCTCTCTCTCTCTCTATATATATATATATATATATATATATATATAACCATCATTGTCATCATCTATCTTTATAGATTTGTTCATGTCTCAAAAGCTATGCTGGAAAATGGCTCCATGTTTTTCAATGGAACTTTTAAGACAACAAAATTAGGGAGGAAACATCAATAATTTTTGAAAAGTGAACAGACAGAGATGAAGAAGCAGTACCAGCACCATTTATAAACTGCTATGGCACTTCATTCAACAGTGCTGAGAACTGGCTATCACATACATAAGACCATCAATATTGACTGCCCAGCTGGCTGAATCCAGAGATATCCACACACAACTAGTCCTGCACATGATGTCTTGGTGAGGACACGAATTCAACCTTGCAGTAAGAAGTGGACAGCAAGTCTCGGAGGATCTCTGGATTGCAGCAATGGAACAGAGCAAATATGTACCTCTAACAGTGTAAACCTATGTATGTTTATGGTACAGAGAATTGCAGGCTTGTACTTAGGGTAAGTCCTATTAAATGGAATGAAATCTCAGAAGATATACATAGGCTTGCATTGTAAACCTCCTTTTGCAAAGAGTTGCTCTACAATTGTAAATACTGGGTTGGATCCAGCCTTGAGCTTAGTTCCCACTGAAGTCAGTAGGACATGACTACCTTGCTGTATTGATTTCAATGGGGCCTAAACTCAACTAATGTAAGCTGGATTCAGCCCGCTGGCATTATAGCTAATCAAAGGTTACAAACATACAATTAACTAACCAATTTTTTAAGATTACTCTTCAAAATGGAAACACATTTAATTTTTATAATTTCCATGGTACTTATCATTTTGCAGTCTGCAAAGAAGGGATTTAATTCAAGAATTTTTGAGTTCAATAGAAACTGGAACAAAAGCAGCAGGCCCGAAAGCTGACATTAAGGCTTCACGCATGTCATGTGTTTTACATATTGTAAATAGGTTTAAATGGGTAAGCAGTATTTTCTTTTTCTCCCTTTAGAAATATGCACTTTATTGTGAATGTCTTCACAAGCCGCTTCAAAGGCTGGGATACTGCAGAATATACATTTCTTAAATAAATATGCAGAATTTGTCTTCTCTTTCATCTTTGACACAATGACTTCCTTTCAAAAGTGACAAACGGCATTGTTTCCCATTATGCACATGACGGCACTGAACACAAAAAAGCTGCAATTTGATCTGTGGAGTCTGCTGCCACACCGGTTCTGCTCTCTGAGTTTCTGTGGCTTAAAAATTGTCAGAACGCATTACTTAAATTACAGACTTAAATTCAAGTTTGTAAACATGCATAATTGCATAGTTTGTCTAGAACAGCCTTCCCCAACCTGGTTCCTTCCATGTGTGTTCAGCTACAGTCATCATAATGCCAGCGGAAGTTGTAGCACAACGCATATGGCGAGCACCAAGCGGGGGCAGGCCAGTCTAGAACATATATAAATAAAGTACATACAGCAATATTTACTAAAATCTCTGTTTAAGTTTTGGTGTCAAAAAACCCTCATTAAAAACATCTTAACCAAGACATTCAAATTAAACATGTCAGCAATCCCCTCTGAAGTCCCTGTTTTTAAGGGACTTAACAGTTCCGCTGAAGTATATTATTACTTTTTAGGCTAAACAGGAGATCACTTCAATCTTGAAAAAAAGAGGGGAGGGGAGAATCAAAATGAGAGAATTTTCTGCATGGTTGGCCGCAGTCTACAGATCAAGTACAGGGAAAGATATTTTTAAAGTTCAGTTATATATAGATACTTTTCTAACAGAATGCATTCATAATTGTGGATTCAGCAAAAGTTCTGGGTACCCTTGTTTGCACTGTGGATGCAGCAACTTTCCTGAAATCCCTCTTTGTACTACTCTGAACATGTCAAGAAGAGGGAAGCAGTGGAGCAGTCTGGTGCTAAACCTGCTACACACATCCTCTGAGAAGTGTGGGTGCACCACATGCTGGGGAGCTCTCGGCAGGCCAATCAGAGTGCCACTAGGCCCTAGTGGCCACAGCCTAGGGAAGTCAACCTTGGGAGGGGGGAGCATTTTACTCTTTTGCCCATTGCAAGGGCATATAAAAGGGGCTGCCATGCAACTGTCCAGCTCCACCCCTAGGGGCAGGAAGGGGAAACACACAAACTATCCACACTGTAGTGCAAGCCTGAGAACCTGCACACTGGCTGGGAAAGATCAGCCAGCAGATGTCCAATGACTGGATCCTGCCCTCTGGCACCCCAAAATCTGTAAGCTATAGCCTTTTGGTGGCCATTTCTAACCCATCTTTGACTTAGTGGGATTGCTCCCACTCCCTTTCCCGTAGCTGCTGCTGGTGCCACAAGCAACAAGGATAGTTATATGTTTTAAGAAACTCTTTAAGATGCTTGCTTTAATATATATGACAAGAAAATATTCTCATATGCACAACATGAGATGGTTCAGAAAATTCATCTCCATTGAATGACATTTTAGGAGAGGTTTCAAATGTGGCTTTTGGGCTCACATAACAGAGAACAATTGCAGAGGATGTAACAGGTTAGCAATCTGCTGAAATCTCAGTGCACTGAGATGCATACTGATGAATATACAAGACCTGAGGCTATGGTGGGGCTTCATTCTTCTAGAAGAAGCTCACCATGCAGACTACAATAGCACAACACAGACATCCTGCCACTGAACATGGTTTGCAGTATGATTTCTCATGCTTTCTACTTCCTGATGGAGTTAAATGTACACATTTCTAACATCTTGAATATACACCACCAGTATCATTAGACATGTAAAGAGGGTTGAGAAAGTTATAAAATCTGTCAATGTAGAAGACAATTACAAAATATGAAAATAATTTAACTACTATAAACCTACCAGAATACAAGAAGTATAGCAACTTCCCAGTTCAAATATTTTATGATGGGAAAGATTTTGACAGAGCTGAGGGACCATTCAGGCATTACAACCATATAAGCCTGATCCAATATCTAGATCCATTTCAGTCAGGATCCAGGTCACATTTTGACCTAAAAGCAGCCCTGGCCGCCCTTATTATGACCTATGTCAAGAGAGAGATGGGGCAGTGTGACCCTTTTGGTACTCCTGGATGGCTTGGTGGCCTCTGATATCATTAACCATGGTATCTTTCTATGGCAGATGTTCAAGCTAGGACTAGCAGGTGCTGCACTGTAGTAGTCCCACTCCGATTAGCATGGCTGGATCCAGAAGGTGCACTTGGAAATTCTTGCTCAGCCCTGTGGTTTCTCTAGCAGGGAGTGGCTTTCTTTTGCATGCTATTTAACATGTATATCAAACTGCTGGGTAAAGTGGATCTTGTGTTAAGTAGAAAACACACTCCCTACCACTATGGTGTGCCAAAGTAAGTAAAACTAAATGAAAATAGAAAAAAAAATCTGGAAGCAACACTGAATCCTATTACTACCAGTAGGATCTGTAACAAAATGTTGCAGTGTGGAGTGTCACTCTTCAGGTTTCCAGCCATTCCACTCCCCCTGCCTGCTGCCTCAAATTTCAATTTGACTGTCCCGCAAGAGTCAGTCACTATTCTGAGGCCACTTGGCACAGTCCTCATTGATCTATGGGTGATTTCCTCTAATAAGTTCTTGTTTAATCATGTTTTTAAAAGTGTTTGTACTTCTGCGCTTTCCCTGAGTCTGCTGATAATATCCCTCATGTGCACAGATGTTTTAGCTGTGTAAGGACCAGAGAACTGGGATGACTGTTAGTGCACATAATGCCCAGAAGACGAGTCTTCTTGCCTGAACCACAAACATGAGCTGTCTTAACTCTTCCACTACTCAAACTGGTTAAAAGTTTACATTAATGCCACAAAGAAACCTTGAAAGCTTATTCCTTGGACATGCCTATGAGTATTAACAGGCAGTTCGTGGGGGAAGGTCTGTATTTTTCAACATCAGAGATACTCTTGTGTTCAAATGTGGTTTGCAAATGTTTAAGATGTCAAGAAGATGTCAACAAAGCCATACAAGATGATATGCTATAGATTTTCTATACATTTTGCACAAACCTATATGATGGAATTTCTTCACGGTCTAAGATTGCATTTGTTGATATAATTCCTTGTGCTGAATCAATGAGAAATGCTTCCTTTGTGTTTCCAGATAAAATCGAATATTCAATTTCTCCATTGAGCCCACTATCAGAGTCTGTTGCATAAATCTGTATGGGAACAAAACACAAGTTTATCCTGAGGTAACAAACATGCATTCTGGAACAGAAATGGGTCTAGTATGCCCATGTGGAAATGGTCACATGCTGTGCTGTGCTTGTCACTTGCTGTGCTTTGTCTTAATTGCTGCTCTCCTCTGCTTTTACTTGAGTTTGTCACAGGATGTATAATTGGACATATTTCATTACCTACGTGAGACATTAGGTGCAGGCTCAGTTCAAGAAGTGCTGGATCACAGCCCATGAAACCCCTCCCAGCATGTGACCATCCACATGGGGATTAATTGTGGCTTGGACTCAAGGCTGGTGCAGCAGCACATGTGGTAGCCCGTCTTGCACATGCAGGGGGGTCCTAATCCAGAAAGTCATCTCGGGAACAAGAGGGAACGAGGCAAGATGAGGGGGGAATGAGGAAGAAGGAGGGAGAGAGTCCATGCAATACATTCTGACAGGTTGCTCCCCAAATTCTGGTCCAAGTCTTACATTCACTCCAAGTACATATTTTTCACAGAAACAGCATGTTCTCTCTTAATTTTCTGAAGGTCACTTCTCTTCTGCAACTCAATATTGCTCCTGGTAGGTAAGAACTGATGCAGTTAACATTATTTTTTGTTTAACCAAGTGTGCTTATCTCATTATTCTTCCAAGATGGGCTTCCTTTCACTCCAAAAAGACAAGATATTCAGCCATTAGGAACCCAATGAGACAGAGTGTATACTGTATAGAGAGGATGTTATCAAGGCTCAACAGGTGATGCATGCAGTGAGTTTTCCGAGTGTCCAAAAGCCAGGACAGCTTCTTGCAGATGGGCCAAGGACTTGCAGTCTTCAGCTTGTTAGTAAGAACACCAGAAATGACTGCTATGAAGCTTCTCCAACCATTCTGAAGATAAGGGGTAGCTTATCCCCTAAGCTTAACAGAATGAGACTGCCTTACTCAAGCAGCTTTGCTACTGCTGTCTCCTGGGACGGGGAAGGGGCTTGTTTGTTCTGACAGCTTCTGAAATGGGGAGAGAGGACCTTCATAAAATCCATGGCAGAAGCTTTGTATTTTGTTCTCAGCTTGGGAAGAGGAATGACCTGTTTATTGTCCGCCAACTTTAAACGCTTATGGAACTCTTGACTTATGCAGAGAACCAATATAGTCACAAATACGTAGAATGTAGGCTTTCTTTTGCTTATTTATATCCTACATTTATATTTCATCACTGTAGTTAATAAACTGTATATCATCCTTGACAGAGGTGATTTCATTTTTTTTCCTAGGTATCCTTAAATTTAAATTGGAATGTCTTAGCTAAACCTCTAGTTAAAACAGGGTGCATCTGGCTGGTATGCACAATCCCATGTGGATAATAAGCTATTGTGGCTTGTTAATCAGCCTGCTTGTACGGACTGCATTTATCTAATTACTTTCTTTGCTGCAGCTTGTTGTGGCATCTGAAACTGCCAAATGTGGGAGGATGGAGGAGCTAACAAACCACTTACACCCACAGCCTGTTTCAGGGCTGATGAGTGGATGTTAACCACACCAAGAACTCACCTTGGCCCAATCCAGTTGTCACAACAAGTTAAGTGTGGGTCATTACGCAAATCCAACTGGCACACAACCAGCACATGCAACCCAATCCTGCAAATTGGCCTGAGAAGTGACTGTCACAGACATGTCAAGATGATCTTGCCAGACCAGATAGGGTGAGTCGCTTAGATGAATTACCCTGTTTGAGAGATGACAAAAATTCTATTCAGCTGTTCCAAGGAGGGTAAATCTTACATGTGAGAAGGAGGGTTAGAACAAGGAGTAAAGAGGAGCATGCTAGCTCTGCCCCTGTTTTATGTTATTTTATTTTAATTACTGAAGGTAAATACTTTAAATATAAGCTTGAGATTACCTGCATAATGTATGAGCTGTAGACCTGGCCTTCCCAAACAGATGTCTTGAAATAGCTTTGCTCAAATTGAGGTGCATTATCATTTTCATCCTGTATCAACACTGTCACACCACACACGGCTGTGGTCAAGCCATTTTCAGCTAAGACTGCAAAATGCACTTTTTCCCTGACCTCATAGTCAAGCAACTCAGGTTGTTTTACTGTGATTTCACCTGTTTATTAGATGAAAACAAAGTGAACAAAGAACAGTTATATTTGCATGCAGATACAGATAAACAAACAGATATAGATAGTTAAACATTGTGTGTGAGTTTGTGTTACATAACAGGCTAATGTATGTACATGAGAGAGAAATAAATCTGAAAATGAAAGAGAAAATAAAACACAAATGTAGCTTGGATGTTTTCTTTTTTAACCACTTAAAACTGTAGATCTGCAGGGTTCATTCCCTCACCTCAGTCATTTTCTCAATCAGTATCAAGAAATGAAAACCATAATGGCAATTTGGCAAAAAAGCAGTCTTTAAAGAACCTTAATAAAAGTAATCTTACCAAGCAATGACATGAAAGTGGGGCAACATCTGTTCCGTATTAGGCCAACTCAAGATGCACAGCAGCCAAAGAGAGACTGATCAAGAAGATCCAGATGGGGGCTGAGAGCATGCCCTGTATCTTTGCAAAGCGTTGCTATCCTAGTAGCCAACATTTGCAAGGAAGGACAATCCAACCCTTTTGCCACAAATATGTGTCTCCACCACTATCAATGGGCTGACTCTTGAATACTTTGTGATGGTGCATTCCAGTGAACGAACTCATTTTTCATTGCCAGTTTTTCTGACACTTTAGTCAAGGGTGGGGAACTGATTTCAGCCCAAAAGCTGAATTTAATTCCAGAGAAGCTCTCTGGGGCCTTGTTCCAATGCTGGGTGGGGCAAAAGAAGTCAGCCCAAAAATACCCAAATATATTACCTTAAAGTTCTTACTGCCAGTAACTGAGCCTTAGGAAAGACATTAAAAACCTTTCTGAAAGTGGGGGGAAACCCTTTTTAAAAAGGCAGGAAACCACCAAACAATTGATGGCTGAGGTAGAGCAGTATAGCAATCTAAGGAGATCCGGAAGGCTAGATCAGGGCCCCAGAAGGACCTGATATGGCCCTCAGAAGGACCCGATATGGCCCTCAGGCCACAGGTTCCCACCTCTGTTTTAGTATATAACTTGATGTATTTGCAACTATATTCTCAAAACGCCCTTTTCACACCTTCCAAGAGGGGGATTGTATTAGTCTGTCACAGATAAGAAAGCGGCATCGTTCTTTATGAACAATGAATCTTTCCACAATGCCACAAGAGACTCTTCATTACAGTTTCATGTCATTACTCATCATCTTTCAGAAAATTATGCAAAATTATTCCATTTTGGAAAGATGCAATTCTTATTGCATTTAGTTCATGCTAGCTAGCTAGCTAGCTAGCTAGCTAGCTAGCTATTTATTTATTTATTTATTTATAGACTCGCGCCCAATAGTCCCAAACAGGACTCTGAGTGGTGTACATCCAACAACAATATCATATAAAATTATACAATAAATAATGATTAAAATATATATTCTAAAATCTATTAAAAACATAAACTACTACTTAGACTGCCATATGGTATAGTCAGGATAGAGGAGAAATAATCAAAAAATATTTCATCAGTCAACTAAAATTAATTCAATACTATCTAATTAGTTTTTAAAATACTCCCGCCCCCCAAAAAAGACTGTTTTCACCTGGCACTGAAATGATTGTAAGGAAGGCACCAGGTGAACTTCTCTGGGGAGCTAATTTCAGAGATAGGGTGCAACCACCTAGAAGGCCCTTCTTCTACTCACCACCCCCTATACCTCCTCCAGGGTTGGTACTTCAAGAAGGGCCTCTGAACCATATCTAAACATTTTGGTAGGTACATGCAACAGAAGTGCTAGCCTATTATGTTGATATACCACAAGCAAAACCACCACCCCTGTTTGCACTGCCATACCTGAAGGAGGGAGGGATTGTTAGTGAAGTGGAAATAGGGTACTTGCCCCCTTTGATGATACACCTATTGGTCACTACTCTACAGTGGTCCCATAACTCAGTTCTACCAGACTGCAAGACAACAGCATGTAGATTTAAGCCCAGGAATATACCCATGTGTCCCATTCTCCAGGGGGTGAGAGAGACAAAGAGTGGAAGTAAGTTCGAAATAGAAGTATGGCAAGCACCAATTCCAATTAAATCACCAACTTTCCGTAGCACAGGGTGCAACATCTCAGACCTGGAAACCAAATCTCAGGCCTAAAACCCTGTAAAGGTTCAAATCTGGCCTGCTCAGGTTCCCCAGAAGCCCACACTCTTTCTCCCTGCACCCCATTCTCCCTATCACTGGTGGCCTCCAAGCTTTTCCATGATCCAGCCCCCACACCCAAAGGTTGATGAGCTATGGCTGACTTACTGACAGTAACCGCTTTACTCTACACTAAAACATGCTGGTATTTTGGCCCTGCTACTTCTGCCTTTGGCCCCAGCCACCACTGCAGTGCACTCACTGAGCGCCTCTCTGTTATGGAATGCAGCCCTCAGGCTGATAGGAGCGCTGTATTCCTAGTGTAAGGTATAAACAAGATGGATGAGGAATGAGCTCCGCAGAAGGATTTTGCCCAAGCGCAGGGCAGGGCACCAAGCCACAAGGAACAGTTTAGCCCACCACACAATAACTGATTGTTTATTTGGTATCCCCACCTTTGTTTGCCTGGAATTGTGGTCTTAGGATCATATTATGAGCTGAGAGGCAGACAGTCACTAAGAGGTGAGGCACCAGCTCCGGGCAACCAGCTCAGTAATTACTGAGTTACATTCCTATTGTGTGCATGCTGGTACTCAGATGTCACATCGTTTTCAAAGCTTTACCTCATTGCAAAGCACAAGATGAGGCTGTATATGGTTGCAAGGAGCACCCAGAAGCTCCCCTCTTTCCAATCAAGCCTTGGAATAATTTAAGTGAACCATCCCAGTGGAAATATATTTTTGTGGGGCTCGGCAAGGTGTCCTGATTTTTCTGACAGGACAGAAACAACACCCATCACTTGACTGCACTGCACTGGAAACACAGTTGTTGAAAACATCTTATGTAAATGTTCCCAAATGTGTGCTTGATTTAGATTAAATAAGACAGTCATGTTAATAAAATAATTGATTATTAAAAACATACTTGGGGTTTAACTAAGCAGTAGATCTCTCTTTCCACAGCCAGAAGGAAGTTATGTTTTCAGCAATCAGCTGGTATTAATTTAGCACACAGCAACTTTACTTATAAAATCTAGCCTGTGAATGGTTTACGTGAAAATCTTTTAAAAGACATACTTTTATGTTTCAATGCATTTTCCACAAATACAGAGAATGTTTACAGCCCTTTTCACATCAATATTTGTAACACTGTTGATGTTAAATACTGAATATGAAAACCTCCACATTAAAATCTCCATGGAGTTTCATAATTAAAAATTGATGTGAAGTTCACAATTGCTCCCCTTGATTGATCACAATTGATGGCTGACAGAGTTTCTTTTGGAATATTTTACTTGAATAGTGCAGTGAATTTAATCAGCATGCTTGTTGGGGATTTAGATTTTTTAAAAGACATCTAGCAGGAATTTAGAGGGGGAAATGCCTTTGTGACATGTGTATACAAACAAACTTTCTAGATATTTGGTATCGTTAGATTTATAATATCTAAAGGTATATATGGTTTGACCTTCCAAATACCATGTAATGTCAGCCAAAAGTAACTACCTATGAAATATTTGGAAGCATACATAAGGTCATTTTAAAAAGCCCATTCCCTAGTCTGTAACCTTCTTCTGAGTAGCAGTGTGACTCAGCATGACATCCCCTTGCATCATGCTAGTAATGCAGCAGCCGATGCACTGCAGTCCCTTTTGTGCCACCAAAGTATTAGAAGCCCCAGGCCACATCATGGAGGTCTGCTCTACATGTGTGCATCATCCTTCTGGAAACTGGACCAATCCTCATGTGGGAAGGGGCCACAGCTTGGCCGGGCTCTTTATAACCAAGAAAGATTTAAAACAGAGGCTTTAGAGCTATTCTATTAGTTACGCAGAATTAAATGGTGTAGTGATTTGAAAGAGCACTTCTGGAAGTAGCACACTGCATTTTTAAAATATGAACACCTTCCAGCCCAAAAAAGTTGCACAGTGGGGAAAAGGAACCCTTTATTCCCAACATGCTATTTATTACATTGGGGGGGGGGGGTTAAATAAGGGAACCAGTCAGGCATACGAGTTGCCCCTTCCCACTGCACTCTGAAAGCTGCAGAATTCTAACTCTATGACCTCATTTTTCTGAGTGAGTTCCAGAAGCTATTCAGGCAAGCTATTAGCAGCTATGGATTCACAGGGCCATCTTGTATTGCCAGGCTGATTTTATATATTATTGTATCTTAAAGCAAGGTCAAAAGTGTCACACAGGAAGCTCTCTTACACTGAATCAGTCCATTGTTCCATCTAGCCCAGTACTGCTGATTTAAGGAAGCATTTTTCCAGTGCTACCTGGAAACACCAGGGATTGAACCGGGGATCTTCTGTGCTCTACCACTGAGTTATACACCTCAAATCTTCAGTTGGCTAAAAGGCAATTATAAAACTACATGTTATAAACCTAAGTGTTAGATGGAAGGGAAGAAGCTGTACAAGGCTCTGATAAATTAAATGAAAAATAGCTATTACATCCACTTAAACACTGGGACAACAGAGACTTTTTCATTAGTTTGTAACCATTTTTTGCCTGAGTAGAAAACATAGTTTTGTCTTATTTGTCTGGCTGTGTAGGGAAAAAAAGGAAATGCAACTGCATTACAGAGGTGGGCATTTTGTTCATTTTAGGAGACTCTGCTGTGAACTTTAAGTGTTAGACTTTTCAGTTCCCAGAATATTCAACTGAGAAAGGTAGAAACTCATATGGAAGGCGGGTCAGAGATGGGTGGTGTACATTCAGAGTCAGGTTTCAGAGACAACTACTATACATCCTATACCTTGTGAGTGACAGGGAATTTCCAGGCAAGATGGAGGTTCTATTAGTAGGTGGTTCATCTGTCCTGTTAAGTGGCATTCAACCTGCTCTAAACAGAGGCACACTTCTCCAGAAGGAGCAAGTTCACGGTGTGAGGGTACTCATAAAGCCAAGCAGCACAAAGCACCCTTTTATCATCTTTGGTTATGACCATACTTGGACAGAAATAGCTGAACCTCATTTATCCACATATTGGCAATCTTCCACCTGGATTATTGAAAGTTACCTCTGAAAACTTCAGTGAGTGCCGAACAGGTGATGAGACAGTAGTTAAAATATTACTCCAGACAATCAACTCCACAGGTTGCCAGGCGGTTTCTGGGCCCAATTCAAAGCATTGGTGCTGACAACCTTTAAAGTCCTAAACAACTTAGGACTCGAAGGAATACTTTTTCCTGTTTGTCCCTGCTCAACTGCTAAGACTTCAGAGGCATTCTGGGTGCTGCAACTCACAATGGAATGACAAGTGGCTAAGAAGGAAAAAGTTCCTGATTTCTGGAATGCTCTTCCCAAGATCTATCTGGCATCTTAATTATATGGAATTAGACACCAGGATATGACTTTTCCCTTTCAGCAGACATTCAATTTCTGATCTGTTGTTCTGATTATTCATTTTACTACAGGCTCTTCAATGTTACAGTACTTTAAAAAAAGTTTTCAATTTTAATACTGTATTGCTTTGAAACTTTGATTGTTATTTTTCATTTTGTTGCCTTTGTTTGGTTTTATGGTTTGAGACTACCCCAAGGCCATTTGCTAGTTGGGTGTTACACAAATCAATTACAGACAGACAGATCAACACTGAATGTGAGGATTAAGTTCATAAGCTTTAGTCAGTGGAAAGGTTGTTGGAAAGACAGTTGAAGGAGGAGTCGTGGAATAACAGTGAGGCAGTGTATTATGAGTGATCCCACTGGTTGCCTTCAAACCAACCACCTTCCTTTTTTTCCCAGGATCTAGACATGACTCATTTGTCAGGACATTCATCTGTTCCTTAATGCTGTACCTAATCTCTAGCCTCCTCCCTGTCATTTTACCCAGTTCACTCATTTTTCCTGGTGCCTTTCTCATTATTCCATATACCCTTGCACTCCTTCCAGTCCCAAAGTTTCAGTTCAGCTGTAGTCTTTCAGAGCCACTTAATGTAGTCTGCAAATGACAATGAGGTTTATTTCCAAACTGGCATAACAGTTCCACAACAATTCTTTCCAATGGGCATTTGATATTAATCCGAACATGTAGCCAAATCTTCTCACACACACACACACACACACACACACACACACACACACACAGAGAGAGAGAGAGAGAGAGAGAGAGAGAGAGAGAGAGAGAGAGAGAGAGAGGACTGACAACAGCCTCACTCTTGTCCCCTAGCAATGAAGAATTGTAGCCAAAAGACAGAGGCAGAAAATAGGTGCATGGAATTTGAAGTTTAAGCACAATATGTGAGAATATAAATCTTAACTGTTTACATGTTAATGCAGGAGACAACTTAAATTCCAATTCATTTTAAGTACCTTAACACTCTCTCTCTCTCTCTCTCTCTCTCTCTCTCTCTC